>NC_133598.1:5151343-5458812 GCF_964106895.1 Numenius arquata | reverse complement strand
GGGGGTGTGCGTGGGAGGTAAATAACGTAGTATTTAAATTAAAATAAATAAATAAGTGGAGGCCGCCCCCTCCCCCCCCACCCCCCCCCCACCCCTCAACCACCACCCCCACCCCCACCACCCCCACCCCCGGCCCCTCCCCCCGGGGGCCGGGCCCTCCCCGCATCACCACGTGGCTTCCTCCAGCAAACATTTTCACTCATTTTTCCAGGTCGGTTTTATTTAGAGGCGGTGCCCGGGGCTGCCGAGAGGCGTCCGGTGACACTCCGGTGCCACTCCGCCGACTTGGGGGCCCCCCGCAACCGGCGCCACCGCCCTGCTCGCCGCCACCGCCACCACCACCACCCGCCGGAGCCGCCGCCCCCCCCCCCCCCTCCTTCCCTCCCCCCCCCCCCCCCTTTTCCCTTTTCCCCAACAGCCACCGCCCCCCAAAAGGGGAAAAAAAAAAAAATCGGGGAAAAAAAAAAAAAATCAAGGAAAAAAAAAAAAAGGGGAAAAAACAACATAAAAAAAGAAGGGGGGGGTTTAAAAAAAGCCCCCCAACCCACCCCTCCCTTCCCTCCCCATCCTTCTCCCCCCCCCCCCCCCTTGGCTGGCTGTAGGGCGGCCGGAGCTCGACGGCGCGGGCGGCCTGTGGAGCCCCCCTCGGCGCCCCCGGGAGCCCCGTTCCGAGCCCCGCCACCCCCCCCACCCCCCCCCCCCCCCCAACCTTCCCTCCCTCCCTCCCTCCCGTCCCCGTCCTCCCCCCCCTCTTTCCCCTTTCCCTTCCCTCTCCCTCCCGCCGCCGCCGCCCCCCTCCTCGCCCGCTCGCCGCCACCATGAACAAGCTTTACATCGGGAACCTCAACGAGAACGTGACTCCGGCCGATTTGGAGAAAGTCTTCAACGACCACAAGATCTCCTTCAGCGGGCAGTTCCTGGTCAAGTCCGGCTATGCCTTTGTGGACTGCCCCGACGAGCAGTGGGCCATGAAAGCCATCGAAACTTTTTCGGGTAAGCGGCCTTATCTCCCCTTTCCCCCCCCCCCCCCACCTCCCTCCTCCTCCTCCTCTTCCTCCTCCTCCTCCACCCCGAGGCTCAATTCTCTCCCCCCCCCCTCGCCCCCGGGGCGCAGCGCCCCGCCATCCGCCCCAAAACGGTGCGCCCCGTCGGGGTTTCCAGCAGCGGCCGGCGCGACCCCGCTTTTTTCCATCCCCACCCCCAAAAAAGCAGCGTGGAGCGTGGGGGGGGGGATGAGGCCCCCATGAAGCCCCCTCACCCCTCGTGGGTTGTATATATGTGTGTGTGTGTGTGTGTGTGTGTGTCCCGGCCCCCCCCCCCCCCCCCCCCGCATCACCCCGCGGGGTGCGGAGCGGCCGCCCCGGCGGGGTTGGGTGCGGGGGTCCCGGTGCGGTGCGGGGAGGGGGGGGGGGGTAAAGGGCGGGGGGGTGGGGGGTGGGTGGGCTGGGACTTTGGCCATTTTGATTTGAAACTGGGTTTCCTGGGGCATGTGATGTGTGGAGGAGCGCGAAGGTCGCCATGCTGCTCGCTGGGAGAGGGGGGGGGGAGAGGAAAAAAAAAAGGAAAGCTCCCCCGGGAAGCAGATAATTTTAAAAATATTTGAATTTTTCATTTTTTAATTTTTTTCCCGCCCCCCACCCCCCCCCTCCTCCCTCGGCGCGGGCTCCTCCCGCCGGGCTCTTCCCCTTTTCTCCCCCCCCTCCAAAAAAAAAAATAATAAAAAGATAAATAAAATCATCACCGTAACCCAGCAGCAAAGAATCCCACTCCATTTTAAAAGAGAAATCCGTTTCTGCGATGGAGTTACAATTTTTTGAGCCTTTTAATGGGAAGGGGGGGGGGGGGGGGGGGGGAGGGAGAAATCAGCCCGAAGGACTTCTTGCAGGGATTAAACAAGGCGGAATTAAAGAAAGGCGAAGAATTGGTCTCCAAATATTATTCCTCGTTTCCTTGCGCTCAAAGCGGGATGAACTAAGGAATTAAATATTCCTAAGGAACATTGTCCGGCCAGTTAACTCACCACTCCCTCCCAGCGCTTCCCAGTCGAGGCCAGTCCCGTATTGAATAAAATGCACTTGTAAAGGGATCGCAGAAAAATGTATTTGTGCGTAGCTCGTCGTAATTTGAATTAAATTGCGAGGTTTCACGTGATAAGTGTGTTATCCAAAGCTTTCTGACCACTCCACCCAGATTTTAAAAAACAGACACGTTTTGTTTTTAGGGAAAGTGGAGCTTCATGGAAAACAGCTAGAGATTGAACATTCAGTACCTAAAAAGCAAAGGTAATACAGTGTTTTAATTTCTTTTTTTTTTTTTCTTTTTTTTTTTTTTTTTAAATTATTATGGTTTGTTTTTTTTTTTTTTTTTTCAAAATTTCTGTTGGGGGTAAAAAAAATAAATTAATGTAAGATAAAGGAGGGAAAAGAATTATACCCAAATATGTGCATGTGAAATCAGAGATGTTGGTGATTTGGCTTTAGATGCGTCCCCAGCGAGGTGAGAGGATCAATGTTTAATTTCTTTTTTTTTATTTGTTTGTTTGCTTTTTTTTTTTTAAGAAAACTTCCCCTGTGAGCAAGTTTGTTTGTTTGTTTTTCTTAAAAAAAAAAACAAAAAAACCAAACACCACCACAGAAAAGGTAAAACAATTATCCAGCCGCTGGCCCAAGGTGATGGATGGCTGAGGCGTTTTGGGTTGGGATTTTCAAACTTGTGGCACTGGAAGAATTTTCCTCGCCTCCCTCGGCTCCTCCGCTGCGAAATGGGCGAAATCTTTTTGTTTTCCGAGAGAACTGTAAAATTTAAAAAAAAAACAAAAACAAAACCTCCCCCAAAAAACCAACCTAAAAAAAAAAAAAAATTAAAAAGTGAAATTTGCCAGCGTTTGATGGTGAGGAGTTAAAGAAAAGAAAAAAAAATAAAAAAATAAAAAATACCCCCATGGGGCTGGTCTGGCCGTGCCATGCCGGGGAGGGATTTAAAGCCCAGGGCGCTGGCCCAGCTCCTGCCCACTGGCAACTTTTATTTTGGGGCGAGAACTGCTTTTTTGGGTGGTTTCCATCTACCTGCCAAGCGGCTTCGCCCGCCACCGGCCTTACCCAGCCCGGCCCTCTCCATCTTCTTGGCCCTTTGTTGTTGGGTGCCGGACGCCAGAGCGGCCCCCGCCACCGCGCTCCCCGGCTTTAAATAGCAATTAGGAAGAGGATTTTAATTTTATTTATTTATTTTATTTTATTTATTTATTTATTTATTTATTTTTTTAAGAAGGCACCCCATTCCTCCCCATTTCCAACTCAAGGAATGGCCACCGAGGCTGTGGGCGAGTTAGTCGTGTGTCCCCCCCGCCTCCCCCCCCAACCCCAAAGAGTCCACGTTGGATCGTGCAGCCCGAAACCCGCGTCGGCCACGTGACGAGGCGGTTACGGGCGCGGAGGGAGGAGGCGAAGCCAACTCTTCCTCCCCAAACTCTCCCCAGTTCCTTCGTCTCTCCACGAACCCCTCCCCATCCCCTTTCCCCATTGAGTGGGAGCCCAGTTTTGGGGGTCACATACCCCCCCCCCCCCACACCTCCTCCTTGGCTTTGGTGGGGGGGGGACTACCCAACTTTGCAGCCCTGGTTATGGCAGAGCGGGGCTGATCCCAAAGGCCAAAAAAGAAAAAAAGGGGGAAAAAAAAAAAAATCCATTTAATAATTTCCTACCCAAGATTTTATTATTATTATTTATTTTTTTTAGCACCTCGTGGCGGGGGGGGGGGGGGGGATCGATAGGGCTCGTTACAGCTGGGGCTTAATTATCAATGAGCGAAGGGGGTGTTATTGGAAAGGCAATTACCCTGGGAAGGGCAACAGAATAACACTCAAAAAAAAAAAAAAAACCACCAAAAACCAACCCCAAATCCACCCTATTTCTTGTTTTCCTCAGTGCTGCTGGATAATCAATAGGTTGGGGGGAGCAGATCTCTTCCTCTTAAGAGCTCTCAGGAAGAAATTCCCTGAAAATGGGAATATTTCTTTGGTGGTTTAATTCAAAGAAATGCGGGGGGGGGGTGTGTGTGTGGGTGGGGGGTACTTTACAATAGGTGGAAGGAAGGTCGCTTTGCTTTTCTCCTGCATTTCTTTAAAATCTGCATTTAGCTGCTAAAGCCCCTTTTTGGGGGGGTTGGGGGGGGTTAAATGAGCCCCCCCCCCCAGCCCCGGGCTCTGCTTTTAAAGCGACAGGAGCCGCGTCCGCTGTCGGTCGCTCGGGGGGGGGGGGGTGTGGGGGTGGGGGTGTCCCGGGGGGGTCCCCGCCGCCCTCTCAGCCGCCGCCGTTACTTTGTCTCACTTTGGGGAAGTCGTTTGTGTTTCTGGGTCGGAATAAAAGCAACTTTTTGGCAACCGCTTGTAAACTTTGCAGGTTGGTCCCTCAAAAAAAAAAAAAAAATAAAAAAAAAAGCTTTTTTTTTTTTTTTGTGGGGGGGAATTTGGTGTCTTTTGCTCTCCACCCCCCACCCCGGATAAGGGCTGAGATGATGGGGGGCGGGGGCTGCCTCAAAAGCAACTTATTTTTTTTTATTTATTTCTTCTTCTTTTCTTTCTGCTTGTTTTTAAGACTGGATTTTCCAGTTTAAAGGCACATAGAACAGGAAATGGTTAATTAAGTGTGAGCAGTGAGGACAAAATCAGATGGGTTTAGTGGGATCTAAACCAAACAACCTCCCTCCCCCCCCACCCCCCAACCTGATATTAATTTCCTCCTCCCCCCCCCCCCCCCCCTCCCCCTTTGGAAATGTGGGAAAACAAGTCATGAGCATTGGTGCCCTTCGCAGCTATTTTATAAAATAAATATATATAAAAAAAGAGAAAAGTTGGCTTTTTTGCTTGCCTTTTCTTCTGGTTGAAAGTGCAAAGGGGGAAACTGATTTGGGTGGCTTTAGAAATGAATGAGTTCCATGAAATTCCGTGTTGTAAATACATCTTTCCCACCGGTGTATTTCCTTCTTTAGCACCTCTCCTGTCCCTAAAAGCCATCGTAGAAATTAATTAAAAAAATTCTGTGTGTGTTAATGTGGCACGAGGAAGAGCGGTTGGGGGGGGGGTTGCACTGAAACACCCAAGAAGGATATAAACTGATTTAGAGTTGTTTAATTACAGTGATTCTTCAAATAACACTTAAAGCTGCAAATTATGTTAATGATCACGGGGAACCATTTTAAGGAAGTCCTTTCGAAGTATCAGACTGTAAAGAAAAGTCAGTGCTGATAAATATGTCGTTTTGTTAAAAACCCCTGCGTTTTAAAGTTAGTTTAGTTTTGTTTAAAGTATCTCGTTGCTGTTTGGGAGTTATTTTTGATTTATCTTTGCTGATAGAAAAACTTGGAGAAACTTAAGAGGATTTTTTAAAAAATGCTTTATTTTTATTTTAAAATGCGTGCTTTATTCTTCAGAAGGTTAAAAAAGAAAAGATTCTTTAAGGCAAAAAAAAACCCCTCAGTTTTCCTCCTTAAGATGAAGGATTGGTTTGGGGGGGGGGGGGGGGGCTTGGAGCTGGGAAGCTGAAAAGCCCGAAGTCGATGGGGTCGAAAGAATGAATGAATGAAGACAGGAGGAGGGGTGGGGGTGGGGGGGCAAAAAAGTGAATCCATCAAGCAGACATTCCAAATATGAGGAATGTGGAAGTGAGTCGACCAGAGAGAATGAAACCAAGCCATTTGAGGAGGGGGGGGGGGGGGGAAGAGGGAGTTGGGTTGATAACAGCCCGTAGACTTAAAACTAAACGTGTAATTTTAAGTAAAGCTCATTCGCGAGCACGTTGTAGGTTTAGAGGGTCCTTGGGCTCCCGAGCAGAGGTGGGAATTAATAAATGTTGTTAATGACGTGAGGATTTAGCGTAGTGGATAGAAATGGATGGAGAAATCTTAAAATTGGCTTTTTTTTTTTTTTTTCTTAGTCTTTGTTTCAAATGAATGTTTTCACACCAGAGAAATGGTCTCTTTGCCTGTGCGTAATGGTGCAATTAATTGTTCGTAACGAAATAGCCTAAAATTTTTTGATAACGACGAGTGGGATTTCTTTGTTTGTCAGTATTGATCAAAAAATGCGCCTTTCTCCCTCCTGACGTTCGGATTCTCTGAGAATTGGACTGAAAAAAGTTCCCCGGTTCTTCTCCGCTAAAATAAAGACACTGTCTCGAATGCTGAGACAAAACATGCTTTTAATCCGGTCTTAAGATGGGTCTCTTCCCCTTGAAACAGGTCTGGCTTAAAAGTTATAGTAGCATTAGTAAAAATTAGCAACACCCTTGTTTACAGCAGGGCTTGGGAATTGAAAGGCGGGATGAATGCTCCTTTCTGAGGATGTCGAGTTTAATGGGATTTGGTTTGTTGCTACTTTTTTTTTTTTTTTTTGATTACCAAAAAGGGTAATAAACTGGAGTTCTTCTTCTTTGCTTTATTCCTGTGAGCCCCCAGCCCCGAGCCGAGAGCTCTCTGCTGCTGATTTTACACCTCTGAGAACTGTAGACCTTGGGAAATTAATATGGTTTTGATCATTTCCAGCTAGAAAAGCTAGAAATAATTTGTCATTAAATTAGTCATTAATAATTCGTCAGTAAATTTCATCCATGAGGTCTAAAGCTGAGAAAATTTAATCAATTTTAACATATTTTAACATACCTGGGAGAAAGAATGTGTTTACTAATTTACAGTCTGAAGTGAGAGAAATGCCTTTATTTCACCTCTTTCCAACTGGCAAATATGGCCAAGAAATTGTAATTTAACCGTAAACTTTGTAGCCTCAAGTTTTGAACCCGCTGGAGACGGAGCCCGTCCTGTGTAGATACCCTTTGTTAAGAGTTTGGTGATTTTTAAATTCCAAAGAAATGAATAAACTGAATTTCGGAGAGAGCCTCAGGGGCGATTGCTGGGGCTGAACCTGCTTCTCCAGTTGAAATTGCTTCTATCTTTGTCTTTTAGGTTAAAACCCAAGCAAACAGAGATATGGCGAAGGGAAGTTGGGGTTAAAGTACTCGCTTTGAAAATTGAGACCTTTCAGAATTTAAAAAAAAAAAAAAATAAAAAAAATTAAATAAATAAAAAAAAAAAAGGAGGTTTCTGCCCGCCCCAGCCCAAGCCCCCAGCGATGTTAATGTTTTCCAGAGTTCCCGGGAGGGTTTGGGGCGAGTTCAGGCTGCTGGGGATGGCCCAAGGTTGGCCCAGGGGGTGGCAGCTCCAGGCTGGAGCAGGAGGAAACATCTCCAGCCCCTTTGCCCTGTTGGGGACACCGGCTCCAGCCCCCCCCTGCCTTCCCCCTGCCCGCCAGGTTTGCTGGATTTAGGAGTGGAAGGTGCCTTTGTGGATGGAGGTGGAAGGTGTGGGTTGTTTTTTGTTTTTTTTTTCCCCTCTTTCTTGTAATGGTGCCACTGGTTTTATGGAACAGTTTTGATGGGAAGGAGTGGGAGCCTAAAGCAAATATAGAGGGAAGTCCCTGGGGGATGCTGGTGTCTCCCCCTTCCCAAGAATTAAGGAGGGGAGGAGGAGAAAACTGAAAAATTGAGGAGCCTGAAACCTGGAAGTTGCGGGTTTCTTCTAAAACAAAAAAAAAGCCTTTTAAAGAGGTTGCAGAGACTTTTCTGGGTTGTTTTCTTTATTTTGGTGTGTTGTTTTCACCAGAGAGGAGCTTTTCAAAAGTTTTAGGTGAAAACTCTCATTTTCGCTGCGACTGGAGGCATTTAAAAGCTTAAGCGAGGACGTGTGCTCCTAAATCGCCCACTTGGGAACGTCACTGCCAGTCGTCTCATTGGGGGTGTGGGTGAGAGGGGCTCCCCGTCGCCGGCTGGACCCTGACAAACCAGGGGATACCGGGGAGGGACCAGCAGAAGAACTGGTTTGCAAGGTCTGCTTGTCCTCCTGACTGCCAGGCTCCTCCCTGAGCGATGGGTTTGAGCCTTTGTGCACCTTTAAATTCTTATTCTGCCCAGTTTGAAGCATGGAAATGATCTGGGAGGGTCCAGCACCGAGTACCTGGCAGGGAGACTGGGGGGACGGGACGGGTAAAAAATGCACTTGCCCAGCAAAGTTTAAAAAAAAAAATGAGGAAAACAAGTGTCACAAGAGAAAAATGCATCAGTGATGGGGCTGGTGTCCTACATCTGCTTGGGATGGCTCTTAGCTGCTGCAGGGAGAGGCAGGGGGAGTGTCGCAGAGGCAGTTATGGAATAGTCTGCTCACCAGGAAAGGGTGGGTTTTTTTTTTTTTAACCTATTTTTTTTATGAAACGAGAAGCCCAGACCCACGAGGGTGTTTGTCCACTCCACAGATGTGTGGTGTTTAATCCCAGCTGCCTTCCAGGGTCTCCCGCTCATACGTGCGAACCCGGCGGGGAATTCAGCTCCGAGATCTTTGCTGGGTTTTACCTGAAAATTGGGAGTTTATCCTGGAGGTTGTGGAGCCGGGGGGTTGGGTTGCAGGAGACGGGGTTGGAAGGTTTTCCAACCAGCAAGAGGTGTTAAGGGGTGTCCATGCATCTCCGTCCCTCTCTCTGTCCTTGTCCTTGTGTGTTTTCTGGTGAGCGGTGAGATGTTCTGCCCAGGCGGCATCGAGATGGGTGTCCCTGCCGAGGGGACAGGCTGGGGGAACGTTGGGGTTGGCCAAGGTGACCTCGGGAGGTCCCTCCCTACCCTGAACCGAGGGCAGATGGCTGGGACCAAAGCAGGCTGGAGGTTTTACACCACCTCTGCCTTGGTAGTGCCCCTGGGAAAAGGTGGGAAAGTTGATGTAAGGTGGTGTTTTAAGCTGGTTTGCTTAAAACCAGTGTGTGTCTTCTGCTTCTGGTGGAATAACCCGCTGAAGGGGAGTGGAAACCTGTTCCCCATCCGTTTATGTCCAGTGTCCGTAGCCTGCTCTTGAAGATGCTGGAGCCATCTTCATGTCTTTAAGTATATAGATTTAAAAGAAAAAAATCACTCTTTGATTGAAACCTGCTTGGTTTTCTCCTCTGGACAGAGTTAGCAATGGAT
Organism: Numenius arquata; assembly: GCF_964106895.1. Lineage (NCBI taxonomy): Eukaryota > Metazoa > Chordata > Aves > Charadriiformes > Scolopacidae > Numenius > Numenius arquata. Next base: position 5,449,816 of record NC_133598.1, on the reverse strand, counting down.
GGGGCTTTCTGGGAAGGGTCTCGCGAGGGTTGGGGTCCTGCAGCCCATTTCTGGCTCCTGCCAGCCCTTCCCGTAGGGGACACTGCCCGACCCTTGTCCCCTTCCCAGGGGTTTGGCTTCGTTTTATGAGCGTGTGAAGTGAAGCCGGATGCTTTTGGGTATTACTGCAGCTTTGGGGTGCCGGAGCCTGGTCAGAGAGGAGGCTTTGGGGTACCCGGGGTGGGCTGTGTGTGTTGGGAAGTCCTCTTGGGAATCCGTTCATCCTCCCCATGGTGGTGCCTCGGCTTGAGCCCGCTCCCGCTGCTGGTACAGCCCCTACATGGGAGCTTCTCCAAAGAGGCTAATAAAACCCGAAGAGCGGGGGGCACAGTTTATTGAGATTCTGGCTGGAGACGAGGGGCCAGGAGCTGGTGGAACTCGGTGGGAGGGACTGGGGACATCCTTGGGGATGGAGACAGGGTGGGAGCAGGTGGGAGAGAGCACTGCCAGGGCAGCGGCACAGGAGCAAGAGCATCCCTACTTCTCTCCCACCTCCTGATGCGAAAGAACAGGGTAGAGCAGCCTTCCTGCCAGGGGGAAAAAAAAAAAAAAAAAAAAAAGAAAGAGAGAGAAAATAAACAAACATAAAAAAATCTGTCCATCTGTCTCGGAGGAGCCCTCGCGATCCGTCAGGAAATGGGTCATTTATTTTATTGTAACTGACACTTGGGAGCCCTGACATGGTCAGAGCTGAAATTTCACACTTTTCTGGCTACTGTAATTGTCTGGTCCCGTACGGAGCAAACCGCTTTAAGAAAATAAAACCCTAATCCACGGGCATCCCCCCCGGCAGAATGCCCCTCCGCGCTTTATTTTGAAGAGTAAATCCACCCCAGGTTGGGTTTAAGATGCTCCGGACGCCGTCCGCCTACAATAAAAGCAGCAGCCGCCCCGTGCACCGGGAACCGCTGGGAGCTGGCAGGGCTCCACGCAGCGCGCGGCGAGATGCAAATCCCGCACGGTCCGGGGGTATTGCCGTGTGTAAACAGCACTTGAGATTACAGGGAAATTGATTTGCACAAAAAGGGGAGAAAGTTTTGACTCTGCTGTAGTTTCCTTTTGGGGTTTTTTTTTTTTTTTTTAAATTTCTTTTTTTTTTTTTTTTTGACTGACTTAAAAACCGAGATCCTGGGGGAGCAGCCTCCCGGACCGGAGTGTAAAAGAGACAAGAGAATTGTGATCTAGAGCCAAATAAAAGGGAAGAGAATTAAAAAAAAAAAAAAAAAAAAAAAGCTCTCAGGGCCAGATTTTCACCCACAATTGGAGCCAGATTTTTCCAACTTGCATTTAAGCGTCTAAATAAAAGCTCCGTTTTCAGAAGCGATTAGCGCCTGACGTGCTGAGCACTCTTGAAAAATCTGACCGTCGGGATTCCCTCTTATTTCTGGAGATTTGGATCCACCAGCTGACACCCGGGAGGTTTCAGCAGTTCCTGGTCGCCCCTGGGTCCTGCCCCTTTGCCCCCCAGTGCTCCCAAGGAGGGGCTGGGTGCTGGTGGGTCCAGAGCAGTCACTCGTCCCCCTGCTTTTTAGCTTTTAGCTGAATGGAGAGCCGTTGCGTTTAGTGCTTGTGGTCAAAAGTTTGTCCAGCGATTTGGGAATTTCGGGAGCGTGCATGGACAAGGGATGGGGAGCTGTGGATGAGGTGCGGAACCTGGTCTGGTGGGAGGTGTCGCTGCCCAGGGCAAGGGTTTGGAACTGGATGATCTTTAAGGTCCTTTCCAACCCGAACCATTCGATGATTCCATGAAAAGAGAGGTGAGGATGCAGCGATGCCCGAGATGCTCCATTCTCCTTCTGGCTCTATATTTCCTCCGGTGTTTATCACCTGGCTTTGCTCAAACCCTTGCGCCATCCAGGGCGATGGGATCAGACCTTCTGGTTCTGGGTCGCACGCAGGGAATTCCCCACAATTAAACACGGTCTGTATTAAGGTATCGCCAGCAATAGCAGCGTTTGCCTGCGAGGTGTCGGGAAATGCTGCATCCTCAAGGGGTGATGGGGTGACCTCTGCCATCCTGCCCTCTAACCAGGGCTGTCTACCTTAACTAAATGATTCCTTGGTTAACACTGGTCACGTCCAAGCAGACTTGATGACCAGAGTGGGGAGTTGTGTATGTGTATATATACAGACACAGATATACGTGTGAATATATACGGTTTTTTTGGCTATGAAGACATTCACGTGTGTTCTGTGACATCCTGTGCTTCAAGCCTCCGGCATAAAAGTATTTATGAACAGATTGATCAAATGAGCAAAAACCTAAAAGAAAATTGTGATCTCTCTAAGGAAGAAGAGCTTGTGACCGCGATAGGCTTTTATGGAGTTGTTTGTTGGGGTGTAATTTCATGAGAAGCCAAGAGCATCCTATAAATGTTGTGCTTTTAGGCTGGGATTCACAAGGCTCCTAAGGATGTGCTTTTAAACAGGGAAACCATCCTTTTTGAAGTTAATGGGGCTGCTCCGACGGTAAAATGAGGCGTGTGCTGAATTTGAGCCTAAACATACAACTTTATATGAACTTTATGTAGTCATTGTTTAGCGTTCGGTTACAGCTGAGCTAATAACGCAACAAGTTTCTCCGACATCTGCAGCCTCCTCTTGCTCATGGCAGAGACGCAAAGTGGTTGTGACTTTTGTATGCGGTACGTCTTGGGGGGAGGGAGGGGGCGGCCCGGAGAGAATATTTGTGACTCTTTTAAAAAGCTATGGCTTGAACGAAGAGCTTCCCCCGGTGAGCCTTTATCCGTGCTGTTGTTCCCGTGCCCGACTGGCTGCACACCCCTGCATGCCTGGCACGAACAGTTGCGCGGCGCAAATTTTATATTTAGTTTCCCCCCAAATAGTCGCTCGTGCAACTTTGAAAGCTGCTTTTTGCTGCCGTTTGCGCCAGCGAAACTTGGCGATGGGGAGGTTTACGGAAGGCAGACAGGAGAGAGGGCACGAACACGTCTGAGGGGAATTGGCTCAGGAAAAAAATCCAGATCAGATATTCCGGCGGCTTTGTGCTGGGTTTCCCTAACGATGCATTGAATTTATTTGGTGCGTGTGTTCGTCGGCTTGGCTTTTCGTGTTGCCTGTGCCAAAGCGGTGGAGGGCTTTAAATGGCTTTGCTTCGGCACCGCTATTTACTCTAATAAAAGTGAACAGCGGTAGAGGAGAAAAGCCCCTTCTTTGCTGTTTTCCAGCTCCTGCCCTGTCCTACCCGAGCCTCAACCTTTTCCTTCTCTGATTCGTGGCACCCCCTCCCCCTGCTAAAAAAACACCCCAAAACTAACAAACACGAGACATCTTGCCCCATCTGGAAACTTTGCATCTCCTCTGCTGCTGGTCCAGCTCCGGTGGGATGAAGGAAGCAGCCGGGGGGGTTTAACCCTCTCCCAAACCCAAGGAGGAGCACAGCCATGTCCATGCGGGCTCCCTGGGCACCACTGGCTGCCCAAGGTGGGTTCATTGGCATCTTTCCTCCTGCCCCTGAAGGGCAGGGTTTTTTTTTGGTAGGCTCTGCATGAAAAAACCTTAATTTCGTATTTTTCAGTGGAAACACTAAATCGCCTGCTCTTAGAAGAGTTTTGCTTCACCCTTACCTCCTTTCCGAAGAGGAAATGCAAGAGAAAATGAGTCTGGCTTCAGCCAGATTCGGTGAAGAACCCTGCTCTTCTATTTAAAGTTTATGCTGGAAATGAAGAAGAAAAAACCCCACTTTTTCATCTTGTACTTTTTCATCTCAGTTGCTTTCTTCTCTTTACTTTCACTTAAACAGAAGAACGGAAGCATTTTGATTTCACTTGTAGCTCTCAGTGGAAAAACCATTGCGGCTTTACCCCAGCTGTGCCACCAAACCTGCCGCAGATCTCTGTGTCGTCCCAACGATGCTGGCGCCAGGGCTGGAAGGGGTTTTGGGGGCTCCTGGCTGGGATCTGGGCTGGGATTTGTGCCCGACACACTGGGGACAAGCGTGTTCCTTACAGCCCAGGCTGCTGGAGGTCTGACACCCCCCCCCCCCCCCCTGCCACCTTCCCACCCAAACTGGGAGGACTGGTGGGGCTGAGCCACGGGTTTTAACTTGAGTTTTGGTAAAAGGGTCTCCACCCTTGAATTAAGTTCATAAGATAGTTAAATCTGTGTTGTAACTTCTGGATTCTCCCTTTACGAGTCAGCTTTGATCTCGGAGGGCTTGTCTGCCTGCAATCGCTGCACTGGTTCAACCTGATTTGGCTTAAAACAGGCTCGGTGCCACTGGCACTGAGCCCCGCACGGAGACTCTCTTAGATTGATTTTTTCTTTTTTTTTTTTTTTTTGGATCCAGTTTTATCTGACAAATCCCTACGTGCCAGGCACAAGGGGCTGTGGAGTCGTGCCACTCTCTGGCAACGTAATGTTGTGGAAGAGGAGCCCTCAAAGCCACCGGTCCCTGTGCTGCCGCCTCCTCCTCCTCCTCCTCCTCCTCCCCACACAGACCTTGCTCAGAAAAGCCTCTTAGAAGTCACAGGCAGTTTTGTTTCCTCTTCCTTTCTCGCGCTGGCATGTGCTTGTGCATCTGAAGTTGTTGGGGCCCCCGAATCCTTGCAGCTCCCCTCGGCTTTAATGAATCCCTCCTTATTTCCCCTGCTCCAAGTGCTCCGAGCCCATGGGATTTGTGAGACCTGCAGTACGAGGTCAATACCCCGCTGTCTGGGGGGGCTGGAAACACAGAATAAAAAAGGTGGTCCTGACCACTTTCTGTAGACAAAATTATATGAACTGTATCTGTCAATCACCCTGGTAATGATGCTTAATTATTGAGAAATTAGAGTGGTGTAAGACCCACCCGAGAGCATGTGCTGACGGGGTTTGGGGTTCCCGCTGACGCCGGCTGCGTGGGAGCTGCCCGAAGCTTCACTTGGCTGCTTGGCGAAGCCTGAGCTCATCTCAAAGCATCCCCCAGCCCGGTAGCACCATCACAGCCACTGGAAACCAGTTAGAAATGTGTCTAGGCACCAGAGGAGGGCAGAGGTGCCCTCTCGTGGCAAGGAGAAGTGGGCGAGAGGTTTGTGGGTGGCACGCAGCTGCCTGCTGAAACCCCATCCCCAGCACCCTAACGAAGGCAGTAACGAAGGGTGGGAGGCGGCATGGCCATGCTGTGGGTTTCACACCGCCTCAGCTTTTATTTTGTGCATTGTTGGACTTGGGGGAGGGTGGCAATGACCGTCTTCCAGATGGTCCAAAGTCCAGACCTGGTGGACTGAGACATCTCCTGCATCGGTGGCTGATGTCGTAGCTCCTAGAGGCTTAGGTCCACGTTTAGGACCTTTTCTATTCAAAGTTGGCCTCGGTGGGTGAAGGGAGATGTTCTGAAATGTGCAGAACACATCAAAATACAGAATACACTTTGTCTCATGTGCTTTTATTCAGGTTTTTATATCGGCATCAGGGATGGAGACACCTTAACACCCGTGTGGAGTTGGCCGTGTGCCCTTCGATGCTTGAGGACGTGCAGATGATGCTGCGTGTTCCTTTGCCCGGCTGCCTTAGCGTTTGTTGCCTTGTGCTGTGCTCTGGTGATGGTCCTAGAAGTGCTCCAGGCTCGATGGGTAAAAGGTGGGGTGAGGAACAAGTCCCACTTCTGCCACCCCTCCACATCTCGTGGTCTGGAAGGAAGTTTGCCTTTGAACATTACATTTGTTGGTGTGTTCACTGGTGGCAACCAGTGCCAGCGGCGGGGGTCAGGTTTGATTAAGGTTAATTTGAGAATTGAAACTTTAATTTTTGTCTTAAGGGATGGAAATCTCCCACCACTGGCTGCTGGGTCGCAGTGGGATCGAGCTGCCCCGCGGCTGGAGGTGGCTGGGAGGGAACTGGGGTTTTCTCCTGCCACCAGTTTGTCAGAGGCGACGTGTCCCGCTGAGGTTTGGGGTTGGGCTGCCGGTTGTGGGAACCCACCAAGTTTCGCTGGGCTTGGCTTTGGGGCATGTTCAGAGTATCAGAAAGAGCTTTTCAATACGTGGCAACCTGCCAGCAAATTAGAATGGAAAGATAATGCAAAATGGATGCATTGTATAAAACTCATCCATCTTTCCTCTCTATTACTTACTGTTAAACTTGTCCTGTCCGCAGATACTTGATGTATTGACTTTGGCAGGGACTAACTGCAGAATTCTTGGGGGATGATTAGAGTCTTCCTCTGGGCAAGTTGAGGATAAGGGCTTTTGAGATTTCTTTTGAGATTTCTTGCATCTTTTGAAGCACTGAGGTACTGCCTCCTCTCGGAGGTTGGCACTTAGCTGGGTGTGCTCCGCGCCAGCACCATCTACCTGGGATTGGTGGGGGAAAATGAGGAGTGAAAAGGCAGCACGGCGGTTTAATAGAGGAGGAAATATAAGATAGAGGATTTTTCCTACTCTGGGCATCAACTGGTCCCTTCCCTCTGCACCTGAGGTACAGCAGGTCTTCTAACAGCAGGAATGAGTTCTCTGAGGCTTTCAAAGGGATGCTCGTGGACGATTTCTCATTCTCGGCAGCTCCCTGAAAAAAATCTAATCAATTATTAGGCATGCTTCTCCGTGTACAAAGCATTTCCAAAAAGGAGCTAATGGGGAGAAACCAATTAGACAGATTTATTAGCCCAAGATCAAATTCTGGTTGCTGAGATGATTGATGGAAAGGATTAATCATGATGTGCTTGCTTGCCAGAGATAACTACTAGCCAAGGCGAGTGGGTCTGTATGAGACTCTTGCGTGGACGATGTGTGTCCCCAACATCCCGTGGCTGGTTCACTTCTGCGTCCCTCCAACTGCAAGAAGCCAAATGTCTTTGTTGGCTTGGCCTGATCTCCTCAGGAGGGGCCTCTTGGATCGTTTCTCTTCAAAGGACGAGCCCAGTTTTCTCTCTGCTTTTCTTTCTGCTACTGCTGCTTTAATCTTGTCATTATACATATTTGCATATTTCTTTCCCAACCTCCTCTGCCTTTTATCCCACCCCCAAATCTCGTTCCCGTCAGCCACCCTGCAGCTCTGGCTTTGCTGTTGCACCGGCGCAGCTGGGACTCTCTTGCCTTGGCCATGTCCCCCAGCGAACAGCAACCACTGTGGCCACGGCAGCTTTTCACTGGTTCTAGAGAAGTTGTTTCTTTATGAAGATGTAGGATGTGAGGTCAAGCAGGTCACCGGAGCTGGAAGGAAGGAGGATAGCAGCTCAGAAAAACACGAAATGATTTTAGAAGAAAGGGTGTTGGAATTTAAGAGTTTGTTGCACTGATGACACTAAGTTGAGGTCTGGTGGGAGAAGGTGTTTTGGAGGCAGAGGGAGGCTTCTCCGGGAGACCTTTGCTTTTTCTTTATGAGAAAAATCATTGTTTAAATCCGTGTTTCCTGAGCAGGCTGCAAGCTGGGTCCCTTTTCAGGACAAGAAGAGGGATGCTCTTCTTTCCTATTGCATCCCTCCGGGATCCTGCTCAATTGTAGCACAGTTGGGAGCTTTTTGATGGGGTTCTACCACTTTCTTTTCTCGCTCTGTGGGACTATACCTGACCTGCCCCATTTCACAGCCCAGGTTGTAGTGCAAACCCACCTCAATAAGCAGCTTCAGCGGTGAAATCGGGCTTTGAAGCAAGGGGCCAAAGTGGGTTTATGGGGAGGACTGAGGAGTGCTGCAGTGGGGGGACAGGTGATGGGGAGTGGCATGGCCAGGAGAGGGCAGTGATGGCCTTAACTCTGGCAGAAAAATTCAATGCTGTCAAAAATGCCCTTAATTTAGGGCTCAACCCCCAACCTTTAGGAAATGCTAGCCCAGATATGATTTTTTTTTTTTTTTTACTTATATGCTCAAATTGAATATTCTTGATGTTTGACATTGTGGCGTTAATGCTCAAAACTGATACGAAGCCTCTAAATCTCAGAGCTCTGGTTTTAGGCTCTTTGCAAACTCAGGGAAGGACTTTTCTTTGGTTCCTCCCCATTCCCATATTGAGTTTTCTCTTCCAAACCACAAAGGCTCCAAAAGTTCATCCTGGACCTGCGGTACCTCTGTGAGGAGCTGGGTTAGGAGGTTTGGATTCAGTAAAAAAAAATCAGATATCTGTCTCAAACCTTACTAATGCTGCATTTGAAGGAGTTCAGGTTGTTGGCCTTGCTTGAGCATCGTCTGGTGTATTTGGTACGTGATTTTTTTTTTTCTCCTGTCTTGCCAGCGAGTGAGCCAGTGGTCCAGCGAGGACCTCGCATCCCTGGTCCTGCTTGGGCAGGGGTGTCCATGTGTCGGTGGGTTTAATCGTACAACAACCAACCGGCACGTGGGGAAGCCGAGAGATGTGTTGGCTTGGAGGGCGATGTAGAAGCTGGCAAATCCCAGGTGAAGTGGCTAAAGCCCGGAGGCAGATCCTGTCTGGACGGTGCTGGGTTGTGCTCGGAGGTGCGGTGGAGACCTGCCGTGGGCTTCCAGCAGGTACCTCCCTTTTTGTGCTTTTGTTTCCTTGTCAATGAAGGGAGTTCAGGGATAATATTCCTGCTTCGCGGAGATGCCGGCGAATTGAAAGCCTATCAATTTATAAGGGAAAAGCAAGTAATTTCAGCTACAACTTTTCTCTGAGTCCCCCTGGCAACGTTTGTGTCTTAGCAACCGCATTTTCCTATTTAAAAATGTTTAAAACATTAAAAAACAACAACAACAACACATTAAGCACAGGATTAAGTGCTTTCCTGAATCAAAGCCTAACTAGATAAATGAAATGCTGTTAATTGAATCAGGGATGCACTGTGTTTTCAGCCCCCAAATTTGCATAACATTTGCATTTGATTGAAAAGCCATCATTAATGTTGTTCAGTTCTAGTAGGTCCCCCCATGTCTCTGGCTTTGGCCGTCCTCCTCCTGCCCCGAGGAGCTGCATAAATGGTATTGGTAGGAGATGGACGGGATGGGGTTGGTGCTTGGGGTCAAGGAGAGCCCCAGCGCTCGGTCCCTCAGCATCGTGGTGCCATTAGTCACCTCTGCTTTGAGAAATACATGGTGGGGGACAGAGGAAGTCCAGGAGATGTTGGATATAAGGGAGGTGCTGTAGCCAACATCCCATAGAATGCGTCTGGTATGTGTCAGGCTCCAGGGTGACTATAGAGCTATTGCAAGTCTGGAGGAGGCCACAGAGATGCTGGGAGGGCTGGAGCCCCTCTGCTGTGAGGACAAGCTGAGAGAGTTGGGGGGGTTCAGCCTGGAGTAGAGAAGGCTCCGGGGAGACCTTAGAGCCCCTTCCAGCCCCTAAAGGGGCTCCAGCAAAGCTGGGGAGGGACTCTGGATCAGGGAGGGGAGCCATAGGATGAGGGGGAAGGGTTTGACACTGAAAGAGGGGAGATTGAGATGAGATATTGGGAAGAAATTCTTTGCTGCGAGGGTGGTGAGAGCCTGGCCCAGGTTGCCCAGAGAAGCTGTGGCTGCCCCATCCCTGGAGGGGTTCAAGGCCAGGTTGGACTTGAACTGGTGGGAGGTGTCCCTGCCCAGGGCAGGAGTTTGGACTAGAATGACCTTTAAGGTCCATTCTGTGATTCTAATGCAGAGTGATGGGGGCAGAGGACCAGCAGCTCATGCCGCAGTGCTCAGGGTCAGTTCTTTCTCTAGCAGAAGTTCACTAAATCGGCCCCTTACTTTGGGGCTAAAGAGAAATCGAATTGTCCGGACAAAACCTGCATTAGCAGGGGAAGAGGAAGGAAATCCATGGGGCTGGTTGCGCTGTAGATGGCTGTGCCGTGGGGCTATTTCGTTCGTGGGGGTATCCTGTGTGCCGGGGATTGTTGCCCTCTAAAGATGAGCCTTGTAGAGTATTGTGCTCCCGCGATGCAGGTGGTTGTGAGTGTCCTGTGATCCCTGTGGATCACAGGGAATGTTGTTTGTGGCTAAATGCTCAGAGTACAATAGTTGGGGTGACCTGAGCACCCCGCACCCTCTGTCCTCCTCTCCCTCCCTGTGCCCACCACACCGATCCCTCCGGCTGCCTCCGTGCTGCCGGTGATGCTCAGGGCTGAATCCCGTTGGTAAAACAACCCGGGTCCTTCCTTGAGCTCCTGCTTGCAGCGAGGCTCCATGGGGCAGGTGAAGGAGGCGCATCCATGGGGTGTGTTGGGGGGGATGTGGGGATTTATCCCAAGCTCTGCCACCATCCTGCTCAGCGGCTGTGGGTGCAGCGATGCTCCTCTCCGCCGGGAGAGAGCAGCCCGTCTCAGCTGGGACCTGTGGCCAAAACTTTTCTTGGAAGGAGGTGGCAGCAAGTCTCGCTGGGGGCGGGGATGTGCCCATGCTGGTGATGGGGTGAGGAGAGGCTCTGTCCTCCCCGTTTCTTCCCCCTACCCCCCCCCCCGAAATCATCACCTCAAAAACACCACATGGGACTCGTGCAAAAGGGAGGGGAACCCTCAAGCTGCGTCGCCTCTGGCTCGCGGTGGCCAGCCCCAGCCTCCTGCTGGCCCCCGGCCAGGCTGCCTGCTCCTAACTAGCAAGTGCCCCTTTCTTGGGTCCCTGCCACCGCCGCCACCGTGCCAGTCCACTCCGGGGGAATTACCAGCAGATTCTTAATTAAGTGGGAGGCTCTGGCCACCCTCTCGAAGGCGATCTCTGGGGATGCATCCAGGGGTGAGAGAAGAGGGATCCTGCTGGCTGGATCTGCGCTTGGCTGTTTCCCAGTGAGATTTAAAAATTAAAAACCAAACCAAAACACACACACACACACACACACCCCAACCTAATTTGGAATTCTTAATAATGATGCTTCTGCCTGCCTGAGTGATCAGGGTTTTCTGCGAAGGTTGCAGTGAGTACCAGTCCGTTCGTGCTGCCGATGTGCCGTGGATACCCGAGGGTGAGAAGCTCCAAGGATGATGTGGTGGTGGCGGCACCGGGAGCCAACGATGCCATGTGGGCTGGTGGGGTCTCTGGGTGTGTTTGGGACACAGAGCGGTTTCCAGCTGGCTCCAGGGCTGTCGGGAACCAGCAGTGGGAGTTTTCTGAATGAAAACTGCTGCTTTTTCCTGTTTCACCTTGATTTCTCCCTTCTGGGAAGAGGTTCCTCCTGGTGCACTTTGGGTTTGACCCACGTGGTATTGATGGGCACAGTGCTAGAAATCTCCACGGTACCTGGATATCGCAGGATCCTCCGTGGCACTTCCCTCTGTCTCTTTGCTTTTCCCCCTCAGTGAGGTTTAACCTTTGGCGTGTTGAGCTCTTTAAAGAGCTGGTTGGAGGAAAACCCAGGCAGAGCCTTTGATGGAGCAGAACTTGGTGCTTCCACTGCTCGGGGGTGATGAGGGACTGACCCAAGGTGCTCGTCTGTGGTGTGGCTCCAGGATGTGGGTCTCTCCTGTTACAATCCGGTTGCATCAGGGCGGGTGGTTTTTTTCTCCGGTGAGCTCAGCCGATGGCTGGAGAGGGTTTGTGGAGAGCATCAAGGGAACTTCAAAGGTCTTGCTTTGCCTCCCGGTTCTGCAGGAGACCCAGAAGATCTGCACGGGGCTGCCGGGTGCGTTGGCTGGTTTTTGAGGGCTGCAGGTTGGACATTGTGGGATGCTAAAATCCCGTTATCACAAATAGCACCGTCAGCGCGGAGCAGGAGGAGGGTGACACTGAGATCCATCCCTGGGACTCACGGCTCCTCTCCCCTTACAGCCCTGCAACCATTCGCCCTCCTCTCTCCACGCCCAATTTTTTTTTCTTTTCTTTTTTTTAAGTAAAAAAAAAAAAAAAATCCACCAGCACGTGGGCAGAAACCATCCGGATTCGCAAATAGACATTTTTTTTTTTTTACCAGGTCGATCAGCCCACTCCGGCTCACCCCAAGGATCTGGGAGGCTCCTGCCTTCGGCATGAGATGAGCAGCATCCGTGAGAGCGGTTGCCTCCTCCCGTGGGCTGGAGATGCTGGGGCTGGTCCGGGGGGCACAAGCGCCGGTGCCGGCTGGCGGCCAAGACCGGGCGAGCGGAGGTTGCGAGAGGGAGGAGCTCCCGCCTTTGGCACATGGTGAATAAAAAGCCAAGGAATCGCCGTCTCGCGGAGTTATTTATTTGGAGTAAAGCTCTGCCCGGCGCGGAGGTGGGAGCAGAACCGGGCTGTCACGTTTGGTGGTGCAAAGAGTTGGCATTTCGCACCGAGGATTTAAGTACAGCGGGACCTGCTTCTGGCAAAGCAAATAGCGGGGTTTATTTATTCATGACTTCCTCTGTAATTCTAACCACAGCCGCTGCCGAGCGCGCCGACGGAGCCGGATTCGAGCAGGGGCTGCTCAGCGGAGGGGGAGGTTTCCACCCGCTGTGGGGGCAACTTCACGTCGAGCCAGATCTGGCCGAAGGGGCGATGGATGTGGCCCCGATTCCGCCCTCCCTGGGGCAGGGTGGGCATCGATGGCGATGGGCCAGGAGTCAAGTTTTCGAGGTGCCGGCTCATCCCGGGATTTCACGGGATCCCACTCGGCTTTTGTGCAGCTCGCTCGGTTGGGCTGATAAAAAAGACCCATCTCCCTCCGAGCGTGGCCTCGCGGGGATTTAATATCCGTCAGTGATGGAGGCCTCTAGGAGCGGCAAATAATCCCGGTGGCGTGGTCGCGATGGGAGGAATTACCGGTTAATTAACATATTAATAAAAGCACAGCGGCCCTGGTGAAGTGCAGAGCAGCCCCTTGCCTTGCCCGGCCGGCACGGATGCGGGTGATGCTCTGCCCGGAGAGGCGCTCCGGCAGGCTCAGCGAAGGAAATCCGATTTATTTTATTTTATTTTATTTTATTTTATTTTAATTTTTTTTTTGGGGGGGGGAGGGGGCGGGGCGGAGAAAATTAGATGCCACCAGCAGAATTACGGTGCGAGGACATAAATGGCTCTTTTCTCTCCATAGCACATCGGATTCCGGTCACGTATGTGCCGAACACATGCTCTGCCCGTGCAGATGCTTGTAGCTATCTGGAGAAGTTTCCGTGGCGGGGGTGGGCGGTGGGAGACCTACGGGGTTTCCTCTATCGCTTCAAATCCTTTTGACCCTCCCTGGACTGTGACATTCTTTGCATTCTGAATTTCTTAATCTCTCCCCCATTCATTTTGGGATGCGGATTAGCATGTAAACGAGAGGTCTGGTTTCAGAGCACGGTCCCCCCCCCCCCCCTTTTCTTCCTGCAGCCCCCCACAACACGCAGTAATTTTAAGGGTCGAATTGGTTTCTTTTTCCCCATCCACCCTGTTTTCGTCTGTAGTAGTGACAAAATTTGGTGTTTCAGAGCCTTCCCGGTGGCTGAGCTGGTGGGAGCATGGAAAATCTTTTATTATTTTTTTATTTATTTATTTTTTTTATGCTTCATTTTGACTTTTAGAGGGGAGAGCAGCCCCAAATCTGGCCACCCCATCCCTCCGGGCTCAATCTTTGGTGACTTTGGGAAATATCAGTTCTGGTTTTCTTTGAAACCAAGGGACCCAGCCAACCCTTTCGGGGATTTTGGTGTGTGGGGGTTTGCATCCGGAACGCGCATCAGAGGGGACGCTGGAGGAAGCCGCTTTTACCTCGCGGGGTGAGGAGGAATCCGTACCTGTGTGGCCAAATCCCACTGATTGCTTTGGGCTGGTTTGCGCCGAGACAATTTCTTCTTCTCGTTGACAAATGAGCTGAGCCACCGTCTGAAGTTGTGTAATTAGAAGATAAGGATCTGGAATCTCGTTTTCTCTCCTTTTTTTTTTTTTGGGGGGGTTATTTCACGTGCTCATAAACGCTTTGAATTTGAAGCCAGGTCTGTGATGAGCAGGTCTGAGGGTATTTACTCGATATACTGCTTTGAGCTCCGAGCTGCCCACCGTGGTCGTGGCGTTTTATCTTCCTTTTCTTTAAAAATTCTTCTTCTTAAAGTTCAGTGGTTTTGGTTATTCCTGAAAAACAAGAGGCCAACGGGGGGGACCAGCCATCCGTGGTGGGGTTGGCACTGTTCGTGTGTGGGTTGCACCCACAAAGCTGCATCCTTCAAAGCCTTGGGCACCCAAAGGTGCCATTGCCTTTAGGTGGGGGCTCTTGGGGGTGTCCGGCAGCCGCCGTAATGTGGTGTCGGAGCTGCCGGACGAGCCCACGGCTGCTCTCAGCTGTCTGCGGCAGCTGCAGGACGAGGGGGGGAGACAGCACCCCCGGGGTAAATATGGCATCGGAATTAAAAAAAAGAGTTTCTATTTTGGGAAAAGTGAGGTTAGGAAGAGCCAAAGACGTGAGCGGAGAAGCAGACTGAGACCATGCCGGGTGGTGGAGCCAGGATGCCCGTGCCTTGGTTTCTCCCCAGTTAAAATCCAGCCGGGTTTTTGGATGTGGCAGTGATGCTCAGACGGGTCCTGCCAGCGGTCGGTGGCATCCCGAGGGTTGTCCCTTCGTGCCTCCGGGGCAGGAGGGCAGGTTATGTGAACGTACGGTTCCCTTTTTGCTTTCTAATCCTTCCATTTAATCTGGCGAAACTCCAGCCGTGCCCACGTCAGGGCTCCATCCAGTGCCAAAGGGTCGGGGGGGGTGGGGTGGGGTGGATTTTGGCATCTTGTTCTCGGTGAAGTTCCCGGCGTAAATAAATCCAGCACCAACTGGGCTGGGTGTAATTAGCCAAAAGCTATCAGAAAGCCCGGTGGCGTATGGAAATGCAAAGCTTGATTAGATACATCAACGTGCAATGCAACGGTTCAATGCAAAGTGGCCGTGTGTCGGACGCCAAATCTGCTTTTTAATCACTTTTCCTTTATTTCAGGAGCCGGAAAATTCAAATCCGGAACATCCCACCCCAGCTGCGATGGGAGGTAAGAGGAGCAAGCGGAGAAGTATAGCTCAGATTTAAGGGCTAATTTTTCCCCACAGGTTTCTGTACTTGGGATTAAAGTTGATTTATCCTTTTCTTTGTTATTAATTGGGTCTAATTATACTAGATCCTTGCATCCACGTAGCTTATTCCTCCTCCATTACAGGAGTAAATTCAACTGGTAGAAGCAACGTAAGCTACACCAACAAAAATCCCTATTAATAACAGGGTTTATATGATTTATCTATTGTATAAGGAACAAAATGGATCCTTTCTTCCCGCCGGCTGCCGGGACTTCTCCCCGATTCTCCCCCCTCAGCGTCCTGGGGCAGGCAGGAGCTTCCTTCATCTAATTGCTTGTGAAATCTTAATGACTAGAAAGCTGCCTTTATTGATTGATTGTATTTCCCTGCTCTGTCCTGACAATCCTGGTGTAAAGTGGGGTGGTTTTTTTTTTTTCTCCTCCCTTTTCCAGGTTCTGGATGGTTTGCTAGCCCAGTATGGCACTGTAGAAAACTGCGAGCAAGGTAGGACTGAAAAAAAAGATGCCAACTTGCTGTTATTTAAGATATTTTCTGCTCCAGCTATTTTTTGGATGGGGGGAGGGTGAGGAGAGACACGCGGTTTTTCCTTTGTCAGCAGAAGCGGCGGCTCAAGATGTCAAAAGGTCTCAGCCTGGTCGCTGGGGCTTTTTTTTGTTGTTGTTGTTGGTTTTTTTTTTTGTTCCCTATCGCTTAATGGCCGGTCCCGTGCGGTGGCTTTGGGCAGCGTGCGTGGATGTCCCCCGGATTGGGGGTTCCGGGTCCCCATCGTTCCCCCCGCACCCGTGGGTACCCACCAGCAGCCGCGTCGCGGGAAGGTGCAGGATGCTCTCCCGAGGCCGACGGGGACTATCTGTCTCCACTCTGCAGATTTTTATCTCAGCCTCTAATGGCGATCAGTTGAGACGGGAGGCTTAATATCGCCCCCGGGATGTTTAATGAGAGTAGAGTTACCATAACCCTCCTAGAAACGGAAAGGCGGGCTCGGAGGAGCTCCTGGGACCGTCCCCGGGCTCCAGCGAGGGATGGCAGGATGGAATTGGCTTTGGTGGCTTTGCTGCAGAGCACAAGGGCGTATGGGGATACTTTAAATAAGGCAGGAGGGTTTGTGCTGCCCAGGGTGATGATCCCAGGGTGGCCTGAGCCCTTGGACACTCATCTCCATTGGAGGAGAAAAACATCTGCAGATCCTTGGGGAGCCCTGGCGGGGACTCGTCTGAGAGGGGACTCTATGCTTTTTTTTTTTTGGGGGGGGTGGTGTCTTGGCCTGAAGCATTTGTGCTGCTTCTCTAATTTCTGCCTCTTTTGCTCACAGTGAACACGGACAGCGAGACGGCCGTTGTCAACGTCACCTATGCCAACCGGGAGCAGACCAGGCAGTAAGTGCCCCACGTCCCCCGGGAGCTCGGGCTGCCCTCCCTGCTGCGGCTCCGGCCCCTTCCCCCCTCATAAAAAAACAGGGTTTCCAGTGCTGGGAGTCAGATTACCCCCAAATTCCTAAATTTTTGGCTAAAAATGCAGCAAATCTTTGAGGAACCCCTTAGAACTCTGATTTCTTCTCCTTCACCTTCAGGTGGACATCTGTGTCTTAAAGCTTTTTTTTTTTTTTTCCCTGCAGTTCAGAGAGTAAAAACATAACTTTTTGCTCAAGGAGAAGTGGAGATTTTCTTGTACTTACATGATTTTGGGAATTATGTTTCCAGAAAAAGTAATAATGAGACCAAATATCACAGGAGCTGGGAGGTGTCAGGCAACAAGTGTCCTCTCTGGCTCATGGACGTGTCATTGGGGGACTTTCAGCTCCGTTTCCCACCCTGCCCAGGGAAAACGAGTTTGCACTAAATGCAAATGGAAAATGAATTGAATTGTTTTCCTCACTGCTGTTTATTTCACTTTCCTTTTGATCCAACTTGGGAAAGCTGGAAAAGGGATGGGATCAACCCTTTCCTTGGAGAGCAGCCTGGAGGAAAGCAGGGACTGATTGATAGGTTTTTATTGGGAAAGGTTTCCGTCACCGAGGCAGCTACGTCTCAAATGTGGCCACCGCGGCCGTGCCGACATCCCCGGGGACGTCGCCTGTGGTCACTCCACCAAAGCTCTGGTTTCCAAATGGTTTCTCGGCCGATAATACTTCAACTGTCAACCCTAAATTTGCTGTGGTGGTGTGTGTGGCCACAGCAAAACTTCATGGGGGAGCCGCCGTCCTGTTTTACTCTCTGTAATAACGCGGGGCAGGGTCCGGCCGTGGAGCCCAACAAGGAGAACACTCCCGCTTTGTCCTCCCATCCCTTGTCCATCCACCCCAGCCTGGCACTTTGCTCCCCATAAGGTGAAATATTTTGGGTTTCTTTCCCCAGGAAGCACCCAGAAAAGAGTTTTGTGCAAGTAGTTTTCCTCTCGGATCCGAAGCCCTTCTCCTCTGGGGCTGCGTGTGATTCATCGAGCATCTTTCTCTGCTCCCTTTGCATCCTGCGGGGATGGGGCTGCTAGCAGGGAAAGTCTCTGTTTGAGCCTGTTTTAGGGTTTTTTGGGTGGGTTTTTTTTTTTTTAATTTTTATTCTTTTTATAAGAGTTGAGTCACTGACTGCTTTCTGGAGAGCTGCAGTTTTTGAGTTTCTCCGTAGAAAGCCGGGGAGCTTTGAAGGAGCAGCGGAGAGCGGTGGCCAAAGCCGTGGCTTTGCTCTTGCTGCCAGCCCCATCTATCGACAGCTTTCGGCTCTTGCAGCCCCTGAAATTCCGCCGGGAGGTGGATTTGAATTATCAGCCAAAAATCATAAGGCGGAGGAGACGTGGGAATCGCTCCCTGCACCATCCTGCCCTGCAGCCATCGCTCCCATCCCCTCCCATGGGTGCTTGGAAAGGTTCCCCTTAAAATACTTTGACTCGTCCAGGTTGGGTGGAAAGTCCTGCCGGATCCTCCCAGCATCAGTGATGTGTCTTTTCCCCATTCCTGGTGTTTATTTGCTGGGCATTACGCCAGGGAGGGCTTGGCCCATTTTGGGTTGAGCTGATGGGTTGCCGCTCAGCGTGGGAGCGTGCCAGGAGGGACCCCCCACCCCAACCCCTCCTCCCCTTCTCCCCTTCCAGAGCCATCATGAAGCTGAATGGGCACCAGCTGGAGAACCACACGCTGAAGGTCTCCTACATCCCTGACGAGCAGTCCATGCAAGGGCCGGAGAACGGGCGGCGGGGTGGCTTCGGGGCGCGCGGTGCTCCCAGGCAGGGCTCCCCCGTCACCGCGGGGGCACCCGTCAAGCAGCAGCCGGTGGATATCCCCCTCCGCCTCCTGGTGCCCACCCAGTACGTGGGTGCCATCATTGGCAAGGAAGGGGCCACCATCAGGAACATCACGAAGCAGACGCAGTCCAAGTGAGTCCGTTCTCCCACGAGCCGGTTTGCACCTTGTTGAGCCGAGTGGTCTGCAGTGATATGAGGTTGAATTTTTTTGGAGAATGGGCTATTTGAGGCCCTTCCTGCTCTCCCGCCGTGCAGCATGTCCAAGAGCCACCTTCCCATGCCGTGCCTCACCCAGGGCTGCACTTCCCCACGTGTCTCCCTTGGCTGGGGTGGGATCTGGGCAGGCACGTGGGGAGGTCACTGCTTCAGCCGGTCTCATTTAACATGAGCCTGTTGAGCTTCACCCACCCGCCCTTGCACTTGGCCCACGAGCTTGTGTTGGCTGCGGCTCTTGTCCCCCAAGGAAAGCTTTATCTAAGACATTAAGTGATGGACAGCCCACCCCATCCCCCAGGCACGTGCCTGTTCCACTACTTAATCACTCCTGTTGCTTAAAATAAGTAGATGCTGATGCCTTATTTGGATTGCTGTGATTTGAGCTTCTAGCCACCATGTCCATGTCGAGTGTCGAGCCCAGAATTAACTCCTGTCTCCTTCCCTGGGTGCATATAACCTTACGCTCGAGTGTGAGCTCCAGGTGGTCAGTCCATGGGGACGTGGGGGGAGCGGAGCAGCTGGGAAGCTGCAGAGCCGTTCCCCGGCCCCAGCGCCCATCCCCTGCTTGCAGGATCGATGTGCACCGGAAAGAAAACGCGGGAGCTGCAGAAAAAGCCATCAGCATCCACTCCACCCCTGAGGGCTGCTCCGCCGCCTGCAAGATGATTCTGGAGATCATGCAGAAGGAGGCGAAGGACACCAAGACGTAAGGTTTCCCCCCTGTCCTTCTGTGCACGCGTATCCCACCCGTGGCTCTTCGCTGGGATCTGGTACCATCCCAACACCCGGAGCCGGGTGATGCTCCCATTGTGTGCAGGAGCTTTGGCTTCGGGGACCAGGGGACTCCAAGCAAGGGGACTTGAGGTTCCCCCATCCCTCTGTACCAAATCCCTCCTCTTTTGGCTGCAGTAATCCTTCATGTTGATATTTTTTCCCCATTCTTCTCCCAAGAGCTGACGAAGTGCCTCTGAAAATCTTGGCCCATAACAACTTCGTGGGGCGCCTGATCGGCAAAGAAGGGCGAAACTTGAAGAAAGTGGAGCAGGACACGGAGACAAAAATCACCATCTCATCGTAAGGCTCCTCGCTCCCTTTGGGGAAAGCAGGGCAGACCTTCCTCAGGCCGGGGTGGCTGGGGAGGATGAGGAGGAGATGGGTGATGTGATGAGTGGGCAGAGATGCCTGTTTGTCAGCTGGGAAGCCAGCTGTGGTGTGGGTGCTTTACTCCCCAAAGCTCTCTTGAAAAATCTTGGCATCATGTTGTCTGTATTCCTCTCCCCGTCCCTTTGGTGTCCTCTCCCCGTCCCTTTGGTGTCCCCTCCCCATTCAGGGATGCAGAGCTCAGGACCAGCTGGTTTGGTGGCTGGGACTGGCGTTTTACTCTTAAGCCATGTTTTTGGGGTGAAGGCAGGGTGGACTTCCCAGTGCCAACCATGATGCTGGTCCATGCTCTGTCCCAGTACATGGTGGCAGTGGCACCCCTTGTCCCCAGCACCCCAATAGCACCCATGAGAAGGACCAGAGGACCTGGCGTAGCGCTGGTCGAGCAGGGCAGGGTCTCGGCGCTGACGCTGGCTCTCCCATCAGCTTGCAGGACCTGACTCTGTACAACCCTGAAAGGACCATCACGGTGAAGGGCTCCATCGAGAACTGCTGCAAAGCAGAGCAGGAGATCATGAAGAAAGTGAGGGAAGCCTACGAGAACGACGTGGCCGCCATGAGCGTGAGTGGGGTTTGGTCCTACCCTGCGTCTGGGCTGATGGGAGCTCTCTGGGAGGTTGCCCCGATAAAGGCAATGAGCATTTCTCCTCTCTTGCCCTCAGTTGCAGTCTCACCTCATCCCTGGCCTTAACCTGGCTGCGGTTGGCCTCTTCCCTGCCTCCTCCAACGCAGTACCTCCTCCGCCAAGCAGCGTCTCCGGGGCTGCACCGTACAGCTCCTTCATGGTACGTGAACACCTGGCAGCTCGAACCACATCATAGGATCGTGGAATCCCAGGTTGGAAGGGGCCTCAGGGACCATGTGGTCCAACCTTTCTTGGCAAAAGCACAGTCTAGACGAGGTGGCCCAGTACCCTGTCCAGCTGAACCTTAAAAGTGTCCAATGTTGGGGAATCCACCATTTCCCTGGGGAGATTATTGTAAAAATTTCCTCTTATGTCCAGTCGGAATCTCCCCAGGAGTAACATGTACCCGTGGTGAATCCATGCTGGCTTTTCCTTGTCACGGGCTTCATTTGATTTGTGATACCCCCAGGAGAATTTGTTCTGTAACTTTCCCAGCGACTGAAGTACGACTGATGGGCCTATAATTTCCTGGATCCTCCTTTAAGCCCTTCTTGTGGATGGGGGTGACATTAGCTGTCTTCTAGTCTTCTGAGATGTCCCCTGGTCTCCACAGCTTCTCAAAGATTATGGATGGTGGCCTCACAACAATGTCAGCCAGCTCCCTTAACACCCTTGGGTGGATAGCATTGGGGCCCATCGATTTGTAGGGGTAACTGCTCCAGCTTGAGGATCTCCCCTGCATGGAGAAGACCCTTGTTGATGGTCAGGGATATACCTTCAGCATCCCCTGCTGTCAGCAGGCAGGGCAGGTCCAGTGTGGGTGCAGGATCTGGTCTTTTAAACTATTGGAAATGCCGTGGAGAAGGTGCTCAGACCCCATGGGGTCTGGTGGTGGCTCAGCCCTGCACCTTTGGGAGAGGTGTGGACATCACTTGGAGGGGTGCTTGGAGTCCTGATCTCGTGGTGGCATTGTACCCTGAACGGTGACTCTGTACCCACAGCCTCCGGAGCAGGAGACCGTGCACGTCTTCATCCCCGCGCAGGCGGTTGGCGCCATCATCGGCAAGAAGGGCCAACACATCAAGCAGCTCTCCCGGTTCGCAAGTGCCTCTATCAAGGTAGGGTTGACCCATTCAACGGGTGCTGTTCTGGCTGGGAAAACCACCTGAAAAGCCCAGGCTGGGGACCCAATCCTGCTCCCCGCCGCAGCCACCGTCTCTCTCTCACCTCTAGATTGCCCCTCCGGAGACGCCGGACTCCAAAGTGCGCATGGTGGTCATCACAGGCCCTCCAGAAGCTCAGTTCAAGGTTCTCCTGTGCTGGCATCACCGTGGGGGATTCAGGATGTCCCTCTCTGCTGCCCTGCAGAGCTGGGAAGGGAGGAGCAGGGGGGTGACCCCAGTTTTGAGCCCAGTCTGTGGCTGGGTAAACCCACCATCAGCTCTCCCAGTGATTGAGCTGGTTTGAAACGCTGAGGAACTGGGATTTCATGGAATCCTGTCCCATCCTGAGTCCTGGAGATGGAGATCCACTGAGCCAGTGGGGATGTCAGGGCGTAGGACATCTTGGGTGATGCCTGACTTCATGCTCCCTCCCCTCCACAGGCGCAAGGCAGGATTTACGGGAAGCTGAAGGAGGAGAACTTCTTCGGACCAAAGGAAGAAGTGAAGCTGGAGACACACATCCGGGTCCCTGCCTCAGCCGCGGGCAGGGTCATCGGCAAAGGGGGCAAAACCGTAAGCAGAAGCCATTCTTGGGTGGGGTGGGACATCCCTGGGAGGGTGGGCTGCTTTGTGCCAGTGCCTGGGGACATCCCAGGGACAGGGGTGGCCTTTCCCGGAGGGACAAGGCACGACAGGGTGGTCTTTGTCCAGGTCAATGAACTGCAGAACCTGACGGCAGCAGAGGTGGTGGTGCCGCGGGACCAGACCCCTGATGAGAATGAGCAGGTCATTGTGAAGATCATCGGGCACTTCTATGCCAGCCAGGTATGGCCCCGGTAGCTCCTGTGCTAGCACCGGTGGGTTCTCTGATGGCTAGTACGGGGCTGTGCCCATGTGTGTATTCTCCTGTGTAAGTTTTTTCTGAGCCTGGCAGATGGTGTTTGCGGGAGTGGGTGATGGCGAGCTGTGTCTTTTGTCATAGGTGATGGTGAGAGACGCTGGGGGAAGCAGGGAGAGCTGTGGGAGTACATGCACACACAGAGTGTGACCTCCTAAACCCACCTTTTGGAGGAAACCGTGCTAAAATTGTTGGAGCAGGTCCAGAGGAGGCCATGAAGATGATCAAAGGGTTAGAGAACCTCTCCTATGAGGACAGGCTGAGAAACTTGGGGTTGTTCAGCCTGGAGAAGGGAGACCTTAGAGCCCCTTCCAGTATCTGAAGAGGGCCTACAAGAAAGCTGAAGAGGAACTTTTTGCAAGGGCGTGTAGTGATAGGGTGAGGGGTAATGGTTTAAACTGGAAGAGAGAAGATTTAGATGAGGACTCAAGAAGACACGTTTCACTCTGAGGGTGGTGAGACCCTGGCCCAGGTTGCCCAGAGAAGCTGTGGCTGCCCCATCCCTGGAGGGGTTCAAGGCCAGGTTGGACGGGGCTTTGACCAACCTGGTGTGGTTGTGTCCCTGTGTGGAGGTGTCCACCTGTGTGGAGGTGTCCCTGCCCAGGGCAAGGGTTTGGACTAGAATGACCTTTAAGGTCCCTTCCAACTCACATCATTCCATGACTCTATGAAAAATTCAGGCAGGAAGGGATTTCCAGGAGCCACCTCGCCCAGCCCAGCCCTGCTGAACTCATCTTCCACGAGATGCAAAGCCCTTCCCCTCGTCCCTCCTCGCCCCGGGGTCTCGCCAGCCCTGGGGTCCCTCCCTAGGTCTCCCCTTTTGCTCTTGTCACCCGCAGATGGCTCAGCGCAAGATCCGAGACATCTTGGCCCAGGTGAAGCAGCAGCACCAGAAGGGACAGAGCGGCCAGACGCAAGCGCGGAGGAAATAAGAGCAGCACCGACGCCAACGTGAAAAGCGGAACAAGCCAATGCCGGGCTTAAGAGTGGCTGGGAATCAGTTACCGTAGAGAGATGCTAATTTGTTTCATTAACCGATCGAGATTAAAAATGCAGTTTGATTGGCTTCCAGGGTAGATGGCTAGGGTAAAACAAAACAAACCAAACAAACACAAAAAAAAAAAAAAAAGGGTCCGTTTTTAGCTTCCACGTGCCAGGGCAGCTACTTAAATGAAGCGAGAGGTGCTGCCACACGCCGGGTCAACCGGCTGCTCTGCCGGGGCCGGCGCGGCGCTGGGTGCCCGGGGACGACGGCGCTGGGTCCCCCTCTCGCGGGTTGCGGCATTTGCCCCCCTCTCATTTAAGTAGCCTTTTGGAGGTCCCGTCCCAGCCGGGGCACCCGGCGGCTGCGTCTCCCCGACCCCTCGCTCCCTCCCTCCCCGCGGCTGGTGGATAATTCCCAGAGCGACGTTAAGTCTTTTGGAGCATTTAATTTTGATCGATTATTATTTTTTTCTTTTTTTTTTTCTTATTTTAATTTTTTTTTTTTTCTAAAAAAGAAAAAAAAAAAAAAAAGAAGAGAAATTCCACTGGATTCTTACCAACCCCCCTTGGTAACGAGATCCATCGTGGGCAAAAAAAAAAAAATAAATCAAAAAAACAAATAAATCTCACCTTAGTACTAAAATGGATTTGGGTCCCTTGGGAGCTCTGCACCGCTCCAGTCTCGGAACCACCGGCGGGCGGCGGGAGGGCAGGATTCCTCCTGCCTGTGCTGCCTGCAGTGCAGTGCCTTGAAAAGCCTTAGAAGCCAGGAGAGCACCTCTATTTTCCAGGAATTTTGGTTTTTTTTTTTTTTAATTTCAGTTGTTTGAATGCTTCTTTTCATTCTAGGTTAAAGAAATGGTTTTTTTGGGGTTTTTTTTGGTATTTTTATTTTTATTTTTATTTTAAAGCCTATGAAATAATGGCAGAAGCGGGACATAAGACCATTTTTTCTCAGCGATCTCCGCTGCGGAGGTGACGACCCGTCCTAGAGACGAGACAAATTGTCCGGGGAAGGGAAGGGGCGAGGGAAGGGCTTTTGTTTTTCCCTCCTCCCTTCAAGAAACAGCAATAAACCACCACCAAAAAAAAAACCAAAAAAAAAAAAAAAAAGGCAAACCCCCCCCCTGCTTGGTAGGAAATATTAATTATCTTAATTAATTAAAAATTAATCATCACCTCTAGTAATCAGATTGTGGGAACTAAATGGATGCAGAAGGGTTTTGAGGGGGAGTCGGGAAGGAGCTGGAGGGGTTGAGGGGAGATGCTCAGCCGCTCTTATTCCCCTCCCCTTCCAAATCTCTCTAGGTGGGGGAAAAAAAAAAATTCTTGAAATTTGGCACATTTTTCTTAGTCTATAAAGTTTTCGGGGTTTTTTTTTAGTTATTTTAAAAAAAACAACAACAAAACAACAACCAACCACCACCCTCCTTTCTGCAGGAAAAATAACTCTTCTCACGAGACGATACCAAATATACGCGTCAAACGAATGTAATATGGTTACTGATTCCCGCCACTCTTATGTGGATTTTATATTTTAGATATATTTTAATGATTTGTTTTTAATATTGAGTATTCGGAAGGGACAGTAACTGCTGCCGTCGCCTCTTCCAGGCAGGGGAAGGTCTTGTCTCCACGGCGGGGCTGGGGCAGCCCCGGCGCCGTGTTTTTTTTTCTGCTGCAAATCCAGCCAAAATGTGGATTTACGTCGATTTTTCCCGCAAATTGGAGCGGGAGGGTGGAAAAGCAAAACTTGGGATATAATTTTGGGGGAGAGGGATGACGCCGGATCCCGTACCCGCTGAGTGGGGAGACCCGGGAGCGACCCCCCTGGGCGAGCCGATTTTGGGGCTAAAAGGAGGGAATTGGGAAGAAACTTTTCGCACTGATGCTTTTAATCGTTAATTTTTCAAAACGGAGACCAGCCCTCCCGCTGCCCCGGCTTGAAATCCAGCCCGTGCAGCCTCAGGAAGGCGGGTGGTTCATCGATAAGGGAACACGGCAGCAGTTACTGTCCTTTAAAGCATTGCAACAACAGGGAGATGTGGGGGGAAGGCCAGGTATTGCCGTGTGTTTGAGCAACGAGAGGGGAAAAAAAAAAAAAAAAAAAGAGAGAAAAAAAAAAAAAAGAAGAGAAAAGGAAAAAAAAAAGCTACCTCAAGGTATGAAGTTACCTCAGCAATTGATTTTTTTTTTTTTTTTTTTTTTTTTGGGGCTTGCTGATATTTTATATAAAAGCTGATAGTCTTGAATATTTTATTTTTTTAATGAAAAGAGAAGTTAAGTTTCATAATTTCTTATGAGCCAGGAGTTATGTGCAGGTAACCAAGTGTTATGAGCTCTCTATGGAGAACGACAGGAATTTCAGACATAGTGGAAAAGATGGCAGCAGCTTCTTTTTTATTTTTTGGCCTTTTTCAAGCCAGTTAATGAATTTCACCACAACACAAGAGCTGTCAGATGTCGCGACTCTTCGAGACCTTGGACAAATCGGGGCCCACCGACTTTTTCAATTGAAAAAAAAAAAAACAAAACAACTTAATTTCTTTCTTTTTTTCTTTTTTTCTTTTTTTTTTCTTTTTTCTTTTTTTTTTTTTTTTTTTTTTTTAAATTTAGGCAAAAAAAACCAAACAACAACCTCAACCAAAACCTGCCGCTGGCTGAAAGGCCTTTCTCAATCCAACTCCATCGAGAAATCAAATTATTAAAGAGCTTTGGGAACAGAAATCTTCCACTCCCGGGGATGCGAGGACGGACTCCTAGGCAGCGTTGACTATGCAAAGTGGGGTACACGGGGTTTGCTGGTATTTAAACCACACCAGCTCAGGCGATATTTTTTTTTTTTCAAACGCTTGGAAGCCATATATATATATCTATCTCTCTATATTTATATATATATATATATATATATCCCAGAACCCAAACGTATCGGCCTCCTGTGTTGCCACGGAGGCGGCGTCGAACCATCTTCTCCACTATGATGCTGTTAAATATTTTACAGAGATTTGCCTCCGTTTTACCGAGGATAAGCAATTTAAAAAAAAAAAAAAAAAAAAGAAAAAAAAAAAGAAAAAAAAAAGAAAAAAAAAGTGAGAAGGAGAAAGAGAGAAATTAATGGGAGCCAATTTTTTTTTAATATATATATTAACGCACATTGAGGAGAGAGAGGATGAATCCAGCCTTGAGAACCGATGGGCTTGAATTTCTCTGCCCGCTCTGAAAGGTTCACGGGGTATTTTTTTTAAGTCCCATCTTGCTATTTTTCACCATACCTGCAGGAAAAAGACCCTTTTTCAAATATTAGTTAAAAAAATATAAAGAATTCAGTGGTGGTAAAGTGAATTTGGGAGGGGCGGGCGCTGCCCCTCCCCATCCTGCCGCCTCTAAATATTTGGGTGGGTGAGGAGCGTGGGATCCGGCCCATCACTGGTGGTAGGGAAGAGCTGACCCCTTTTTTTATTCCCCCCATAAATTTGGGGTCATAAGAGCAAAATTAGGGCTGGCAACGCTCAGCTGGCAGCTCCCACCCCTCGGGGCGGTGGGAGAGGGGCTTCCATGGGGTTTTCCTCATTCTTTTTTAATTTTTATTGTTTTTTTTTTTTTAAGGAAGACTGGCATTTGTCCTAGGGAAAACCGGTTTCTTATTACTTGAAATCTCTGGCTCTCTACTTTTTTTTTTTTTTTTCTTTTTTTTTTTTTTTTTAATTGTTCCAGCCTTGCGCAGAACAGTGTATTCAGACATCGGTGATTATAATTTGCCTTTTTCCGACAGCAAGCGTTTTTGATAACTGGTTCAAACTGTATCATTGAGGGATAAAAAAAAAAAAAAAATAGCAAAAAAAAGAGAAAAAAAAAACCAAAACAAAAAACCAAACACCAAAACACCAAATCCTACCCCGAGCACCCCCGGTCCTGTCCATCTGGTTGTTGCAGTGAGATCTTGACCTA
Organism: Numenius arquata; assembly: GCF_964106895.1. Taxonomy (NCBI): domain Eukaryota; kingdom Metazoa; phylum Chordata; class Aves; order Charadriiformes; family Scolopacidae; genus Numenius; species Numenius arquata. The sequence goes on along the minus strand of NC_133598.1, from coordinate 5,422,750 downwards.
AAATCTGATGATTCAGGGAAACCTTTGATGCTTTTCCTCCCTCCCGCCCCCCACCCTCAAGCCGGTCCCGCTGCCGTAACGTAGGAGCGATCGGTGCTTTTTATTTTTGGGGAATCTCTTTTTTTTTTCCCCAAGGGAAATTATTTATATAAAGTGATTTTTGCAGTAAGGAAGAAAGACGCCTCTGAGCATCTCCTGTGTTTCTCCGGAGCCAAGCCTGAGCTGGGAAGAGTCGAAAGCGGGATAAAGCGGGGTCCCCGGCCGGTGCCACGGGTGGCAGGAGACGTGAGCGAGCCCCGGAATGAATTAAGCAGGGGGAAAAAAAAAAAAAAAGCTCTAGTGAACCCCAAAAACAAGCAGGAAGGATCCCCGGCCCCACTGTAGCTGCTCTTTGCACCAGCAAAGGTAATTTAGGGGAATTTAGGGGAAGGGAATTTAGGGGAAAACCCCTCCCTGAGGGGTGAGAGGTGCTGTCACCTCCTCCCTGCCTTTTTTTTTTTTTTTTTTTTTTTTTTGTCCGAGGAGAAATAATTTGGGTTTTATTTTCTTTTGAATTTTAATTTTGCTTTTTTTTTCCCCCCTGTGAGCAAGGAGCAGCCCCGGCCCTGCCCCATCCTGGGACACACTGTCCAAAAAATGTCCTTGTCCGTGGGGTGGGGAGGGATGCGGAGTTTTTAAATGGGGACAGGGAGGGATGTAGGGAGCCTCCGGGTAGGATGTGGGAACGGGATAAAGATGGGTTTGTGCTCGCCGGGGAGGAGCTGCAAAAAGGAAAGCAAGTGAGAAAAGAGCTTCTCCGTGCCTCAGTTTCCCCCCCAGTGGGTGATGCTGCTCCCAGGGCTGGAGGGAGGATGGATAAATCACGGCTCGGAAGCACTTGGTGCTCCTCGGTGCCGCATCCCCTGCAGAGCATCACCGGAACGAGCCGCCACCGCGCTCCGGAGAGACTTGGATTTGGGGGTTCGCCTCATTTTAATGCTAGGAGGGTCTTCTTTTGCCATTCAGCTGGAGAGAAAAAAAAAAAAAAAAAGAGAGAAAAGGAAAAAAAAAAAAAATTATAATAATCCCCAAATCCCAGCTAATGTTTCTTCTTTTCCAAGCTCGGAACGCTTTCTCGGCCGTTAAGAGCATCCGTGGGCTCAGCAGCGATGCCGGGTCGTGCCGGAGCCGGCCGACAAGCGCGGAGGGGTTTGACGGAGTCAAAACTAGAGGAAAATCCATTGTAAATAATGAAAAGGAACTGCCTCTAAGCTACATTTTATCTTTTCTGGGCATTAGGTTTTGGGTTTCTTTTTCTTTTTCTTTTTTTTTTTTTTTTTTTTTTAGCGCATTAAAAAAATAATGAAAAAAAAGCAGTAAAAGTTAGTCAGGTAGTTAATCAGTGTCAGAGGAAAAAAAAAATAATTCTTTTTTAATTTCTAGCTCCAACTCTTTTGAGTGTTTTCTAGACTCTGGAAAAAAAAAAAAAAAGGTCAGAAACGCAGACTTGCTATAAGACAGTTGAAGACATTTCTTTAATTTAATTTCTTTTTATTGGTGTAGGTCTTCCCTCCCTGCCCCCTGCTGGTCCACACAACATAGGCTTTTGGTATTTTTGGAACTTTCTTGTTTTCAGAGAATTTAGTAACTGAGGTGTTGGGGTTTTTTTGGGGGGGGGGGGGTGTCTGAGGTTGGGGTATTTTTTGTTTGTTTTGGTTTTTTTTTCCCGTCGTTTTTAATTTCTTTTTTTTTTTTTTCCCGTTGTAGCTTTTTGTTTTGTTTGGATGAAATCGGTGTGATCCTGTGAAATGCGTATTCTCTGGAGAGGGCACGGGGAATATTTAAGCATCCTCCGAACGCGTCGGCTCCCGGCGGCCGCTCGGGTTGTGCCGGAGCCTTTCCTGGCCGGAGTGGGAAGGATTTGGCTTGGGATTTGCTTTTGGGAGCTGGGAAGGGTGACGGGGCAGCGGGAACGAGCGGCGCTTGAGCTTGGGAGGCTTCGATCTGCTCCTGGGAGGTGGGTGGCCACGGGCCGGGGACCCGGCGTTTGGGCAGCGGCCTCGGAGCGGGTGCTCAGCGATAATTGTTTAATTAATTCGGGATGCCCCGCAGCGGCGGCGCGTGGGGAGGAGAGAGACGCGTTCCCATTCGATCGAACCAACCTTCTTATTTTTATTGTTGGGTTTTGTTTTTGTTTTGTTTTCTTAATTTTAGTTCTTTTTTCTTTTTTTTTTTAACTCGTTTGTGGTTGTGGATGAGATCCAGAGCAGAGCGAAACCAGCCAGAGGCTCTTCAATCATGATCTTTTCTTTTTCTTTTCTTTTTCTTTTCTTTTTCTTTTCTTTTTCTTTTTCTTTTTCTTTTTCTTTTCTTTTCTTTTCTTTTCTTTTCTTTTCTTTTCTTTTCTTTTCTTTTCTTTTCTTTTCTTTTCTTTTCTTTTCTTTTCTTTTCTTTTCTTTTCTTTTCTTTTCTTTTCTTTTCTTTTCTTTTCTTTTCTTTTCTTTTCTTTTCTTTTCTTTTCTCTTTTTCTTTGTGGGAGACCGTGCAGGTGCTGCGAGCTGCAAACGTACACGTGCAAACTACCTCAGAGGTGACGGGGAGAGCCCCGAGGGACAGACTTGGGAGAGGGTGGGGAGTTCCCCCGCCACATCTTGCAGCGGGACCCGGCACCCCCGAGCTCAGCAGAGACCCTCCCGCCCGGTTGGGGAGGCAGTTTTGGCGTCCCGGCTTTCCTCCCCACGGTTAGGGAGAGCTGCGTGGTGCGGGAGGAAGAGGAGAGCCGGTGAGGAAGGCTCCCAGGGGTGCCGGGCGGGCGGTGGGATGGGCTAGTGGCCGAGTCAGACCCCTTGGAAGGTCAGCCCTGGGCTGACTCGGGCGCGGGCTGGGTCCCTGCTGCTTTACTGTACGTTACAGAATTATCTAGGGTTTTTGTTTTTGTTGTTGAAGACGAATGAATACCTCTGTGAGCAGCGGCGGGGCGCGGTGGTGGTGGGATGCTCTGCCAGGGTATGGTGGGATGCTATGCTGGACCATGGTGGGATCCTATGCTGGTCCATAGCGGGATGCTCTGCCAGGGGACGGTGGGTTGCTCTACTTGAGCATGGTGGGATGCTCTACCAGACCGTGGTGGGATGCTCTGCTAGCGTATGGTGGGATCCAGTGTTGGACCATGGTGGGATGTTCTGCCAGGGTATGGTGGGATTCATAGATTCATAGATTGGTCTAGGCCGGAAGGGACCTCCAAAGGTCATCTAGTCCGACCTCCCCGCAGTCAGCAGGGACAAAACGCTGGACCACAGTGGGATGCTCTACTGACCATGGTGGGATCCTGTGCTGGACCATGGTGGGATATTCTGCCACCTCACGATGGGATGCTATACTGGACTATGGTGGGATGCTCTGCCCAGGGCCCAGTGAGATGCTCTGCCAGACCATGGTAGGATGCTCTGCCAGGGTACAGTGGGATCCTGTGCTGGACCACAGTGGGATGCTCTACCAGGGTACAGCAGGATGCTCTACTGGACCATGGTGGGATCCTCTGCCAGGGTACAGCAGGATGCTCTATTGGACCATGATGGGATGCTCTGCCAGACCATGGTGGGATGCCCTGCCAGCTTATGGTGGGATCCTATGCTGGACCACAGTGGGATGCTCTGCCAGCTTATGGTGGGATCCTATGCTGGACCACAGTGGGATGCTCTGCCAGCTTATGGTGGGATCCTATGCTGGACCACAGTGGGATGCTCTGCTGGACCATGGTGGGATGCTCTACCAGACCACGGTGGGATGCTCTGCCATACCACAGCAGCAGCCCATCCCCACCAGCACAGCAGAGCAGTGGGTTATGAACTGTGGAAAGTATTTGGGTGCTGCGGATCAGCACGAGCTAACACCGAAAGGGATTTTTTTTTTTTTGCTTAAAAAAAAAATAAAAATAAGGAATTAATAACTTCAGCCCCAGGAATTGGGATGTACGACACAACTGAAGCCATTTTTCTTTTTGGACCAGTTTGGGAAATGGTCTCTGCAAAGCAACACCAAGTCCGTCAGGAAGGAGTTTGCTGGTGTTTTGGGGCGGGAAAGGGCTGATCCCGAGAGATCCCGGGTCTTTCGGCCCTGGCAGAGCTGCCCACGGCGGGGACGGGAGGCAGGGACCGGCGCTGGGTTCACCCCTCGCTGTTGGCAGATCATCCCGGGAAATGAATGGGATTGACCGGAATGGGGGCAGAAAATAATCCTTAAAATGGCCATAATTGGTGCGAGAGTTCGTTACCCAGCAGTTAATCGCGTCGGTTCGTTCAAAGCGCATCTGGATTCAGCTCGGGATCAAATTCCTTGACTTCAGGAGGAAATCTGGCCCTAAACCGCGTCACACCCACCCCCCCCCCCACGGTGCCACTGCCGCCTCCAGCGGCTCCTGCGGCCGAATTGAACCCTGCAAATTTTCGGGTGGCTCCAGAGGGGGTGAAACCCCCTCGGGAAGCTGGAGATTTTCCCGGGAGCCCCGAGCGGCCGGTGCCTGTGGAGTCCCTCAGCTTCACCGCACGTCAAACCCGGGGTGGGGGGGGGGAACACGACCTTATATATAACCAATTCATTTTTGTTTATCTACCTCTTAGCGACAATAGATTAAAATCTAGGTAGTGGCAACTCCACATGCTGTAGTTTAGGGGAAAAAAAAAAAAAATAAGAAAAAAAAAATTACTCTCTTTTTCCAAAGAAAAATGTTCTTTAAAAATAGAATTTATGGGCTTTCTTTTTCACTTGAAAGTGGTCATTAGTTGTAAAAGCTCCAGACCTCAGCAGTCCGAAATGTTTGGTTGTGACTGATTATTATTATTTTTTTTTTTTAATGCTCAATCTTCCATTTCTTTACAATTTTTTTTTTTATTTTTATTTTTTTTTTGCCTTTTGAACTTGGATATTTACTTCTTCCGTCAGCAGTTACACCTCCAGCCTCCTCCCTCCCCCGGCCCCCCGGGGCTGAACCCTGTTTTTTTGCTGGGGGAAATGGCAGTCGATGGTTGGTTTTGTTGGTTTTTTTTTTTTTTTTTTTTCTTTTTTCCAGCGGGTTTTCGGGGGCAGGACGGCGGCAGCGGGTTGGTGGCGGCACGAGGGGGGGTTACCGAGCCCAATTCGGGGCGTTGTATCACTCTGCACCCCGACACCGGGAGCACCCAAGGGTGCTGCTGCTCCCGGCAGCCGCCCCAATACAATTTCAGGCTATTCAGTAAAAAATAAAATATGTACTTTCCTGTAATCATATTGTTTTTCCTCTTTTCAGCTGATGTCTTTCTTTTCGCCTTTCCCCTCCCCCTTCCCCCCCTCCTCCTTGCCTCTTCTAATCCGTGTTCTTCCCCAGTTTGTTGGTTTGGATGTGGAGTTGGGATTAAGGATGGACGTGGGCTCCATTTCTCTTCCAGCGAGGTTGTTTCTTCTTCTTTTTCTTCTTTTTTTTTTTTTTTTTTTTTTTTGCCACAAACCGCTTTACTCCACTGTTTCATTTTTAAAAATAAAGAGAAAAAAAAACAAAAACAAACAAGCAAAAAAAAAAAATTACAAAGTGTTTGTGTGTTTTTTATGGAGTTGGGGGGAGGGAAAAAATAGGGAAGTAAAGGGGGGGACAGAGGGGAAATAGGGAAATAAAGGGGGGGACAGGGGAAATAAAGGGGGAACAGAAGGGAAATGGGGAAATAAAGGGGGGAGCAGAGGGGAAATAGGGAAATAAAGGGGGAACAGAGGGGGGAACAGAGGGGAAATAGGGAAATAAAGGGAGAAGAGAGAAAAAGGGGGAAATAAAAGGGGGGACGGGGAAAAGGGGGGAAGTAAAGGGAGAAATAGAGGAAAAAGAGGGAAATAAAGGGACGAACAGGGAAAAGAGAAATACAGGGGGGAATAGAGGAAAAAGAGAAATAGGAGAATAGAGGGGAAAGAGAAAGAAAGGGGGGAATAGAGGGAAAAATAAGGGAATAGAGGGAATAGAGGGAAAAGGAGGGGAATAGAGGAGAAGTAGAGGGAAATACAAGGAAATAAAGGGAGAAAGGGAAAAAATATGGAAATAAAGGGGAAATAGTGGGAAAAAATAGGGAAACGAAGGGGAAAGAGGGGAAAAATAGGGAAATAAAGGGGAAATAGTGGGAGAAAATAGGGAAACGAAGGGGGAAGAGGGGAAAAATAGGGAAATAAAGGGGAAATAGTGGGGAAAAATAGGGAAATAAAGGGGAAATAGTGGGGAAAATTGGGAAATAAAGGAAATAGAGGGGAAAAAATAGAGAAATAAAGGGGGGAAATGGGTGTCGAGGGCTGGGGCCGAGGAGTGGGGGGGGCAGCGGTGACGTTCGGGTCCGTCCCGGAGGATGCTACGGCCTGTCCTCGGTGCCGGTAGCAGGCAAACGGGGCCGGTACCGGGGATTTAATAGGGAATTGGAGGAATAATTAATATAATTATCTCGCCCGGGGGTGCTGGGAGAGGGGGGTGGACGCTCTGCAACACACACACACACACCCCCCCCCGCCCCGGGGGATGCAGCTGAATCCCGGGCGTGCAGCATCGTAGTTGCTCCCCATTCCGTGGGCAGCCTCCGGTCCCTCCGGGGCGGGGGGGGGGGGGGGCTCAAGGGCACCGAGAGCGACCGGTCGGTCGCTCTCGGTGCCCTTGAGCCCCCCCCCCCGCCCCGGAGGGACCGGAGGCTGCCCAAGGGGAGGAACACGGGACACCCCCCGCCACCAAGGCCGGGTGCGGAGCAGAGAGGGGGCCGCTACCGGACCGGAGAGATGGGCAGGAAAACCCCGTTATCACGGGTGTGTGTGTGTGGGGGGGGGGGTCAACCGGATCGGGGAGGGGGGGGAGAATTCACGCGTGGGCGGCGGCAGGATACACTGAAGGGGCGGCGGCGGCCACTGCACGCAGCGGTCCCATGGTGTAATGGTTAGCACTCTGGACTTTGAATCCAGCGATCCGAGTTCAAATCTCGGTGGGACCTCGCGTTCCTTTTCGTTCTTTTCATTTTTTATTTTTCTTTTCTTTGCCCTCCGGTAACGCGTCGCCAACCGGTATGTGCGGGGGGGGGGGGGGGAACCGGGGGGGAGGCAACACCGGGTGTCCCTCCCCCGGCGCCCTCCGGGCCCCTATCGGGCTCCATTTTGTGCGTGGGCTCCGCTTCTTCACGGCGCATGCGTGGGAACGGCGGGGCGGGGCAGAGAGCGGGGGGGCGCCTCTCCCAGATGCCGGCGCTGATTGGGCATGCGGGCTGACACTCTCGCCTCTCCGCGCTGCTATTGGCTGGAAACGCGTTCCGCCCCGCCTCCCACGGCCTTATAGCGTTAGAGCGCAGCGGAGCCTGGGGTCGTGGGTTCGCGGACGCGGGCGGGCGGGCGGGCGGCCTGAGGGGCTTTGGGACGGAACGGCACGGCACTGCTTTAAGCTGGGGTTTGGCGTGAATCGTCCCGAATCCCTTCAGCAGCGGCTTAGCCGGCTCTGACGCAGGTTTCCAGCCGTTTAACGTCGATTAACGGGTCAATCCCGGGAGACCCGGCGGGATTAGGGGCAGGCCGGGCTCCCCAGCGCCGCTTGGGCCTGGGAGAAGCTGCTCTCCTCAGGGCCGCACGCCCCGCCGCAAGAAAGACACAGGCCGCAGTCGAGCTGGCGGGTTTATTTAGCATCTGCGAGCAAGAACAAAACCACCTTTATTTTTGTTTTTGGTTAGGAAGGTGCGCGGAGGCGCTGGCTGCGGGGGAGCGGTGGGGAGCTGAGGAACTTGCGTCCACCCTCTGCCACCATGGGGTGTCTCTGGGGCTGGGCCCCCTCTACCCCCAAGACCTGGTGCCCAGCAGGGCCAGCCTGGCGACGGGATCAAGCAGTGGCCTGAAAGGCAGGAAAACACCACTCCAATTGGGATTGAAAGCCATTTCCCTGTATTTAAGCTGTTCCCAGGCCTGTCTCCATGCAATCCTGGTGCCCCACCAGCAGCCGCCAGTGTCATGGTGGACCCACAGCCTTCCTGACGTGCTGCGCCATGGCTTCTTCCCCAACAGCCACCTCCAAGGGCTGGGGGACATTTTGTTCCTGCCCTCCGTTCGCAGCCGGTGGCTTCGCTGTGTCTAAATCTGCGGTGGGACAGGTGTCACCCCTGAGCAGAGGCTGGCTGGGCCTGGGGGGAGCGTGTCCTGGGGGGGCTGGCACGAAGCAGAAGCGGCATGGGGACAGACTGCGGCAGGGACGGGACCTGGGGGACTCTGAGAAATAAGGAGAGCTGCTGCTTCTGTTTGGGGGTTGGTTGTCTGGGGATGTTTTGGAGAGTTTTCCTAAAGATAATATGTGTGATTTAAAAAAAAACAAACAAAAAAACACAACAAAACAAAAAAAGCAAACAAAAAACCCCCAAAACACCTCCAAAAAAAGCCCCAAACAACAAACCCCACAAATCTTCCCCAAAGTATTGCCCTACTGAACTTGGAAGCAGGTTGTGCCCCGGCTGCTGTGGTTTTTTCTATCAAGCAGGGGATGAAATTTGTCCTGGAAAAAAAAAGCTGCCCTTGGGAGCAGGAGGATCGTGGCCTGGGCATTGCTCACTTAGGGCTTGGTGGGTCCTGTCTTGCTCCAAGGATCTGCTGCCACCCCAAACTGCCTGCTCCAAGTCATCCCTGTCACCGATGGGATATGGTGGGACGAGGCTTTGGAGCCCGCTCGCGGCAGCGGAGAGGAGCTGAGGGTGAAGTGGTGGCAGCGCTTGAGGCCACCACAGTCACAACCAGGACCTGACAGCCCTGGGCTTGCTTTCCCACAGCTGCCAGGGGGTTTCCAGGGGAGGAAGCGAGATGGAGAGGTGGGATGAGGGTTTTGAACAAGCTGGTTGGAGCCCTCCTTCGTTCCCATGCCCATCCCCTGGCTCTCAATGTAAGGTGCCTGGCGGGTGAAGACATGGGCTGTAGGAGTGGAGGACAGTGGTGGTCACCAGCTGGTGGGATGCGCAGGAAGAAAGAGACTAAAGCTTTCAGACCCCCTGGAAGCCTCCAAGCGGCAGGATGGGCATTGCCCTCCTGTGCCAGGTGGGGAAACTGAGGCACCGAGAGGAAACAGCTTGAGGAAGGTTGTGCTGGGAGGTTCTTCTGCAGCAAGCTGGGGCTCGGCGCCGGGGCTGGGCTGCTTGGAGACTAGACCCAGCTCTGCCGTTTCGTTAAAGCCCACTTTGCTGCTGGCTGCTGAAAATGCAGAAGTTTTGCTTGCAGGAAACCAAATGTAAATCAGCCGTGAGAGCACGAAAGCACAGACCGGGCTGGCTGCTGAACCTCATCTCCGGTGGCAGTGGGGTAATTATCTTTTATTCTTCTTTTGGATCTTTTTTTTTTGTCTTTTTTTTTTTTTTTGGTCTTTTTCCTTTTGCCATCCTTCAGATGCGCTACGCTTTGGTTCTGGACTCCCCAGCGCTGAGGTCAGACTACAGGGAAAGCAGGTTTCTGACAGTCTTGGTTTACACAAGGGAACATCCCCGTGCCCGGCGGCGACAGCAGCAGGGGTGGGGGGGGTCAGCTTATCGTACAGCCGCCCTTCTCCTTAAAGGGGTTCTTGTCCTCGGGGACACCTTTCAGCAGCGGGTCCTCGCCTGCCATGGACTCGATGTACTCCTTGATCTCTTTGCCAGTCTTGGAGACCTGCCGAGGAAGGAGATGCTCTGCATGGGAGACGGGAAGGAACCCTGGCTGCGGAGCTGAGCTCCTCGGCTGCCCACAAACCCATTGGAGAGGGGGAACCGCGGCGCCGTGAGGATCCCACCCAGTGTGGGGTGTCCCCGAGAGCGTCCCTGGGGTGCTACGGGTACCTCACTGCGTGAGGGGGGCTGCAGTTCCCAGGCTCGGGGATTTGGGGCTGAGCTCAAGGTGCATGTTTGCTTTGAGGGGAGAGGTGTGAACACACAGAGTTGTGCCTGTATTTGAGGTTTCATTTCGGGGGTTGTGGGTTGTTTTTTTTTTGCCTTCACGATCAGGTCAGGAAGTTACCCCGGGGAGCGGCCCCGTTGTTGTGCTTTGGGTGAAAAACTCACCATTTGCCTCTCGTTCTTCACCTCCTTCTTCAGCTGGTCCAGCTCCATCTTCAGCAGCTCCTTCTCTGTCATGTCCTGAGCCATTTTGCCCTGTAACCACAGGGAAAAAGAACATTATTAGTAGATAGATGGGCTTCTAAGACACGTTAGGACTATTGCTTTGGCCCTAAGAGTATTGCGAACGCCGCTAATGTCTCAGCCACCCCCACGGCGAGACACAGGCTGATGCTAAAAAAAATAACCCGAGGCTGAAGGCACCTTTCAAAACACTTCTTGTAACATCTGCTGTAACCAGATTTTCGTTTGCTTGTTCTCAGCAGGCACAGCGAGCGACAGATGCAGCTCGAGGGCAGCGGAGGAGGATCCAGCCTGGTTTTTCAAGAGGTTTTTTTGCTACCGCAGGGGCTGTTTCCCCAAGACACGAGGTGGCCAGTTCGGCGGGGCCGGCTGAGCCCGGAGAAAAGCCACTGCCTCGGGGCCGTCGGAGCAGCGCCGTCGCGGGAGAACCAGGGATGCCCAGGTCTGCAAACTGGACCTTTCCAATCTGTGTCCTGTGCCTGGGCAAGAGCATCTTTGCAGGTTTTCTAAGGAAATATCTTTTTTTTTTTTTTTTTCTTTTTTTTTCCTTTCTATCCCCTCCTTATACCCACTCCCCGGGTAAGTGCCAACATGGACTGGGGCCCCTTCATTGCCGTGAACAAGAGGCATCGCTTGTTGCTACAGAAGGTTTTTGGGGCCGTGTGGGTTGGGAAAGCCCAACTCTGGTTTTCCTGAAAGCCCACCCAAGGGTTATGTGAGATTCCTACCCTGCTGGCCTGCCCTGCCGAGATCTGTTCAACTTGGGTTTGAAAACCTGGCCATAACCTTTTAAATAAAATAAAAAATAAACGTGATTAAGGGGAAACGTGCCTTGGCCCTGCTTTGGAAGGCATCAAGGTGGTGTTCCCTGGACCCTGCTGGTTCTCCCCACCGACGCCCCGTGAGATGCTTGTGGCAGAGCACAAGGAGCCAAAAGCCACAGCCCAGCCGTGCCACCAACCCGCCGAGGAGGTGACCCCCAAACCGGGTGGACCCCCACGATGCCATTTGTACCTGGAGGGAGCGAAGCCACTTACCTCTGGGGACGAGGGGCGGCCCCTCTCGGCGGTGAGATGTTCAGAGACCCATCCAAGAGGAGACACCCGTCAAATGGACCCTCGATCTCCTGATCCAGGCTGGAAGACTCCTCCAGCTCTCTGGGAGGGCAGCGGGGAGCAGATGTCTTTGGTCCTTAAGCTGATAATAGACTCAGGAGAATAAGCTGGTCAGGTGTTGGGCATTAGCCTCAAAGCCCTGGGGTAATCGGTGCTGGGGCTGCGGGGAGGGTGAGGATGGGGGAGGAAGGGCGGGTGGCCGGGAAGCGCTTGACCCCCTGGCCGTGGGTGTCTGGGACCTGCTGGGGCAGAGGGACTGACCCCTGTGGGAATTGGAGCAGCTTTCATGGAGTTTGGGAGGGGATGGAGAGGAGGGGAGATGGGGTGAGGGGACCTCCAGGGGCTGGAGCAGCCTCGGTGGGGAGCGGGGGCAGCTCGGGCGGCTCTTGGTCCTTCAGGGTGCGAGGAGCTGGGACGGCGCTGGAGGAAATTCATCATTTCCCTCGTCCTTGTGCTGGTGGGGCCGCGGGCTCAGGAAGGACCAAGCCCTAACGTGGGTTTTGCTCCTGTCCAGACGGTGCAAAGTCGCTGGGGCTGAGCCCGGGAGGCCCTGAGGAAGCAGGAGGAGGAGGAGGAGGAGGAAGAGGAGGAAGAAGAGAGGGCGGAGGGGGGATTTCCAAGCACCGGGGAAGTGGGAATTTCCTGCTCTCGGCACAGCCTCACCCGTGGGGATGTGAAACGTTGTTGGCAAAGCACGGAGAAGGACACGCTGTCCCCGGGCGAGGGAAGGACGGGCGCCTCCGCGGGGTCACTTGTCACATCCCTCAGTGCCCTGAGCCGAGCGAGGTCCCGGTGACCGGGGGGATGCCATGCGGGGTGCCCGGGGCTTTTCCAGGGAGGGGAACGTGGGGCTTTTCCAGGGAGGGCGATGTGGCAGCCGAAGCGCTGCCCTTGGCTCTACCTCTCGCCCGGCTGATAAAGGCGAAGGGAAGGGAATTACCCTCCTGGGATGCGCCCGAGCCCGGCTCAGCCCCCCACCTCCCGAGCGGCTGGTGGAGGGTGGCAGAGACGGGGGGTCAGGGGACCTTTTTTGGTCGCTCACCCCCACCCTGCACCGCCGGTTCCTCCGTGACTCACATCCTTCGCCGTCGCGGCCGCTCTCATCCCCTGCCCCACCAGGGTGACCACCAGCCGCAGCCCCAACACGTCCCCCCATGGGGCTGGGGCTACGATGGCTTCCTCCCCACTAGCCCCCCCACCTTTCCTTGCTGCTCTCCTGAGGGCCACCGTGTGAAGGTGTCCAGGGTGGGCTTCACGCCTGCTGTGGGGTGTCCTTCGGGGTGGGGTGGGGTTGGGGGGGGACAGGGACACCGCGGCGCCCGCGGGCCCTGCGTCAGCAGCGCCGCGAGCTTCAAAACACGGCGCCGAGGCGGCCGGGGAGGAAGTGGGAGCAGAGCCCGGCACCATGTCGGAGCTGGAGCAGCTGCAGCAGCACGACATCCCGGCGGGACGGCAGGTCCTGCGCGACCACCACTGCAACCTCCTCAGGGTGGCCGACTACTGCGAGAGCAACTACCTGCAGGTGATGGGGGGGACGGGAGGGGACGTCGTGGGACGAGCTCGTGGCTTTGGGGCTGGGAGTGATGCTGGAGGCAGGGGGGGGGGCAACCGTGAGCCCTGGGGAGGTGGTGGTCCCGGAGGGGTGGCTGGTGGGTGATAGCAAAGGCTCTGTCCTCGGAGATGGGAGCCCAAGTGTCCCTGTGATCTTCCTACCGAGCGCTGCAGGCCACTGCTTGTTGCTTTTTCTTGTGCCTCAGTTTCCCTTTTTGCTCCACAGCAGCTTTTCTGCTCAGTTCTCAGGGTGCAGAGTGAGTCCTCTGGGGCTTCGGTGCCTCCAGGAAAGCCCTTGGAGGGGACCAGGTACACCAGCCCCCTCATGGCTGTCCCCAGGCTGTCCCCAGGGTTTCGGAGGTGCCTCCTGGCTGGGCAGAGGCGAGCTGGGTGCCTGCACACCCAGAGCAAGCATGAAGCTCTGCTGCTGTCAGCTTCCCCCCTCCTCCTCCTCCCTGCCCCGGCCCCCACAGGGAAGCTGGGGGACAGGAGCTTTGGGGATGAAATAAGAGGGAAAGGGCTTCTTCTGGCCCTATTTGCTGGGGAAGGTGTCTTGGCCAGAGGGTCCCTGTGTGCTTTGGTGGCCTCGCTGGCTCGAGCCAGCCCTCGATGCTGCTCCCAAGGGGCTGGCAGTGGCCAACTCACTGGAGCGGAGCTGAAGGGGAAACGTGTTGAACTGTTCAGAGAGATGAGACACTGTCCCCAGCCATGGTTGGTGGCACGGCTGGCTGTCCCCACGCCTGGGTGGCTGGTGGCATCACCAGCTGTCCCACATGTGGCTCGCTGGTGATACGGTTGGATGTCACCACACGTGGCCGGCTGGTGGCATGGCCAGCTGTCCCCAGTAGTGGCAGGAGGCTGAGCCTGTTTTGGGTCTGGCACCGGCCGAAGTGGCAGCATCCCAGGTAGGAATCACGTTGAACCCCCCACTGCTGGAAAAGCCGAGCGCCGCTGCCTGCCGAGTGTCCGTGTGTCCCGCCGGCGGGGCCGGAGGAAGTCTGATGCATTTGGAAAGCAGAAGGAAGCATCTTTGCTACCGTGTGACTCCAGCGTGAAGATGGAGGGCAGCGGCGGTGGCCTCGTCCCACCGGCTGGGTTTTTCCCCCTCTCCAGGCGAGCGACAAGCGGAAGGCGCTGGAGGAGACGATGGCGCTGAGCACGCAGTCCCTGGCCAGCGTGACGTACCAGGTCAGCAGCCTGGCCACCACCTTCCTCCGGCTGCTGGACCTGCAGGCGGCCGAGCTGCGGAAGGTGGAGGCTGACATCAGCTGCGTGGCCCAGGTGGGACCATCCTTGGACCAGTGATGGAGTTTGGGTGCTGAGAAGGGGGTGGGCTCTGGGAAAGGGGGTTTGGGCAGCTGGAAGGGGGCCAAAGACCCTCCTTCTCCCCAATTTCAAGAGCCTGTCAACCCCCCCCCCCATAGCATCACCTCGCCTTGGAAATGCAAGACCATCTGCTTGGGTGGTGGTGGGGGTCACCCAACACATCATGAGTCCACCAAACTAGTCTTTGGGGTGCTCTCCCAGTCTGGGCACTTGGAAATCCCAGTGGAGGGGGACTGTAGGAACTGCTCGGGAAACCTCATAGGAGCCAGAATCGAGCGATGGGGCTCAGAGCGTTGGCTTGGCTGTCACACTTTTTCCCCTTGCTGGGGCCTGGCCTCATCCTCCCAGAGCTTAGGGACACCAATGCGGAGTCCCATGGCCACCCACCCTCTTCCTGGCGCTTGGAAACTGCCTGGAGCCTTTCCAGCCATGGGAGGAGATGGGACCCTGTGATCACACTGGAAGCAGCAGGAGAACAATTTACGGGTGGCTGAGGCTTGTGCATTCCCTCGCCACCGCCCTGTCCCCCCCCCAGTTCACTGCGGTGGCATCAAGGGCATCACCCGCCCTGCTGTGATGGAGCAGAGCAGGATCTGTCCCTGTGACTTTGGCCAGAGTTGGGGGGCGGTTCAGGCTCAATCCTGATCCTTCCCTGCAACCCCTTCCCTTAGAGGCAGGGAGATGGGGCTGGGATGGGTGGTGGGACTTGGAGGGGGCAGCAGGAGGTGGGGAGAACCCAGGATGGGACAGTGGGGACAATGCCATCTCTGCAGAGGGTTGACATGCACAAGGAGAAGGTGTCTCGCCGGGGGATTGGCTCGTTGACCGTCAGCAAGAGGTTCCCGTCCTACCAGAAGATCATGTCCCCCCCCAACCCACCCTCCCTGGAGCCCTACTACAGGAAACCCCTCAACTTCAGCGTCCTGGATGACATTGGCCACGGCATAAAGGTGAGCCCGGGGCTCGGAGGGGGTCCCACAGGGGTGAGGGGGCTTCGCATGGGCTTTCTCGGTCCCTGATGTCCCCAGTGTTGCACTGATGGGTTCACAGGTGGGCTCAGACCCCCTCCTTGATGAAGAAGCGGGGTCTTGTCCATGCCCCACAGCCCACTCGGGGACTCATCCCGCTGGGGTTCAGTGGTCCCAGCTTGGGGAGGGGGGACACGGTCCAATGCAGCAAAGGGAAACTGAGGCACACGATGCTCAGCAAAAGCCACCGGCGCCACTGGGAATGGGGCTGAACCGCGACGCTCTCACCCCCACGGTGCCTTTCCCGGCACCGAAACCGCCCGTGCAGGAAGGCGCCCACGGGTCGGGGTGGGGGGGTGGGGGGTTCAGCAGCCTCACAGGCCCCCGGCGAAGCCACCACGGGGACAGAGGGGAAGTGGTGACACTGGGGCTGAGGTTCCCACGGCGGCAGGCGCCTCTCTGCCGCCTCCGCAGCGCCGGTGGCTCCTTCTGCTCAGCACGGGGGGGCCCAGCAGAGACCTCGGGGTGCTCCTGCTCATGGCGGGGGGGGGGGGGGGGGAAACAGCCCTCTGGGGTGCAATGAGTTTGTCGGGCGGCTGCAGCTGCCCTCACTCGTGGTGTCTCCGTTGTCTCCCTGTGCCCGCAGGACCACAGCACCCAGCTGTCCCGCACGGGCACCCTGGCACGGAAGGGGACCAAGTCATCGGCACAGGCTGCGGGCACCCTGGGGTGAGGCTGGGGATGGGTACGGGGTGGAGTGGGGAGCGGGGGGGGCTTTGTCTTTCCGTGTCACCAAGTGGGTGATGATGGCAGGGACAGAGCCACGAGGTGCGCCACAGGCTCGCCCAGTGCTGCAGCCATCGGGGTCCCATCCCTGTGCCGAGCTGGGGGGCTGGGGGCTCAGTGGCCACTCTCCCCACAGGAGAAGCACCCGCATTCCCGAGCCCATCCAGCCGCCCGTGGTTCCCGAGGGAAAACTCTCGGCAGCCTCCTCCACCTCCTCGCTGATATCCGTCAGGTACCGGCACTGCCCGGGGGGGGTGAGAGGGCCTGGGGGGGGGAAGGGGGGTCGGGAGAGCCCAGGGCAGCCACTGTCACCCCACTGCTTGGGGGAAATTCTGCTGCAAAGATGAACAATAGGGGTTTGGGGAGTGGGAGATGATTCACTGCCCTGGGCAGTGCTTATTTCTAGAGCAAAATCTCGTTATAGAGAACGTCCCCGATGGGGAAACTGAGGCACAGAGTGGGGAAAGGACTTGTACGGGACACACACAGACACTGGGGTATCCTGCCCGTGGTGACACCCCATCCTGGCATGGGGCAAGTGACTGTGTTCAAAGAGTGGGGGGCAGAGCCAGCCCCCCCACCCTGACACCACTGCTCCTCCACCCCCAGCTCGAGTGGAACCCCGGCAGCCCCCGGTGAAGGCATCCCTGCGCCCCCACCGCCCCCCTCTCTGCCAGAGCCACCCCCACCGCCTGCGCTTGCCATCCCACCGCCCCCTCCTCTCCCTGGGGACCTGCCCCCGCCACCGCCGGGGGACCTGCCCGTGCCCCCGCTGGACCTCCTGCCCCCAGGTGAGTGCTTGGTGTCCGGGGATGCTCATCATGGGGGGGGGGCAGTGGGGAGGTGGGGGCTAAGAGTGGCCTCTGCTCCCTACAAAGCCCCTCATCCCATGGATTTTGTGGGGGTTTTGCAGCCCCTGATGACTTTGAGCCGCCACCGCCACCACCAGCAGCTTTGCCTGACTTTGAGGATTTGGCCCCGCTGCCACCACCCCCTGCCGCAGAGGACCCCCCCTGGGCCCCGGAGAGTTACCTGGAGAAAGGTATGATGGATCCCCAGCTCCCCCCTGATACCTTCCCCGTGGTGCTTTTGGTTGAGACCCTGCCCACAACCACAGCACCGAGGGCCCAACTGGTCAGGACTGGGATGGCATGTGCCCTTCCCAGCGGTGGCCTGTCCCCTGCGGTGGCCTTGCCAGGCTCCACGACCCCGTCTCTCCCTCCTCTCGCAGTGGTGACCCTCTACCCCTACACGCGGCAGAAGGACAACGAGCTCTCCTTCCAGCCCGGCGCCCTCCTCTTCGTCACGCGGAGGTACTCGGACGGCTGGTGCGAGGGCGTGATGGGCGAGGAAGCGGGTTTCTTCCCCGGCAATTACGTGGAGCCCTGCTGAGAGCCCGGGGCTGGCAGCCACCCCCCCCCCCCCCCCCCCCCCCCGGCATCCCCCTGGCTCGGCCGCATCCTGCTCCTCCTCGGGAAGGGCTGTGCTTTGCCTTTCAACCTTGGCTTTGCACTGCCAGGGACAGCCGGACTGGGTACCACTGCTGGGTACCGCTGCTGGAAGCCCTGCATCCCGGCAGCCTCCAGCACCCAGAGCATCCCCCTGCCCGCCCTCCCTCCCCTCTCCCTTTTCTATATGCTTTTAACGACAACAGCACTGGCTGCTGTTGGTGCCGGGAAGGTTTAGCACCGGGGCACCGCAGCCATCGCATCCGATGGAAACGCAGGGGTCTGAGCCTGGCGATGCTCCTGTCCCCACGGGAGGGGCAATGACAGCGCAGGATCACAGCGCAGGAAGAGGAGATGGAGCCAAACACCCACAGGGACAAGAAGCGCAGCTCCCGGCCATGTCTCCAGGTCCCTCTGCCTGCTGTCCCCATCAGCTCGAGACACAGAGAGGGGATGAGACAGGGCCCAGTCCTGCACCGGAGGGGTCCCCACAGGGTCCCCTGCAGAGCATCGCTTGTAGCCTGGCCCCGCTCTGCTGCTCCCCCTCCGACGCTGCCCCCCCCCCTCCTCGCACCAGCCCAAGGAAGAGAAACAACACGTTTGTGCAACTGAGAGCGCCGTTTCACACCCAGGTTTATGTCCTGGATACAAACAACTTGTGTATCTGCAATATATAGATATATATCTATGTCCCTATATACGTATCATTCTTTATTTATTTATTTATTTATTTATTTTAAATTCCATGGCTTTAAGTTCCACACAGTTGAACGGGGTCCGGAGGAGGAAGAACAGAGAGAAGGGAAATGAAATAGAGGAGGAACAACTCAGGGCTGCTTTGGTTATTTCCTTACTGCTCAGGTTTGCTGTCAGGGTTTCTACGCTTTGGAGGAGTTAAGGAGCCACCCTCAGGGGCCGGTAAGGCTGTGGATAAATCCGGGAGAAGCCAACACCAGAGAGCAGCGAATACTGTAGGTGTGTCCCCCCCCCAGCCCCCGCAGAGTGCAATTAGAAGGGGCAATTAATACTGCAGCGAGGGCAAGGGGGAACAGGGAGAGGGGAGGGGGGGGGTTTGGCCTCTGGGGACTGGATGCCAGGAGAAGTGCTGCGGCACCACACCTCCCGGGGGGAGGTTCGGCACCTCTTAACCAGGTCGGGAGGGAAATTACACCCCCTCCCCACCCCCCCAGGGTAAAAGGGGAGTCCATACAATCCAGCAAACAGGAGGAGACAACCGGTAATGGCTTGGGGTGAGAAGGAACCTGTCCGCCCCAGGGGACACGGGGACATTTTGCCCTGGAAGCAGAAGCAGAGGATGGAAGTGGAAGGCAAGAGGCAAGGGCAGGTCCTCCTCCCCGCAGTGGGACACGGTCAACATTCCCATGCCCTGGGCAAGCGAGTGGGGATGGGCTAGAGGAGGGTTTTTTTTTTCCAAGGTACCACCTTTCCAAAAGGTTTCCTGTTCCTCGCGTCACGGTTTTGGTTTATTTTTTTTTTCAGAGAATAAAGTCTCAAGGGACAATTGACTCCCTCGCAAGGCTCAGCAGCTGAGCCAGGGGCTGCCCTGCCCAGGCTGGGGTGCGGAGGACAAGCCGGGCAGCCCGAACTTCCCAGATTAAATTTCCAGTGGCCTCACGAAGAGGCAAGGGAGCCCTCGAGCATCAGGTTGAAGGCAACAGCACGAAGCTCCCGGCGCGGCCGGCGGCGGTCGGGCAGGTGAGGAGGATGAAGGCAGGAGGAAGCATGTGCAGGAAGCCCAGCCCGCCGGGAGCCGGCTTCGGGTCTTGTGGGAATTGCTCTTGTGAAGTCAAAAGGGAAAGAAGAAAAAGCCCCCAACAACAAAAAAAAAAAATCACCATTAGTGTTGGCCAAGACCCCCGCTGGAGTAGGTGTCCGAGCTGCATAGAGAAGGCTTCACCTCAACACGGCAGGGGAAGGAGACGGGGGGACCCAGAGAAAGTGCTTTAATCACCGGGGAGAAAGGAGCTCGGCGAGGAAAGGCAGGGAAGGAACCCAGGAGCAGGGACCGATGACGTGGGGTGTGACCCCCCCACACCCCAGGCTTCTCCTTTCCCAACCGCTTATAGTGCGCAAGTCTCTTCTGAGCCATCCTCAACACTTCTTCTTGAGGACCTCCTGGAGATAGCGGGCGACTTCTGTGGCCGACTCCCAGGGGACCACAGCGGCCTGGAAGGCTCCCGGCTGCTTCTTCTCCATCTCTTGGGTCATGCGGTGCATGGGGTAGCCCTTCCGTGGGAAAGCCACGTCAGCGGAAGTCAAAGTCACGGAAGGGCAGAAGTCATTGGCACCATCTCCCACGTAGAAGACCCTCTCGAACTCCACCTCCTCCTGGGCTCTCTCCGCCAGGTATTCCGTCAGGATTTTGCGTTTGCACATGTTGGCCGGGCAGTCAAGGCACTTGTGGCTGTGGTAGGGCCCCAAGGTGAAGTACCCCCTCTTGTCAAAGCTGGACGGGTTGCTGAAGATCTTGCGGAAGAGGGAGTAGAAACCGGCTGCCCTCAGACTGCACTCGATGCCGAACATGTTGGCATCGGAGATGAGGATGATCTCAAAGAGCTCGTGGTTCTTGGAGAGGAATTGGAAGAGCTCGGGCATGCCAGGGGACAGGGGGATGTTCTCGTAGACAGTCTTGAAGTCCCCCATCTTGACACCCTGGTCCCCCATGTACGCCAGGACGCGCTGCATGTACTCGTTGTAGAAGCCCTCGCGGAAGGTCTGGCGGATGTGCTCCGGGAGGACCTGCCCCGGCGCCGCCCGGACGATGGAGTCATCGCTGTTCTCGTTGATGATGGTCTCGTCGAAATCGAAGATGAGGAGGTATCTGGGAGGCCGGGGGCTGGCCATACCAACACCCTGCGAGGCGGAAGGGTAACGCCCAGCCGTTAGCTCAAGGCACTTGGCTTCGGCCCCAGCACAGCGACGGTGGCAACCACAGCAGCAAGAGGTTGCCAGCCCCGCAGAGCGATGCTCCTTGGCCACCTTACCCCCTGGCAGCTTATTAGCCCAGCTGGGCTTGGGGGGGGGGGTTTAATCCCTCCTGACATACCGCAGCCCCGGCCCTAAGGCGTTTATCCTGCCTATAAAGAGATCATTTTGTCACCGCTAATCCCGTTTCCGCGATCAAGGCGGTCACTGTGCCGGGCTGCCACCGCACACGTCCTCCCCAGGGACGCGGGGACAGCACCTCGGGGTGCTTTGTGCAAGGAGGGTCCTTGGAAGAACTGGATTAAGTCCCCAGCCTGCTCCTGTCCCACCTCTGGAAAGGGGTTTGTGTCCCCGCAGACCCCTCTTGCTGCCAGGACAAGCCTGGAAGGCTTTTCCAAGAGAAAAACATTTTGCAGGTTGATTTTTGCTCCATCACCTGGGTGAAGTTTCATAGAGTCACAGAGTGGTTTGGGTGGGAAGGGACCTCAAAGCCCATCCAGTGCCACCCCCTGCCCTGGGCAGGGACACCTCCCACCAGACCGGGTTGCTCCAAGCCTCCTCCAACCTGGCCTTGAACCCCTCCAGGGATGGGGCAGCCACAGCTTCTCTGGGCAACCTGGGCCAGGATCTCACCACCCTCAGAGTGAAACATGTCTTCCTGAGATCTCATCTCAATCGTTTTCCCCTGGGTCGGGCTCTGCAGGCACCGTGGGCTCCCCAGAAGCCCGGGATAACTCGGAGCCGCCTCCTGCCCTGCTCTAAAACCGAAGCAAACCCACTTTGCCAAAGCTGGGGAGCCCCATCCCATCCCTCCTGGTGCCCACCCGCTCCCCCCGGCTAAAGCCACCACGTCCCCAGCAGCACCCGCTCCCCTCCCGGCCAGCCGTTTGCAGGATGGGGACCCGATTCCCGTTCCCCACCCCTGAGACAAGAGGGGACAGCCCCGTTCGGGGGGGGTGAGAAGGGCACTGACCTTAAACAGGCATGGCAGCCCGACGCCCTCACAGCACCTTTTCATTTTAAGACCATCCCTCTGCAGGCAGCGCGTCGCTGAAGGCAGCGCTTAGGGCTCGCGGGGCTGGAAATCGTGGAAACAAATAAAAAAAGGGGGGATTTTGGTTAATGGCTTGGGTTTTCCCCGGTTGCCACCTTTGGGCACGGCACCAAACACCGCGGCACGGCCGGGATCTACGTCCTGCAGCCAAGTCCCAAGCTCAGGACCTTCTGTACCAGGAACGGAGGAATTAAAGGAGTCTCCGGAGAGCGGGCAGAGCCCGTTTAATGCTTCTGATCCCTCTTAATTCCCCCGAGTGCCCGGGCTTTGCCGCACGTGAAAGCAGCCGACGAGGAAGGGCTCGGCAATAAACATGCCCTGTTCCAAAACTGCCCTGATTTTCT
The DNA here is from genome assembly GCF_964106895.1 of Numenius arquata. Lineage (NCBI taxonomy): Eukaryota > Metazoa > Chordata > Aves > Charadriiformes > Scolopacidae > Numenius > Numenius arquata. The sequence continues at coordinate 5,401,115 of NC_133598.1, read as the reverse complement.
TCCAGTCTAATTAGTTTGGGGTGTTCCTTTTAATGGAGTAATTATCCCGGAATGAAAGCGGGCGCCCAAGGCAGCTCCGGTGAGGATGCGCCAGGCTCCTGCCCCGGAGCGAAGGTAGAGCCTGGGTTACGTCTCCGGATTTTTGCCGACCTCTTGTGGTCCACAGCGATGAAAGCAGAGGGATGGGAAACCTCAAAAAACCCAACCCTGCGGCCAAACCCGGCTGGAAACTCGGGTTAGCGGGAGGAATGACACACTGGGACACGGGAATGTTTTAACCGGGCACCAGTTGCCCGGCTTAGCTGGAGCTAGGAGGATTACGACGACTGTTTTGTCATCAGCGGGACAACAGGAAGAGTTTTGCGGCTGAAGGTGATTTGTGGGGGAGGGAGGGGGAGGAGGATTTGCCTGGTTTGAAGCCCAGCATCAAGCTATTTTGGGGCACAAATGCCATTTCATGACTCCGCTAAAATAATAAACCACAACCGCGACTCGAGGGTGGCACACGGCGAGAGGAAGCGGGCACTCACCAGCAAACCCCGGCCTGAAACCTGGTAAAAGAGGCTTTTTTTTTTTTTTTTTTTCTTTTTTGGTGAAACCTTCAAACCAAACACTAGTTATTTCTTTAGAGAAGCAGCCACCAAAAGCTGATGTTTATTTTACGGACGTCCTTTGACGCCAAATAACGCTAGAGCCAGCCTGGGAGCGGGGATGAGCCACTAGGATTTTCGGGTCCAAACCAAGAGAAATGGAAAAGAAAAAAAAAAAAAAAAAAAGTTAAACGTGAAAGAGTTTTGGAACATGGAATTTTTGTCATTATATGCTGAAGAGCTGCCAGCGGTGAGGACATAAATTGGGTCTGAGCCTTAAGGAGCCGTTGCGGGGGCACAGGGAAGGAGCCCTGGAAGGGCTGGTGATCCCCATGGACACCATTAGGGGCAGCTGTAAGGGACAAGGTGGGCACGGGGAGCGAATCCACCACCCCCCCCAAAAAAAAACAAACCCTCCTGGGTTTTGCATTTTGCAGGACAGGAAAAGCTAACAGCACACAGCTTGGATTTCGGGCAGATCGGGTCAAACACAGACCCGAAGAGCACCCTCCACGAAATCTCTAGTCCCTTTAGTGCTTTTCAGCTGAGGTTTTTCACTGAATTTCACTGAATTTTTAGAGTTGGAAGGGACCATAAAGATCATCAAGGTTCCCCAAACACCGTCCATTCTGCCACCTCCCCTCAATTATCGATTCGTTATGTACATAAAAAACTGAGCGACGAGCTGGGGAAAAGCCAATTTGGTCTCTTTTGCCTTATTTTAGCTCGGCCTCCACCGAGAGCCGACCGGCAGGAGGACGGAAGCAGCACCAGTCACCCCAAACTCACCCCCCCTCTAGAGCTCCCCACCAGCTCTCGCCTCCCCTTCCCACCTCCCCCCATCCTTGCGCTCGCCCTGAAGCACCGTGGCCACCAGTAGCCCCCGTGGGGATAAATCCAGCCTCTCCCAAGAGCTGGAAAACGCCACCAGTTCCTCTACCAGGCTCCTGGCTGCCCAGAGCCTCCCCCAGCCCCGGGCTCCGAGCCAAGCGTCCCGATGGCTCCTTCCCTGTCGGGGGTGGGGGGGGGGGGAGAAGAGAGGCCACCGGACCATTTTTTTTAAAGGATTTCTAACGTCAAATGATCATCTGGGAATTCCGTTTGGACAATCGTTGCCCCCATCTACCGGTAGGAGATCGGAGCATCCCTGCCGGGCTCCTGTAAGAGCAGCCATCCCCAGCGCTGCTATTAATCGGTATCAAAATTGTTATCAAAATAGTTACTCAAAGGAAAAATTAAAATCGACGCCAGCGTTATTTAGTGAATAAAGGTCTGGGGTGGGACTTCTCACTACCGGCCTCCGGGGGCTGTTGGGCAAATTCCATCCTTCCCCCATGCGCTGTTTTCCCCTTACGAGAGAGAAAAAGGGAGATCCCAGCGTTAAGAGCGACTTAATAAACCAGGGCTCATCCTTTCTGGCTAAAAATTGAGGTTTGGGCTCTGGCAGCAGCCACCTCCAGCCCTGCGCGGGAGGGGAGGGAAAAAAATAAAAAAAAATAAAAAAAAAAATAGACTTTGGAAATCTCCCAGCCCCTAAATTACACCGTTAAATCCGGGCAGGAGGAGCGAAATCCCCTGCAGGACCCGTGTCACCGCTCCCGGCAGAGCTATTTCTGCGCCCAGAAGATGACTCACCCGGCGAGCCGCTTCCCGGGAGGGCGTCCGTCCACCTTCTGGAAAAAAAAAAAAAAAAAAAAGGGGGGGCTCCCTCCAAAAGCAAAAGCAAAGCGGAAGCGCCTCCTGACATTACGCAAAGCCCGAATGCCGAAACAGAAAATAGAAGGAGGTATTTGCTGATGAATCGGGTCAAACGCAAAGGCTTAAACAAACTGGATTTGGGATGAGGGTCAAAACGCGCCCGATAAAAGCGGGGAGGTGCCGGGCTCACCGCGAGAATAATTTCTCAGGGTAGTTTATCCCCAAAATCTCGATTTTTTTGGTTTTTTGTTTGTTTTTTTTTTTTTCCCTGGGTCAATACCTCCAGCCACCCCTGGGATTTTTCTGCCCCAAAGAGGCCCAGGGAGGAAAGGCTGGAGCCCGGCAATATTCGCCGCCCTCGTTATCTCCGCGGATCAGCTTCGGGCTTAATCCCGTAGCGGGTTCAGCTCGGGATGAGCGTGGAGCCCCGCAGGATCGGGCCCTCCATGAGCCCCCACCCCACCTGAGCGAGCCCGGATGGGGACCAGCACCCGATTTCGGAGCCAGGACCCACGGAGCCTCCAAATCGATGGGGCACGGGGGCATTTCCCCATTGTGGGCACAAACCCTCCACTGGTTTTAACCCCCCCCGGCGTACTCTGCTCTTGCCTGTTTATAATATTTTTAACCTTAAAAAAAAAAAAATAAAAAATTGCTGGTTTTGGTGTGTACGACGTTTAGGGTTTGTTTTTTTTTTTTTTAATTTTAACTCAAAACCCAACCCCTAACCTTCAGCAAAGGTGTTTACCCAGCCCTTAGGACAGTGTTAAGGGCAAAAGAAGAGGACAGAGTCCTCCTGGCTGCCCCAAAAGCGAAGGAGGGAAAACCTCTCTCCCGGGAACGTCATCGGGATCAGGGGGCGATTTCCCCGTTCCTGGAATAAAACCCGACCCGCTCCCGTCCCCGGTCAGCGACAGCTCCCGAAGCTGAAGCAAATGAGCAAATTCATAATAAACCAGCAGAAAGCAGAGCCCGGGAGGGGTCCCCGAGGTGCCACCTCACCCCTTCTTCTGCCCCCCCCCCCCCCCCCCCCCCCCTCCCCGGCTCCCGCTTCCCCCCGGATCCCCCGGGAAGGGCTGAGGGGGAGCGGGAACGGCCTCTCCCGCCGGACGGCTGCGACGCCGCGGCCGGTCATCTCGGGTTATTGGGGCCATTCCGTTATTCTTATTTTTTTAATGTTTATTTTTCCTGCCGGGGAGCCGCAGCCTTACCGCAGCCACGGGCTCCCGCTGCGCCCGGAGCCTCTCGGCTCCGCAACGGCAAGAAAAGCCCTAAAACAGGTGGTTTTGGCCCCAAAACGCTGCGGTTGGCAGGCGGTGGGTGCCGGCTCCGCGCTCGGTTTGTAGGAATCCAAAAGCGGATCCCGAATCGCCCCCGCCGCGGTGCCGGACCCGCCGCTGGGCACACGCATCCCGCGGCCTCTCGTCCCCCCCGTTCCCCCCCACCCTTCCCTCCTCCCCGGGGCACCGGCGCCGGTGCCAGCCCGGTGCGGTCGGTGATGCCGGGGCTGACGGTGGCTGCTGCTCCGGCTCCGGTACCGGCAAGCCTCCAGACCGCTGCCCCGGGGAGCGGGAGCGGTGCCGACTCACGCACGGCCGCTCCTCGCGTCCCTCCGGTACCGGCGACAGCCGCAACGGGGCTGACTCATGCACCGTCGGTGCTTGGAGGCTTCGGACCGGTCCGCACCGGTCCCCCGAGAGTCCAACCGGGTGGGGACACTCCCGGTACCAGCACCAGCCGCCGCGCTCCCCGCGGGGTCCTACCGGATCGGCACCTCCCGGTACCGGAGACCCTCACCGGGTGGGCACCTCCCGGTACCCCCACCAGCCGTAGCGGATCGGCGCCTCCCGGTACCGACACCCGGTACACGGGTCCTCGGAGCCTCCTACCGGCTGGGCACCTCTCGTTACCGACCAGCGGAGACCCCCACCGGTTGGGCACCTCCCGGTACCGGCCGCCCCGGTACAGACTCACGCTTGATCGACCCCCGGAGCCTCCTTACCGGGTGGGAACCTCCCGGGAGCGGCCGGTTCGCCCCGGTGCCGGTGGGTGCGCAGGCAGCCGGGACGGGGGAAGAGGCGGGGGGGGGGGGGGGAGTAGAGTCGCGGTGCGGTGCGGCGGGGCCGGCGCCGCTGCCGGGGCTGCCGCCAGCGCGGCCCCTTTAAGGCGACGCAAACGGAGCCGCGGGGCGGCCCCGCGGAACAACCGCAGTCCCCGCACGTCACCGCCCGCCCAGCCAATGGCAGCCGCGCCGGGGCGCACAGAAGGGGGCGGGGCCAATCGGAGCCACGCCCCCACCCCCGCGGGGAGGGGGGAGAGCGGTGCCCTCCGCGCCCCCCCCCCCCCCCCCCGCGCTAATACCGCGGTAGCGCGGCGGCCCGGTTTGCTCCTAAAAGTTGGAAACCCGGCAGTAAACAGCACAACCCCCTCCTAAAAATAGCCAATTTTGTAGTTTAGTTATTTTGGGGGGATTTCCCCCCCTCCCGAGGCCGAGGGACCCCCAAAATGCACAAACGCTCCCCAAAACGCAGCTCGGGGGGGGGGGGGGGGGGGGGGGCGCGGATAAAGGCGCCGCTCCCTCCCCCTACCGGTACCGCGGCCGGGCTTTGCTCCCAGAAAGTTGGAAAACCGGCAATAAACACCACAAACCCTCCTAAAAATAGCCAATTTTGTAATTTAGCCTTTTTTTTGGGGGGGGGGGGGGGGGGCCGCAAAATCCCAAAGGGGCAGCCCCCAAGGCTGAGGGACCCCAAAATTACAGAAATGGTCCCCAAAACGTAGCCCCGGGGGGGGTGTGTGTGTGGGGTGGTGTTAATTCCCTGCTTGTGGGCACCCACCGGCCCCTGGGCACTCTGGGGGGGGGTAATTGGGGGGGGGGGTGTAATTTTAGGGCTGGCTCTGCCCCTGCCCAGGGAATTACAGGGTACCCAAGCGTGTCCACACCCCAAAAATACCCTCCTGGGCGGTGTTTAAGTGGTATCTTTGGTTTTGCAGGACCTCTTAATTTGTACTGGAGTCGCCTGTGATAAAAAAAAAATAAAAATATAAAAATAAATAAAAATAAACTAGAATAAGGGCAGCTTGTTCAAAGGCTGGAGGCAGAGGGTGTGGGCAGGGAGGGGACGGAGCAGCGCGGCCTTAAAAACACGTAGTTAAAGAGACCACCAGAGGTTGGGGTTTTGTCTTGCTTTTTAATTAAAAAAGGGCTAAGAATGGAAGGAGGCAAACGAAAAATCCATCCGGGCTGCGAAAACCGCCCGGGCGCTCCCCTGGGGGGGGGGGAACACGGGGGGGACAGACGCCACGTCGGCCGAGAGCTCAGAGCCCCCCGCCCCCCCCACTCTAAAAATTTCTCCGGTTTGGGCAAAATTTCAGAACCAGGAGCATTTCTGCAGGGGGGGTGGTGGAGGGGTGTTGCTATTTTGAGACCTTTCCTCCCAGCCCTGGCTGCCCCCCCCCCCGGTTAAAGGAGAGGGGCCATTAGGTGCCCATAGCTCTCCCCAAAAAACCAGCCCTGGTTTAATCAAGAAAATACTTTTTTTATCATCTATTTAGCCTGAGACACGTTGGTGTTTTTCGAGCCAACCTGTGGCGTGGGTTTTGCTGTTTCTCCCCCCCGCCCCCCGATTTTGGGGTGACCCCGGCTCCCCTCAACGCAGGAGACGGCGTTCCAGGCATTTGGCGAGTGGGAAAAACTCAAAAGGGCAAATTCTGGGCTGCCTTTTTTTTTTTTTTTTTTTTCTTCCTCTTGTCTCCTTCCCGCTGAAAGGCGGTGGGGGCAAAGATGCTTCCAGAAACATCGCAGCCGGAGGAGTTTGGCAAGGGTGATCCCGTATCCCAGTGATTTTCCACCGAGAGGAACCCCGGGAGAGCAAGTGAGGACAGGCGCCTTCCACGCTGGGCTGACCTGGCTCCCGGGCAACCCCCGAACAGAGGAGACAACCCTCTTGTGAACACACGGATTCCTCACCGTGGGTGTTAACATCCCCCTGCGCTGCAAGAAACGACACTGCCGCACGCTCCTCTCCGAGTTTCTCCTGGTTTTTCACCAAAAAAAGCCGATTGCAAGCCCAAACCCGCAATGGCCACGTAGCCGTCTGTCCGTCCTGTCCCACTCCCCCCCTTTGCTTTATTTCCATCCACACAAATGAAGGTGGGTTGAGACTAGCTGGGTAGCCCCCATCAGACCTCCTCAAGCTGGCACCCGCGGTCTGAAAGACGTATTTTGGGGAAGACGGGAGTAAAACCGAAGTTCTCCTTCGCCCACAAGGGGAGCGGAGCGAATCCCTGCGGCACCTGGGGAAGGAAACTTCAATTAGAGCCCCTCGCCTCACCAGGGTGCTCTCTTAACAAACAGCATTTCTTTTACAGCAGTGAATTTTTGGTGGCGGAATAATATTTTAGGAAAATTTTAGGAATTTTAGGAAAAGCCTCCAGAACCAACAAGCAAGAAGACAGCAAACTCCGTTCGTTTCATTTCACCAAATGGGGTGACCTCCCCACGCATCTCCTTCTGCGAGTCGTGTCCCCCCCCTCTACTCGCAGCAGTGGGGACACTCCACGCAGAAAGTGGCCCAAATCTGCTCAGGGTGGGCCACCACCGGTCCAGGCCGAGGGGTCCCCGAGTTCCTCCCATCAGTTTTGTATTTAATGCTAAAAGCCACCGTGGAAGAAAGTTGGAGTCACCCGAGTCATCACCAGCCGTCAGGAGTCCAAGTGTTTGAAACGTTCTGTAGGTAACGTCTTACGTTTCATGCAGAAATCAGGAAATACAGGGCTTTTTATCAGGTGGGATAAGCTTCTGCTGAGGTGGCACAAGAGAACAAGATAATTCCAACTATCTCCATGCACTCCAGGTCAGCGGCATCGGCCGCTCCGGCTGCTCCCCCACCGCCATGACGCTGGGGAGCGGGGCGAGACGATGCTCTCAGTCACCGCAGCCCACTTTGTAAAGCACCTCGCACTCATCCAGCTGGAAATCCCACTCTTTCCCAGGGAAGCGAGTTCCATCTCACAGAATCACAGAACCACGTGGGGTTGGAAGGGACCTCTGGAGATCATCCAGTCCAACCCCTCTGCCAAAGCAGGTCCACCCAGAGCAGGTCCCACAGGAACGTGTCCAGGTGAGGTTTGAGTGTCTCCAGAGAAGGAGACTCCACCACCTCTCTGGGCAGCCTCTTCCAGGGCTCTGCCACCCTCAAGGTGAAGAAGTTCCTCCTCATGTTGAGATGGAACTTCTTACGTTCAAGTTTGTGCCCGTTCCCTCTTGTCCTGTCACTGGGCACCACTGAAAAAAGACTGGCCCCGTCCTCCTGACACCCACCCTTTGAGTATTTATAGGCATTGATTAGAATCTCCATCTACTCCATCGATCAGAATCTCCATCTACTCGGACTCACTGATCAGTCTCCATCTACTTTGTCATGAACCAAGCCTAAAAATCCTCCTACTCCCTGCCAGTCATCCCGTCCAACAACTGACACCCACCATCACAAGGGCTTCCGAAGAGACTGACACGAGGTGACAAATCTCTCACCGCGGCCTCAAGCTCCTGAGGATATTTAGAGAAAAAAAAAAAAAAAAAAAGAGAAAAAAACCTCTCCGGGCTCTGTCTCGGGGCAATTCCGAAACGAGCTCAGGGAATTCTGCCAGCGAGAGGAACAATGAAGAGTCGCTGTAACCGCAGCATGGACTTAACGGCGTTCGGTGCCTCCGGCCAGGGAAATACAACTTAAGTGATGGGAAAATTTAAGGCATTAGGGACATTAGCAATTTAATTAGAAAGCAGCTGCCAAATGGGAGATGTTTTTTAATTCAGTAATTCACACAGATTCCAACACTGACCCCCGCCAGAGGAGCAAACTGCCTGCCTTCATCCCCTCCGCCGGCTCCTCGGAGGAGCAGCGGCGATCCCGCTCCGCTGCCATCTCCTGGCTGATCCTCCACAAACCCCCTTTCTCCTCCCGCAGATCCGTCTCCTCCTCATCGGAAAGGGCCCAAGATTAAATCGCAGCCCTCCGGGGAATGGTTTCTCCGTGGGGTGGGAAAAGCCGAGAGCTCGGACAGCAACACAACGCACGGCAAGTTCCATCAGCTGAAATTAATTTAACCCACTGAAGTTACGGTCTGTCTATATAATAATCTAACATTATTCCTGTATTTTTATTTATTTATTTTTTTTTAAACAGGAGGCAGAACGGACGGATTACTGTAATTGATGAACATATATGCCTAAAATGAGTAAATTAAAACCTAAGAGGCGCTGTATAATAAAATCCAGGGTTTTTTCTGGTAGTATCAAAACCCGTACATTTTCACGGAACACCAGAACAACATTTCAGGCCGAGCAGGAATTTTCCTATGAGTTAAAACCCCCAAAATTACTAAATACAGGGTTTCTAAAAGAAAGGGGCACAAACTCTTAACTCTGGGTGTATTCTGACACGCTCCCTGGTTTCCTTGGCGATGGATGATGTTCTGCATCCCGAAGGGGCAGTTAGATAAGGTGCTTCCTCCCTGCCCTCCTTTCCCGAGGGACCGGTTTCTCCTCCCGGGCTCCCCCCCCCCCGGGATCTGGGTCAGCCCCCGCCAGCATCAAATCCAACCCCTCTCTCCGCACACGCCGCCTTTTCTTTTAGCGCCGCTCGGAAAAAGGGAGGTGCAGGATTCCATAACCAGCTGAAACGACCGGGTTTACATAAGAATCTGATCACAGTTACCAAACCAGAGCCTGGACGGGACCCAGGCGTTAATTTGAAGCGTCGTAAGACCTTTGGACTATTTAATGATATCGAAGGCTTAAGGGAAAGCTGATCCCTTCATGCCTGAGCCCTCTCGGTAGGAATCACTTTTCAGTCTGAACTAATTTTACGTATCATTCTTCGGAGACATCTCCAGCCGAAAGGCCGGCTCCGTTCTGTTCCCTGCTCAGCCGAAGCCATCACAAACACATCCCGAGATGAGTAACATTTCCCAATCGCTACTTTTTTTTTTTTTTTTTTTTTTTTGGCATTCTCGGCTTTTGGCCTGTACGTAGTAGCTTCAATATAACCCCAGAGGGGGACCGATTCTCACCTCCTTTATTCTAACACAGGCTACCCTCTCTAAGGTCCTTCAGACAGCGGAAATCACGTAGGATAATCTAAAAAGAAGCGAAAAGGGCAACGGTGATGCTGCGGTTGGGGCAGGAGTCGGGATCAGGAATCACCCCGAGCTCTGTCCCCAGCCGTCCCTCGCTGACCTAAAGCCAGGCAGGTCTCAGTTCCACGTCCCTTTTGCACACCAGGGATTATTTGCTCCTCTGACTACAGCACGCCAAACCGAATCAACACGGGCTGCTCGTGCACACACACCGCTGGAAACCCTTTAAATACCAAGTTCTCTTTGACACCAGTTCTTTTCGGAGAAACTTCCTGGTTTTAATCAAAGCTTATTGAGCAAGTTGTCTTCCTGGTAAAGGTCTGAAGCAATTCTCGCAGGGTGCAGGAAGGAGGCCGAGAGTTTTAATCACGGAGATGAAAGCGTAGCAATATTTTATAGGGAAAGCCCCCAAACAACACTTCAATTCGCTGCCCCCTTGGCATTGAGTTACTCCGGGAAGAAGGAAGGCTGAATTCCTGTTTGAAAAGCAAAACTGGAAACTCTTTTTCAGTAATAAAGCCTGTGTCTGAGGCTTTCATTTTGCAAGCTCTCAGACGTGCAGAACCATTTTGCAAGCTCCCAATTCACGGACAAGAACACAACATCCCGCGGTTTTAACTCCCGGATCCCCCTGGGACGGCAGCACACACGACGGGGCGAGAGAGACGAAGCGAGGTTCCACTATCAGTTGCCCCTTGGTTATTATTCTCAGACTAGGGGTGAAAGAGAGCTGAGGCAACACGATTGCACAAGTAGGACCGTAAACAGAAACAGCACTTAGCCATAACACACTCGCTTTTGTTCAGGTCAAATAAGAAAAAAAAAAATAAAGGCAGATATAAGCAGTAATTATAGAGCCTCCCTAGTTTTTTTTTTTTTCAGTTCGACGTTACTGGTGGCGTGGGGCTGTCACCAGTTGGGCTACTTGGGGTCTATCCTGCAGCTTTCTCCTGACTTCACTTCGTTAATTCTTTTTACTTCTTGCTACCGTCGGCTCTCATCAGAAATGTCAACGCATTAACCCCAATGGGGGTTCAGAAGAAAGCAGAAAGTGGGGAAGTTTTTGCTCCCTACATGCCCTTCCTTCCCCCTTCTTTTCACATTATGCAACTTCTCATGTAGGGAAAAATCATTACTCTGCATTTCTGAGAAAGACGCTACGTTATGACTTTCGAATGGAGCAACAACTCATTTTCATAACCTTCCCGTGCTACTCGAGAAATTTTACTAATTAGTTATTGCGGCATTAAAAAAACTAAACCGAACCAAACCCAAACAAAAAAACTCCCAGACCATACACACAACAGATCTCCAAAATTTTTCCATGCCTGGTTTTGGAATTGCAGGTTGAAGAATGAAAGGTGCAATGTCACCAAACCCCTCGGCACGAGGGCTGTAGCAGTAAGTCAGGCAGAGAGAAACAGCATTCCTTAAAGCTTCTATTTGAACAAATGAAGTTCGGTTTCCAAATTGCAGTTGTGTCAGGGGAAGACCCACCCCCCCAAAACATCCTGCCTGTGCCTGGGAACACCCCCTAGGCTTCCTGAACGCTGCATATAGCCTTTTTTTTTCCAGCTGGACCACAGCAAACAGCAAGGAGAAATAACATCTCTGCTCTTGCCATGGTTTCACTTTACCTTCTGTGCTAAACCAGGCCAAAAATGTTCAACATATTCATCAGTGACCTGGATGAGGGGACAGAGTGTATCCTCAGCAAGTTTGCTGATGATACCAAACTGGGAGGGGTGGCTGACACCCCGGAGGGCCGTGCTGCCATCCAGAGAGACCTGGACAGGCTGGAGAGCTGGGCAAGGAAGAACCTCATGAGGTTCAACAAGGAAAAGTGTAAGGTGCTACACCTGGGCAAGAAGAATGTCAGGCACCAATACAGGTTAGGTGTGGACCTGCTGGAGCCAAGCTCCGAAGAGAAAGATCTGGGAGTCCTGGTAGACAGCAAAATGACAATGAGCAAGCAGTGTGCTCTTGTGGCCAGGAAGGCCAACGGAATCCTGGGCTGCATAGGGAAGAGTGTGGCCAGTAGGTCGAGGGAAGTCATTCTCCCCCTCTACTCTGCACTGGTGAGGCCACAACTGGAATACTGCATCCAGTTCTGGGCTCCCCAATTCAAGAGGGACAGGGAACTACTGGAAAGAGTCCAGCGAAGGGCAACAAAGATGATTAAGGGATTGGAGCATCTCCCTTATGAGGAAAGGCTGAGAGAGCTGGGACTCTTTAGCCTGGAGAAGAGAAGGCTGAGGGGAGACCTTATTAATGCCTATAAGTATCTCAAGGGTGGGTTGAAGGAGGAGGGAGCCAGACTCTTTTCAGTGGTTCCCAGTGACAGGACGAGGGGCAACGGGCACAAGTTGGAACATAGGAGGTTCCACTCGAATATGAGAAAGAATTTCTTCACGGTGAGGGTGCCAGAGCCCTGGAACAGGCTGCCCAGGGAGGGTGTGGAGTCCCCTTCTTTGGAGATTTTCAAGACCCGCCTGGATGCCGTCCTGAGTAGCATTCTCTAAGCAATCCTGCTTCAGCGGGGGAGTTGGACTAGATGATCTATATGGCCCCTTCCAACTCTAAAAAAAAATTCAGTGAAATTCAGTGAAAAATGTAATTGTTTTGCAGCTCCCCTGAAGAATCTCCTCCTTTCCTACATACAAGAACTTCCATCCAATCTTTGTGTTTCTTCTGTGCGTTTATAAGTGATACATGAACGAAAAAACCCCCCCAAAGCAGCAACCTTCTGTATTATTCCAGGACATACCACGATTTATTCCTGTGTTCCTAACGCCCTCGGAATACCTACCCAGCAGGATCAGTAACTGCCTTCTCTGGAGGGTTAATCATTTTAACAGCATTAATTCTGAACAAACCACGTGCGTGCATATCTTTAAACTGTTCATTAGATTTTCATTCTTGCCCTCAGTGCCTCTTCTTATCCTCGAAAATCATTATTTCAGCAGATTATCAGAAAAATCAATCCATCCCTGAAAGGGTCAGGGTGTTTCCCTACAAATCTTTTAAGCCAAAAACTAGGAAATTCAGCTTAAAAGGCTCCAGCGACCCTTTGGGAAACCAGACACCGAGCTGAGGAAAAGTTAGACGTGTCGTTTCTTGGAAAGACATCCCCAACTGATCGGCGTCGGTGTTATTACACATTTCTCCTTTGTGCAGAAACAAGATTAAAAATATCTAAGGGAACTATGCTACTGCTGTACAGGTTGATTAAAATAAACAGTAATGACCCCGTTCAGAGTTCTCCGAGTGAAAGATAATAATTAATAGACAACTTCAACAAGGGACTGTTAGTCCGCTTCCGCGCTCTGCCCAGGAGTTCAGGAGGTTTTTCAGGAAAGGGAATTCAAACAAAAGCTGCGTTTCCTTTTTGGTGGAAAATTTTATAGGATTTCTCACTTTCAAATGTGTTTAAACTGTGCACGATAAGGCTCTTACACTGCAGTACACGGTGAAGAGCCTCAGACCACGGAAAACAGCGCAAGAATTATAAACGCAAGCACATATCACACATCCCCATTTTCATGCTAAATTAGAGGGATCAGTACGACACGAGCGAAAGAAATATTTAGGAATATGATGAAATAAGAGGACAGACTGCAAACATCTAGACCAACCGCTGTTCTCGGGGAGCCTCCTTTGACTACGGTGCTTGTGTACAGAAGTTCTCAGTACACAGAGAGATGGCCTACATTGCAAAATACATCCACTCCGTCCGTATATGTAGGCCATGACTCAGTGCAAAGGCAGCTATTCCCAATATTCAAAGGCATTTCATCAGAAGACATCTGCTAATTGCAACCTGTAAAAGCAGCAACAGGTCAAGAAAGCAAGAGGATTTATTTAAAAAAAAAAAAATTTACAGGGACAGGCCGATTTCAAAAATGGAGAATAAAAAAAACCCACCCCAAACCACCAAATCCCTTTCATATCTTTATCCTTATTTAAAAAGGCACAGCAAACAAGATAGAAGGCGGCGGCGTTGTCCAAAAAAAGCCCTAATTATTTCCAGGAGCAGAGGGTGCCCCCTTTGAGCCATGACAAACTTGTTCTTAGGCACCAGCATGAATTCAGGCGGGTCAACTCAGGCAGAAATTACCTTGGTGGGTCAGAAAGCAGTAATGAAATGAATGTAATTCTCATTTCTTATTAAGAATTATATTAGAAGCTTAAAACCAGCAAATTTATCTTATTGCTGCCAGGATAAGAGTCTTTATTAAGGGCATCTGTGAACCCTAAGGTAGACTTTTTTCTAGCATCTATAGGAAATGCAAATGATTGCCTTTCTTTTGAACTTCTTTATCCTTAAGGATGGATTTTAATTCTTCTGCCATGTCTCCAATATATTTACAACATATTACTTCATTTATTTTTATTTTTAGCACAATCAATGTGCTAAAATCAAAATACAGAATTAACTTATACGTCCCAAGGCCAGCAAGACAATACCACTTAGTACTGCCAGATTACTTCAAAAACTGCCTTCTGTCTGCTAAAACAGTGAAAGTTCCTAATCTGAGTTTAATTCCAGTTTTGATCACCCTTAAATCTCCACAAAAAGTCATCAGGCTTCATTCACATGCACACGAGCCCTGGGAAAACGAGCGTTCCTTCTTCCCCACCCGCACCCTTTGAAGAGGGCACTCCCTGTGAATCGCTAGGAATGAGAATTCTACAAAAGAAACCAAATGGTGAAATAGTACAAAAACGTTTTCAAAGTAGGAGTAAAATAACCATTATGGTGCAAGGCAGATTCATTTGATGGAAGTTGGCAAGTGATGTGCTATGAAAGACTTTAAATCTTAATGCTCACGTCAAAACTTGCACAGTGACACTTCTGCTTTTAAATTTAAACGATAAAAGAGTGAACCCATCTGATAGTCTTTCATTTTCAATGCACTTTTCTTCTCCTTCTGAAGTACTTGAAGATTTACCATATAGTCTAGAGACGTTATTTATTAGTTCCAAACTGAAGAGGTTATAACGACGTTGATTTCTGAAAAGTCAAATGGCAATTTCAAATTGTTAAAAGCAGTGCATGATATGGTTATCTACAATTACTCGGGAGAACGCAGAGTGCCAGACTTGCTGCCTTTAACATAAAAATATCATCCTTCAAAGACGTGTGGCTATTGGCTCTAACAAGTACACATACCTCCGTTCTATGCTGTTCTAACCTGGGTGCAGATCACATCCAGGCTTCAACTCTACGGTACACACTCAGCATCACATACTATGCCCCCCCAAAATAGTAAAAAAAAAAAAAAAAGTAATAAAAAAAATTAGACGCTCATTAAACAAATAACATCATCAGACTGTAAGGACAGAGATCCAACGAACTTTTATAGTCACTCCTGAAAAACAGTAGAGCTCAAAGTTCAGAGGCAGATAAGATATAGGAGTAAAGTCATGTTTTCCATTAAGAATCACTCATAACTTAATCACAGGGTAGTACATAACAGGCTGGAAAAACTGTCAGTTCATTTTGTCACCAAAATGGGCAAGTGTTTATTTAATTCACCTCCATCATCTCTCAAGTAGCCACATCTCCCAGGTTTAAAGACCAAAACCAACACTAAGCTCAGAAACTTGATCCATCTCCTATTTACAAGTGAGATGTTCCTTAGTAGTGGGTAAAAAAAGTCTTATTGAGCTATACATCATGTTTGTTTGTTTTTTTAAATACTGTCAGTCAATAGAAATATGAAACCATAAAATAGTCATTTAAACGTTTTACGACCCTGAGCTGAAGTCCCAAGAGGGAAAAAAGTTTGACATTATTAGTAGTGTTGGGTGCCTGGCTGGACATTGCATATTGGTTTATCATATTCTTATCAAAGGCACGTTACCTACGAACTCTGCAAGTAATAATCAACCCAAAGAGTGTCCACACAACACGGCGCTGTCTCTGCACCAGCCCGGCACAACAGCGCCTCCCTCAAGCTCCTAAAAAAAATGGTACTCGACCCCACTGATGGTCATTGACCTCACTGACCGAGCCCACCGTTGGTCATTATAATGCAAAGGAATAGGCAACAAATTAGATGTATCATAAAAATACTAATCTTTCCAGCTCAGAGGTAAACTCTGTCTGTCACTTGGCTAAAACAGACTAAACCTGTCAAAGGGAAGCGCTATCTTTTAAACTGCATCCCCTGAGCTCCACCTCCTCCTCCTCAATAAATTGAAAATAGCGACTACATCCTCCAAAGACACAAGAGGGCAAAGACAAAACCATCCAGATGGGCTGCACTGTTGGATATACGCTAATTTCACAGTGTTAAAAGCCTAAATTCAGCTGAAAGACTCTTTCCTATCTTGGTAGTTTAAGATTTGGTTGGGAATACAAGGTGGGTGACAGGAACTTTTGATGCGCGCGGCAATATAAATTAGGCCACGTACAAAGTATCCGAGCTGTGTAAATAGGAGAGTCCATAATTCAGTCAGGCGTGACAATACAAAACAAATAATCACCACACCTTTATCCAGAAAGATAAGTCAGTCTGAGATAATCCACTGAACAAACAAGCTCACGCAGCTCATGCCTTTAGTAAGGATAAGGCACTGTCCAGTGGACCAGAAATTTGAATTTCTCTGGAAAAGATGCTGTCCTTTAAACTGCACGTCTTCAAACACCGACCTCCCCATTGCGTGTTAATTCTGTTGCATTCTTAAGGAGGGAAATTCAATGATAAAAATTCAGTAAAACTTTGCTTTAGGATGTTTTGGGGAAAAAAACCAATAAATAAAATTTAGTCCCACTTTCCACAAACATTCAAACCAAACCCAAAGTCGGTATTCATTTCTCTTTGCTCTTCTTGAAGGCAGCATTTTAGCAACACAAACAAACCCCTTAACTTACTAAAATACAGTAAAACCGATACCAAACTTTACGCTCAGTTTGTCAACATCAGCGAGGAGCAGTAAACACACTCCAACACGTTCCTTAGCGTTGCGCAAACCCTGCCGAAGGTGCGCACGCCAATGCAAATTGGGTTAAGCAGAAGCGAGAAGCCACAGCAAATCTCAACTTTGAATTTCCTGCCTTTTTTAACACCCTTTTTCCTTTTCTTGCTGAAATACCCTACTTCGTAAGGCATCGCGTTGCCACGCTTTTAGACCAGTATGTCAGCTTTCGATATGTTTGTCCCAGATAACGAGGAGAACCCGGTGACACCGCGTCACGTTACGACAGACTGCGAAGCGGGTTAAATAGTTTAAATCTTCTCCCACAGAAAGGAAGTTCATAAGCCTCGGAAGGAAAAAATACAAGGTGCATCATTGCTACGAGCTAAATAATAGAAAAAAACTGTCCCAGATTTTAGAATTCTGAATAGCAGCCTAATACTGTAAATTTATTGAGAAGAAAAATCATTTTGCAAAACTGGAATACAATTGATTTACCAAGTGGTTGTTTTTTTTTTTTTTTTTTTTTTGTAGCATTTAAAAATCATTTAATAACAGGCCTGACCGTAAAATAGTGGCACAACAGAAATGTAGGTTGCAAATGTGACGTGGAATGCATAGAACCTCCAGGGCGGACCAGCCACAGTAAATATAACAGTCATCATCATGAGTGTAAATTCACTTTCAGAACTGGCTTTCTCTTCTAGAAGGTAAGAGGGTGTATATAAATATTATAGAGAAAACATTTAAAAAAACCCATTGGTTTATTTTTCAGAAATGCTGGAAGGGGTTTCAGCTCAGTCAAAAATGAGTAGGTTGGTTGGGCCAAAATTGCCCTTTCTGGTTCCTAAAGTTTCCTATGCTTGTTATGAAAAAAACAAAACAAAACAAAACAAACCCAACATTAATGATTAGGTGGTAGAAAACGGTGAAAAACGTCAACTAAAGGAGCTAATTCTCAACAGACAGAGGACATGGTGTTTTCAAAACACAGTGCTTAACAGCATTAACCTTGAGGAAGTAATGCTAAGAAGAATTTCCACCATTTCTGCTATCTTGAGAAAAAAAATGTAATCCCATTAGCCACAAACCCCCAGTTCATTACCAAGCAGAATGGTTAAGTCCGACATCTGCCTATGAGGATCTCTGGATGTATCGTTTGGTGGGACTGAATTTAAAGAGCAGCACAGAAGAGGAGGAATTTTAAGGAAAAGAGGACTTACAGTACATTGCCTTGGGCCTCTGTCTTCATTGAAGGTGGCAACAAGATCCTAGATTGCATAATGCTGCTATATTTAGTTTTAGTTGAAGAGAAATACAAACCTGAAAAAATAACAGCTACTCACTCGTTAAAACAGATACGTTTGGCATTCCAGCCCACCGTCCCTGCACTAACGTGTCGTTTCCCCCTCACTGCCTCCCAGGATTATGAAACAGTGACATGCCTACAAATTCAAAGTTTCCTATCCTACAACTGTAAAACTTTGATTTGCCAAAAGTATGACTACGACCCCTAGAAATCATCCCATAATTTTATGCACATTACGTTTATGGGATAGAGCTTCCCATGGTACATACAGTGCTATCAGCATTTTCTTAACAATGCAACTGAAACACCATTGTCTCATTCAAACTCCTCTTCTCACTCTTACAATCAACCAGTCAGAACCACCACATTTATGAGCTCACTTGATTCCCCCCCCCTCTCCTAACAACTCCAGGAATTCCAAAAAGCAATCTGAAGAGCAGCATTCGATATGATCCCCAACTTAAATCATACCATGAAAAGCCATTAAACCCGGCTCTCCTCCAGAAAAAGATGCTTGGCTGACTCGAGATACTTTATTTTCCCAAAACTAGCAGGTCCCTACGTGTTAAGGGGCTCCCCTTCCAACCCATCTCATACCTCACTCCAACTCAACTAAAGCAAACCTGTGGAGCAGGAACACAGTATCCCACCGGCCTTGTCCAAAAAGCTTAAAAGAAACGTAAGGTTTTAAAATTTAAAAAAAAAAATAAAAAAAAGAGAGAGAAAAGAAAACAAATAGCCCTACTAAAATAAATTACGTAAAGTTCTGAAATCAACATCACTTTTGAGGCAACCTTTCCAGAGACCTCTTGGGTTCCTTTCTTCTCTGAAGCACCTTTTAAGTTGTATGGTTGTAAGAATAACTTTAACTATAGAAGCTATATGCATCTTTTAAGAATCACATTTTGATGATTATAAAAATTTATCTATTATACAACATAGGTCCAGCTACACTGAAAAAATTACACCGCTTATTGAAATACATTTCATTTTAGAAACAGACTACTAAATAGGTCTATACAAAAAACTCTAAAATAATTTCTGTAGTAAAATAAAGAGTGTGTTAGGAGAGCTACACAAACAAGAAATTTTTTTGTCTTTCTTTATAATGCTCAAATATACTGTGATACGTGGCTGGCTCACTCCATAGCCGGCACCAAAAAGCTGAAAAGAATCCATTACGATACACAGTGATACAATTAATGCTCTGTATTAATCTCACAGCCTTTCCGATTAGTACAAAGAAAACCAGGCCTATCTCCTCTTTGAGGAGAAGTCCAGGATATAAAAGCAAGCATACCTCATCAGCTGATATGAAATTATAAAATTCCACAAGTCTCAGTATCTGAAATTTATAAAAGTCACCAGTAAAACGCAAGCAAATTGGGTTTAAGTCCTGTTGGTTCCCAGGTTCAAATGAGCACTGCTGATCCAAAAACAGGATTTCCTTGTTTGTTAACTGATTCATGGGAAAAAAAATTAGGACCGTCTGCTGGGGCTATGAGAAAGACAAAGATCCTCACCAACTAACCCTCCATACTTCCACGAGGGCTTGTTTCCATGTGCATAAAAGGGGAAAATAGCTGGCAGGAAGCAAAGATGTTAGTGGTGCTGTGCTGAACTGTTTTTTTCTGCCAGGTGTCGCAGAAAGTTGTCCTCACTCTGGCCTCTGTGATTTAAAGGCTCGCTCTTAAAAAGAGCTGGAGGAGGGGGTAAATGGGGAACCGGGGGGATGGGGAGATGGTGCGGATGGTGAGGATGAGGGTGTAGGTGAAGGTGTGAATATGGGTGGGGAATGGGGCGCGGAGGAAGCGTGCTCACGGGGTTCAGGTTGATAGGTGGAGTTGGGGTGGTGGGTGTGTTCACTACAGCAGGGACCGTGGTGGCAGGAGAAGTCGTGGAGAGTGGGATCTGGACAGCAGTTGACACGTTGGCGGGGCTGGTAACGCGGAAGCACTTCTCCTTGTGTGCCTTGAGCATGTTGGAGAAGCGAAATCGCTGGCCACACACGTCACATGGGTAGGGCTTCTCCCCTGTGTGAGTTCTGCGATGCCTCTTCATGTTTGGGCGGCTGGTGAAGCTTTTCCCACAGATTTCACAGATAAAGGGCTTCTCTCCTGCCGAACACAGATACGGCAATCAGTCAGGCACAGAACATCTGCTAATACTTACTCCAGCATACTTATGCGAACAGCCCGCATCCTACCCAAGCTACTGTCACTGCTACCTTCAGCAGAGACACAGCTGCTCCACAGAAGTCCTCAGTCTCTATGAAATCCTCTCTCACCTCTGGATTTGGATGCACGAGGTGATCTTTTATAAAGCTTTGGCAAGGGGTTACTTCAGACCAAAGTAACAAGGAGGTAAGCCTAACCTCTCATTTTCCCCCACAGTGAATCACAGGGCTACAGACAATTAGATTTAACAGTAATGTATTAACTTTTCCCGTCTGATTTCCTAGACTGGATAATGATTTTGATCCCAAATTCCAAGGAAGGGAATACAGCTAGAAGCGTATGAAAGTTTTTGTCCCGGAGGTACTTTTCTTTGCTAAGTTCTTACCAGTGTGTGTTTTCATGTGCTCATCAAAGTACTGTTTCATGTTGAAGTCTTTGCCGCACCACTGGCACATGAACTGTTTGTGTCCGATGTGGATGCTCATGTGGGACCGCAGCTGGTACTTGTACTGAAACCTCTCATCGCAGTTCTGTAAGAGAAAAACCAGCAACCCATCATATTCAGGCATGGCACATCAAGAAGCAAGTCCTGGGACAGCACTCAAATGGTACTACGGGAAGGAGTAAAGAGTACCCGAGTTAGTACACACACACTGACCCTCACCGAGATGCAGAATTTAAATTATTTAGCAAGAGTAGAATTTGGTCTGTACTAAAAGATCTGTTGGCACAGGAGCCTTGGCAAGGAGCGTGGAACAGTCACAACCTTTAGCTGACACAGCCGTTGGCAAAAACCCGGCAGAGACACGGTTACGCCAACAGAAAAGTGCTTCTGTTGGCTGAAGGTATCATTGGGAGGGTTTGCAGCTTTGCCAGCGATCTCTGCTGGACTATGGCGAGTCTCCACTAGAGGACTCTGCTCACACAGCAAAACCCACGGCAGCTCTGTACCACAGGCTTGGTTTTCAGCGAGCCAGTCTGTTTTCCAGCTATTATTTATTGGTATGAGGTAATTTCTTTCCCTAGGAGTTTTATCCCCAAGATTGCTCTGGCTGCACCACTGCCATGACTACTACGTATCCAGATGGAGTTGTGCCCCACTCTGTGGACAGGGTGAGCCACTAGCCCTGGAACCAGAGCTCTGCACCCCCTCTGCCTCCACCATGTGATACCCACCAGCGTCCCCATCAGATGACGAGACATTATCTGCCCCAGACATATGACCGGGTAAGTCTGGCCCATGCGGTCTCCTTCCCGAGGGCAGGCATGAAATTGCAATCACAAACGCACGTGAACGCATCAGTGAGATGCCCAACCCCATCCCAACACACACACGGTTTAAGAAACACAAATTCAGAGCACTACCTTAGATCTCAGTGAGGACAAGTTTTCCCCACAAGTGAAAATCAAGCAGTAATTTGTTCATTTTCACTCTTGCCGCTTCTATCTGTTTTGAGTTACGAGGCAGGACAGGGAGGATTAACATAATTTGCATCAGGTTTTGCTATGAACACGGAGGGAAACTAGGATTCAAATCCTGCTGTAGCGTGTACTCAGAGAAAGAACTGACAGCCAGCACCAAAAGCAAACAAGTCCATCTCAGTTTGAACCCCTGCTTGATGCATTCCTGCTGTGCTCTCACACAGAGAAGAATTTCCCCCCAAATCTTTATAAAATTGCACCTCATTTACAAGTCAGTCAATTCAGTTTCCACCTACATCCCCCTACTGCCAAGTGTGATTGATTTTATACTTTATGCTCCCGTATCTAACCATATTAACAGCTGCTGCCTCACCTCGCATCTGAAAGGTTTCTCTCCAGAATGCTGTAGGGAATGTACTTTGAGAGACATACTGCGCTTGAATGATTTTCCACAGGTTTCACATGTAAATGGCATGTCCTTTGTGTGTGCTGCAACACAACAGTACATTAGAGGGGGTCATTCAAATGCAAACAGTTCTTTAACCAATTTTTTCCTCCAATTCTGAGCAGGAAAATTATTACTACTGAACAGCTTTTAAGTATATATACATATGTACAGAGACACATATTTTGCTTACTGCCCAATACTACAGGCTTGGACTTTTTGCTAAGGGTAAAGCTCAAATAATAAGGCAAATTCAGTTGTCTTTCTCCTCAAAACACCAAGTTAGGAGAGAGTGTTGATCTGCCGGAGGGTAGAAAGGCTTTGCAGAAGGATCTGGACAGGCTGGATCGACGGGGCAAGGCCAATGGGATGAGGTTCAAGAAGGCCAAGTGCCAGGTCCTGCACTTGGGTCACACCAACCCCACGCAGCGCTACAGGCTTGGGGAAGAGTGGCTGGAGCTGCCTGGTGGAAAAGGACCTGGGGGCGTTGGGTCGACTGTCGGCTGAACACGAGTCAGCAGTGTGTCCACATGGCCAAGAAGGCCAACAGCATCCTGACCTGTGTCAGGAACAGCATGGGGAGTAGGACTCGGAAGGTGACCATCACCCTGTACTGGGCACCGGTGAGGCCCCACCTCGAGTGCTGTGTCCAGGTTTGGGCCCCTCACCACAAAAAAGACCTTGAGGTGCTGGAGTGGGTCCAGAGAAGGGCAACGGAGCTGGTGAGGGGTCTGGAGAGTAAGTCTTATAAGGAGCAGCTGAGGGAGCTGGGGGTGTTCAGGCTGGAGAAAAGGAGGCTGAGGGGAGACCTTCTCGCTCTCTACAACTCCCTGAAAGGAGGGTGTAGCCAGGGGGGGTCGGACTCTTCTCCCAAGGAGCAGGTGATGGGACAAGAGGAAATGGCCTCAAGTTGCCCCAGGGGAGGTTCAGATTGGATATTAGGAAAAATTTTGACACTGAAAGGGTTATTAAGCGTTGGAATGGGCTGCCCAGGGAAGTGGTTGAGGCACCATCCCTGGAGATATTTAAAAGATGGGTTGACATATTAGAGACGTGGTTCAGTGATGGTTTTTATCAGGGTTAGTTGGTGGTTGGACTCAATGATCTTAAAGGTCCCTTCCAACCTAGACAATTCTATGATTCTATTTAAGAACCACAAAGACACATTGTGAGGCAGAACCAACAGAAGCACCGATCAATAACTCACCAACCATATGTTTCCGCACGTGGGCCATGGTGTAGAACTTTTTTTCGCAAATCTCACAAGAGAATTTCTTTTCTGCATATCCGTGGACAATCTTGATATGTTCATGGAGGGACCAGAGCTTCTTGAACGATTTATTACAGGAAACGCACTGAATGAATGGGATAAATAGAAGGAAGTTTAAATTAGAAAGATTCAGTGATTCAAGTTTGCGGTGTTAAGCCACGTATCTTCCTCTTGCATGACAAAAAGAAGCCCAAAGTAAGTCAAAATGCCGTATATTGTCTCAGCCTGCACTTCAGCTTACATTTACTGTTTCACAGATGAAACAATTACACTAAGAAAAGCCAGATCAAGCAGGATTAGAGAGGATGTTAACGTACTGCATTTTGGTGCCACCCAAAATGCACCACAGCCACTGCACTAATAGATTTCCAAACCACAACAGCATTTCTAGCTGGATGCAGCCCTCAAGGAGCTAACACAGAGAAGACAATTCACAGGCTCTGATGCTGGTGGTGCAAGAAGAATCCAAACCCCTGGTGTGGGAAGATGCCAACAGAGGTGGAGGAGGCCAACACCACCAAGTTGCCTTCAACCCATCTGCACGCCCAGCCCTGGCTTTCCAGGAGCACTGCGACCCCTCATACTCCAGGTCTGACAGCCCAAGGACTAGACAAAGTGCCCTCATCCTTTTAGGTGGACACAGAAGACTGCTTCCATCTTGCAGCTCTTGACCATGTGGAGAGTCTGGGACACAGCTCATACAGCAAAGCAAGTTGTCACCTCCGTCTTTTGTGTTCTGACTCTTCATTTATACATATCAGTAGCACTGTAGGTCTAAAATGACTGTATGGCAGACAGTATTTTACTCTCTTCCCACAACTACTGTGAAACGTTCAGAAAGTCAGGGATGAGCTGGATCCACAGGCTCTCACACGTCTCTTTTCCCCCAATAGTTAATTCTTGCTAAAGGCTTGATAAAAAAAAATCCTTGTATGATTTTTGAAAATTCCAGAATAATCTTAGTTGCACAACTTGACAGCAGACATAGATGTGACGAAACCAAGTCATCTTCATCTCTGAAGTGAAGAAGGAGGAATCGCAGCTTGTTATTTTTTGTTAGCTGTTGGGGTTTTTGGTGCATCTCCATTTTTCTGCCTGTCAATTCTGCCAATCCTTCTCTCACAGGAAGAAGGACTTCTGCTCTTCACCGCAGAACTAGCCAACACTACGCCTTCTGTCAACTTAAGTCGTTTCTTCTCTGGACAGGCAAAGTTACGCTGCTTCCACAGCGCTTGAATCTCTGCAGGCTTGGGAACTGGTACACGCTCACCACGCTGGCTCCATGGAGGGCCTCTGCCTCTAAAAGCACCTACTTGGAGGCACGTCAGGAACAAACTGCGGTCTTTGGGGTGAAAAAAACACAACCTAGAGAATAAAGCAATGCTAAGAAATGATCAAAATTCCTTTGATTTAGGGTTAAGCAAGCGCTTGAAGCAGTCAGTCTACAATTTAACTGACAATCGGCAGCAAGTTATTTAAATCACCGAGAGCTACTACAGGGAGTCTGAGGTGACAACAGCAATTCTGTGAAAGTGCTAATTTTGAAAGGATGAAAACCAGAAATTACCTGGAAAAATAGATATATTCCATCACTTAGATGAAAAATATAGAGAGGAGCCAGCCATGTTTATCAGCTCAATTACCACTTACATAATGAAACCATTTTTTTTCCTAGACAAAGCTCCATATCCCTCTTGACATATTAAACCCTATATTAATGTAAAACTTTCAGATCCCCTCACTCCTTTTGCCAAGTGTAATAAAAACAAATTAGCAGGCAGCTGTGAAACACATTCCAAATGTCAGGACAGACAAAAATTATTGTTGAATATATGTTTATACTGAGAACTTGAAGACGACTAGCAGAGCTTCTGGCACTAGAAATATCTGGGAAAGTTTCTGGACCTGATTCTTCTGGTACTAGATATAGGACACCATTTCTACAATTTCTTCTCTTCCTATCGCTTTTGGACACAGGGACGTAACCCCTCAGAAGTAAACGGGTGAAGGGATTACAGGATGCTTTTCCATTCTATACCACACACAAACTATTCATGAATTCCTGTTTAAAGTCCAAAGATTTTACCCTGTGAATGAGCCACCTGGATGATGGGGCATTCCTTAAATTTACATTTAAATGTTCTCTGCCACACTAAACTGGTGAAGTATTTATTTCAAAAGCTGCAATGTTTATGCATTTTACTAACTATGCTCAAAGCTCATTATCTTATATTATACTCCTTCCTTCAGTCTTCCTCCTATGAGCTGAAACATAAGGA
This sequence comes from Numenius arquata, assembly GCF_964106895.1. Lineage (NCBI taxonomy): Eukaryota > Metazoa > Chordata > Aves > Charadriiformes > Scolopacidae > Numenius > Numenius arquata. The sequence continues at coordinate 5,375,861 of NC_133598.1, read as the reverse complement.
AAAACAGCATAGCGTTATACAGAGCTGCATTCGAGTCTTACAGTGAAGAGAAATTGCAATAAATATTTCAACTGTCTCTCACACAGCGGGAATTGAATACCAGTTCAGTTTAGCATTTAAGCAAACAAACAAAGCAAGAAAAAAAATATCTTAAATCTTTCTGGTATAACTCATTGGGCAAGGCAAAAAAACTCGTTGCCCTACAAACTCTCAGCATTTCGGCTCGGCAGAAGTTGAACTCCAGCTGCTTCACGCTGGCAGGGGGATTATTTCAGAAGTAGGTGGCAACGCTGTGCCGGGTTTAACAAGGCAAAAAAAGCACGTTCGAATCGCCAGATAAAACAACAGTGCCCCCAGTTACATGAGAACACAGATGCCTATGAGCAAAGTACAAACCACAGATGAATCAGGAACTCCGAAACTCTTTCCACAACTTAAAACTTTAAAATGGTTTTATTACAACACAGGCTTCCATTGTTGTATAAAATTAAAAGCTGCAAATCTTCTGGTGAGAAAGACCAGAGATCGTTATACTATCAGTGAGATTTACTGAGCTGCTTTTTGCACTGGGAAAAGGGCAGGCTCATGAACAGATTTACTGGAATTCATGCACTTCCATATGCATCCATGAACACTACTGTAAATTACTTGTATGTAATTATCTCAGTAGGATTTAAAAAAAAGTTACATTTTAACACAAGTTCAAATCCTGACTTCACTAGTTTCTTTCTCACCTGCTTGCCTCTCCGCTGTATTTTACAAATTTCTGATTCCAATACCAGCAAAGCGCCATCATTCCGGTCTCCCTTGAAACCTTACCTGGACACACTCTGTGACTGAGTTTCAGGACACTGAGACACTTTGAACTTTAAAGCTAGCGATAGCTGCAGGTGCTCAGCACCTGAGGAGGGAGGGTTTATCCTGTCAAATGCGCTTGTTTTCAGGCCAGTTACTCTTGAGTCTGACATTTGTTAAAGTAGCTTTGCGTTTTTCCCAGCTCGAGGTTAAATACTAGAGTAACTCTGCTAAAGCAGATGTCAGTTGGACACACTGTTCCCTGCAATTTACTTCTTTTGGAAGACACCAAAGTGTTGATACGTAGAGACAAGGTCTGGGTCAGGACCTGGTCTGCGCAAAAGATTTCCCCCTCTGAAGTGTCCACTAGCCGTATCCAGGGCACGACAGAAGGTATGGAAATCTGGCAAGCAGGTGAGCAAACCTACCTGGATATTTTTTTCACAGTCTGTTTGCTGGTGAAGGGACAGCTCACTTTCTAGAACAAATTTCTTCCCACATTTGTCGCAGATCTGCATGCGCCTGTGAGTGACGTTCATGTGCTTCTCCAGGTACCAGCGTGTGTTAAACACCCTGGGGCACTTCTCACAGGTTAAAGTCTCCTTCTCTTCACACTTTGATTTCTGCACAGGTGCCTTGGGCTCCTTTGCAGCTTTCTTCTTACGCTTGGGGGGCTCCACACTCTTTCTACGACCCCTTGTAGTTCTGGGTGATGGGGAAGTTGTGGCTGCTGCAGCAGATGCAGCTCTCCTTGTTCTCCTTTGTGCAACACTAACTTTTTCCACTCTTTTCTCCTTTTTCTTCTGCCTCTCATTTTCCTCATAATCATTACTGTCTTCAGTGGCCTCTTCCCCACTGTCACCCTCCTCTTCCTCACTGCTGGTCTTAAGAACAGCAGTCTCTTTGGACTGGGAGGGGACACCCTTCTCCCCTTTTGATACATTTAATGTTTGGTTGTTAAGGTTTACCTCTACTATAATCTGCTCCCTTTTGTAAGTCACTTCATCTTCCTCCTCTTCTTCCTCCTCAGAGTCGTCAGAGTTTTCTCTATCTTCTTTCACAGCCCGGACCTCTCCTACCGATCTGTTCTCCCTGAAATATGGCTGCTCCTCTCTTTCATGGAGATGTGGTTTACTCATTTTACTGTCCACCAACACGGAGTAAGGACTTCCTGACTCTCTCTTGTACACTTTGGTGGACAGATCAAGTTCCTGGCTGGCACCATGATAGAACGTGGGTGGCACTTGACCACGGCGACTGTCCTCTTGCGCCATCCCTGCTACATGCGCGGCACAGTTTTCAACCAACTGTTGGCAAGAATTGGCCGTTTGACTCATTTGGGGGGCCCTGATTCATTGAGCACCTTTAATCCCAGAAAACCAAGTAAGCAGCTTTAAATCAGGATGGACTCTCAAGGCCGACGCCTGTTCCATCTACACAGAATGAATAAAATATGATTCTCTGCTGGTGTTTAGCACTGACGTGTAGGTCACAGAATTCTGGTATTATGGCAAGAGCAGAGCAGTAGGAATTATTCTTCTGGAGAAAGTTGCCAATGAACCGTTGAACATTTTATCTATAAAAGACAATAGAGAAAACAAAGTCAATTAAAAAACAAACAAACAAACAAAAAACACAGTAAGATCATCAGCGAATTCTTTTGTTTTGAGTTTATACAGCTGGAGTAAAGCACAGGGTATATTATCTGTGAGCTGTATCTGCTGGGGTGGACTGTCCTATAGCGCTGTCTCAAGGAAAACTGGCAGTTAGGTACAAATACGCGCACCTTTTGTTGGGATCAGAACTGGTACTAGACTCCTGAGATCTGGAAATCGAGGCAATGAATATTCTCCACCCACCAAAGATCACCGTTGCCTGCCCCAGCGCTGGGCCAAACTGCTGATCTGTGTCTCTCCTGGACTCTCAGGAGCACCGATGGCCCCAAAACTCTGCTCTACTCCAATATGCCTCTCCATCACAGTGCATACCTACACAGAAATACCTCTTGTCCTTCTGTATCTCCCAAAGGGAGCCCATCCTTACCCAGAAAAAGGACATATTATAGTGAACAACATTCCATTAACGTAGATATGCATGAAGAATTTCAATGGAGACTTTTTCAACTCGCAGCATTAAATCAGATTAAGAACACTGTGTCCCCTGCTTGTTTCCACCTCAGAGATCGCTCGTACAGCCTCTTGATTTAAGGCACTTATTCTTTTGTCTCGTTCTCCCTTCCCCCAGCTACTTCTTCCTCAATACAGTAGCCAAACAATATTACATTCGCCCATCTAAATTTCACTTGCAGTTATCCAAGTTGGAATTTGACCAGGACACTGTTACTTCCTCTTGCAAAAAAAGGCCACGTGATTCCTAATGAATACAAGTAATCACGCTCTCGCATCTATTCTTCACCAGGACAATTACGTTTTGGTAGCAGAGCATTGCAACATCAAGCCAAGATTTTTGGCTGTGCAGATCGAATCCCGAAATACATTGGAACTCCTGACCAAACAGCATACTCGGAGCTAAACCTGTGACTAGAGGGTGCAGAAGAGGAGAATTAAGGACAGAGCCGAAAAGACATCCCGTGACTAGAGGACGGAGAAGGGCCCTCACAGAAAACGGATGGATCGAGCAGCTAAACATGAAGAAAAGCAGATCCCCACTATTGGAATCGGAAAATTTCCTTGAGGCTACAAGCTTGGGCCAAGTCCAGCAGACAGGTATAAAACACTTGGATTTCGCAGAATCATATGGCCATTTTTATTAGGAATATTCTTGGAGCAACAATAAAAAATGAACTAACCTAAAGAAGTATTACAGATGTGGATTTTAATGATAATTTCCTTCCACATCGTACCAAGTTAAAATACTCTCCACACTACAAATGCAGTAACTTCCATCCAAACAAGTTTTAATGCAATTTATATATTATAGTTTCTATTTTACTCTTCCACCAGAAATTTCTATCTTTGAAGTGAATTTAATTGAACAGGAGATGAACCTACTGATGGTCCCAGTGGTTTGAATAATTAAGATGACTGAACTGTGCCCTACAATCCTTGCGAAGTGACATGCTGGGGAAAGTGATGGCCCAATAACCAGTTGTCTGATTACCAGCTTAAAGTTAATTAAAAGAGATTGTTGATCGGTTCTCCGGTATTTCCCAATGCCCTCAAAAAGCACCCTGAAGATGCCCAACGGAGTGACCTGCAGCCAGACTCGCAGCACGGCGACAGCGGGGTCTATTCCTCGCTCCATTCTCAGCAGGGTCTCGGGTCCCAGCTTCCCAGCTCCAGAGGCAGGAAGACCAACGCCAAGATCCAGCTGGGCTGGGAAATACGTGGAGATGGGCTGTTAACATTGGCTTGTGATCACAAGTAATATTCAGCTGGAAAAGCTGGTAAATAATAAAATAAACCGGTTGTGATTGCAAGCCAAAATTAACAACCCCTATACCCAGGAAGGCCCTTAGAAAGCAGCGAGCACGATGAAATCCAACGTTTAGCTTTTCCTTCAACAAAATTTAATGAATTATTCAGAAGCTCAGAAAATCACTATGTCATGTAGAAAATGATGCCCGATTATTTCCTCGGCATATTAAGCTACTCTCAAGTTGCACGAGTAAATCTGGAAGGCTATCAGAATGCTGCTGCTAGAGAGCCAGAAAAAGCAAAAAAAAAAAAACTTGTCATGAAAAGGAAGCTTTACCTCCACGCCTCCCCTCCCCCCGCTATATACTGAATGTCAAAATATTCTCTTTCCCATATCCTGCCTTCATTTCACCTCTGCTCGTTTAAGGAATATTCTGTATAATAAACCACTTTGTATGAACACAGTACCACTTCAAATAAAAAAAAAAAAAAAAAAAAAAGAAAAAACCAACCAAAAACAACAAAGGGGCTTCTTCTGAGTTATCAAAGCTATTTGGTCTCAAAACCACTTCACTCTGCAGACTCAGTAACCTACTTTCACTTTGAATACACCGCCCGCTACCCTCGAGGGACCCACAACTTTCGAACAACATTATTTAACAGTCAAACAGCCCTCCTTATACGTTTAATGTCATCAACACACCACTAGACCACTGACGGTTCTGAGAGACAGGAGTTTAAATACTGCCCCAAAATATTTAAATAGAAGATTTTTTTTTTTTTTTTCTTGAAGTTTCTAATCCCGAAGGTAAGAAAGTGGCATTTTGGGTGATTTTATTTTTGCCTTTTTTTTTTTAAAGAAAAAAAAAAAAGGTGAATCCACTTTTGTCAAAGCTGTCGAACAGCTCGGGTTCACCAGAATGAATTTCACCAGAATGAATTTCAGCCATATTAGAGAGGGGAGCAATACGGGTTCCGATTAAAACGTAACAAAAGATACAGAATCTCAAAGCAATTTTTGAAGCAGCTTATCCAGACATAAACCTGAGGAATAACTGTATTAGGAGCACAGAATGAACACGAGCTGCACCCAACACTTAGTAATCAAAGATCATCCAAAAAAGGTTTGCAAGTCTACGAATATCCAAGGTTCAAACCCAGAAAAAAAGCACAAACAACTTGCAGACAAACGTGTAGGTGGAGGAAGCATGTGTATGTGGGAGCAACACTTCATACAATGCTTTCGCTACTTCTAAAGAAAAACCACATTTCTTCACATTATCTGTACTAAAAATAGAACAATTTATAGCAGAGAGCGCTAGCGCAATTACCTGCCCCAGCTCGGGCTCAAGAGATGCCTCGAGATCGGCACGGCCCGGATTCTGAGCGCAATACACTCAGAGGTTAATGACTTTAAATTACGTGTCCTTAGCTTGCCCTCGGAGAAGGACCAGCTTGACAGTCTGGCTATCTCGTATTTTCGTCTAACCTGTGCCAAGGACATACGATTTGACTTCTGGCAAGCGGCCACCAGCAGCAGACACTGATGTAAAGAAAAAAAAAAAAAAAACCCAAGAAAAAAAAAAAAAAAAAAAACAAAAAAAAAACCAACAAACCACACTGCTGCTTCCAGCTTTTGTCATAAATGAAGTGGTTTGCACAGTCATTTCTGCCTTATCAAGGCTCCCTGCGAGCGGCTGACCCTGCCTGGCCCACAGCTGGTTGCCAGCTCCGCAGATGGACACACTTCACCGCTCATTCTTTCTGCTCCTGTGTTTCTGGTGGTTCCCATGAAAAAAAAAAAAAAAAAAGACACTAGAGGCACTTTGGGGCACTACTCAACCAGCGATGATCCTGCCACTCCTCATCGATGTGGCCTAATTTATTTTTTTTCCCCTTTTATTTATTTTTAACCAGTTTAATTGCCGCCCACTGAAAGTTATCAATATTAGCTCTGAGAATTGACAGACGCTGGTCTAATTTGCTTTGCTGGAGGTTGGCAAGTCCAGGGGTATTGCAAGCACAAGGGTGATTTGTCCACAGACACAAAGAGGGCACTGTATCGATTTATTACTTAGTCAACATCTGGAAGTTCCCCCACTCTTCCCAGATAGCCATAAGGACCAGAAAATGCCTTTAAAAAACATACCCGTGCCTCATTTCACAAATCAGTGGCGTTTGCTTGTGTTTTACACACACCAGAAGGAAAAAGAGGAAGAAGGGTAAGAGCTTGGGGCTTTCCTGCAGCTCACCTACTTCTTGCATGAAAAGCCAATACTACAAAAAAAAGATCGCAATAGTCAATGTACAACATGAAAAATGCATTAACTTCTTAGCCATCCAGTTTTTTCTCTCCTCGTTATAACACAGCCTTTTTCAAGACAGGCACAGAAGATAAATTTTTTGGTTTTATGAGTCACTTGTACTAGATTTCACTTCCGACTTGGTACAGTAAGAAGCGCTCACAACCTTAATACAGCTCACGAGACACCAAGACAAAATTATTTTTCCAAAAGCATATGGCACCAAACACGTGGGAGAACCTGCGCCACAGCACCGACATACCACACACCTTACACAAGCAGCACAGGTAATTTGCACACTTCCTTTACAGCACAAGACCTATAACTTCACACGAGAAAACCCCCAAAACTTCTTTCCCTCTTCAGTTCAAGAGCAGCCAGATCTCAGCAGCTTTTTAATGGATCCAACCAAGGGGCATTGCAGGGAATGAATAAGTTTTCCACTCTGCCATTTATGGATATAAACCACTATACACAAACCCAAGCTCAACGAGAAAGCCTGAGCATCTTGAAATTTGAAGTTTTCCATAAAACAAGACTTCTCTCAGACTACAGTTAGAAAAATAAAATAACTGTGTTAAAGGCAATGCCATTTTGCATATGCATTAACAATCTGAAGATTTTAAGGATCCTGAAGTCTTTTGGTTGGAAGCTACAGCCGGGGTGACCAGATTTGCACAGAGTTTACAGGTGATGAAACAACCGTGTGCATAAATAAATAATGTACGTTATTTAAGATAACGTGCCAATTTCAAACTAGTTAAGTAGTGGTTGAAGAAACTACACTCAGAACAGGGCTAAGGCACTAAGGACTAATCAGTGTTATCCATTAATCACTTTCCAGTTGTCAATTTAATCAGCAGACAGGACAGAAATACAAGAAAATTAATCAGAAAAATATAATTTTCATTGCACAGATACACCTTAGCTTTAAGTATACTGCCCAACACAAAATTCTGCTGCATTTTTCCTAAAAATAGCTAGGAGCAGAGTTGTAAGCATTAATACTTTAGGTAATGTGAATTCTGAAAACCGTATTAGCAAGAAGTAACTAGAGATTGCAATGTGAAAATACAGAGTGTTTGATTAAAACGGTCCAGTCACCTCCAGTTCAATACATTAGCAATATTTCAGAGCACATGGGGGAACAAAAAAAAAAAAAAAGAAGTTTCAATATCCTCACACAGTTTGAAGAACAGGTGCATGAAACAGAATAGTGCACGGGCACAGCGATTCCCAGTTAGTGGGAAAACACATCTGGTACAAGTTACATCATGTCAGCGGATAGCAATCAGGGCTATAACACAAGAGGGAATTATTTATATCATGGTACAATCACTCCTTTCTTGTGCATCTCAGCTGCTTTATATGCAAAAGCACTGAAAATATGTTCTTAAGTGCGAAGTTTTATCTCGAGACAGAGCCACAGTCAGCACATCCTCAGAGGTTTTGCATTTCTATGGGTAAGCACTCAAGCCTGCCTTTGCCCATGTAAATGCAAAATAAAAAGAGTGACTGCTACTAACGATCCATCCTGTCATCTGCCACCTTGTAACACCCACCTCAGAGATGGTATCTGGAATAGGTTCACCCTTCCAAGAGCTACAAAGGCCAGGAGGGAAGGATAATCCTATCGAGTGTATCAGAGGGACAATTCTCTGCAGCTGACACTGACTTTGGGAATATGGTGTAACACGGCAAGAGGATATTCGGAAACAACACTCACAATTCCTGGGACTCTCCTGTGAAAACCAGAAAAAAAATCATAACTCTCTTCTTTTCAAGCTCTAAATTCACTTGAAAGAGATTTCCCCATCAACTCATGTAAAAGATCAGACATTAAATGGTTCGTGGCACTGTGGCTTGCATTTTGGGGAAATTAAAAGCTATGCAACATATTTGGGCATCTCTGTCTCAAATGGATTAGTCTTGGTACAACTAAGCAAACCGACACGCACATCATAAAAAAACCCAACAACGCTGGCAGCGAGGGAGAGTATTGCAGGCAGCCTTGGCAGGGAAACAAAAGACTGGAGAGTGAACAAATACTGTCCAATTCTTCAAGTAAAGGTCCGGGCAGAAGGATATATGGCAGAGTGGTATACGGAAGCCTGAAGATGCTCTACAGCATCCAGACTGTCCCATCTTCCAGCTAGGTTTTTGTTTTTGTTTTTTTTTTTTCCCGACCATTCCTGAAATAATCTATGAGAGGTATCTTGCTAACTCAGCAGGCAACATATTTTCACTGTATGGAACCTGGCTATTCGCCTGTAAGTATTTAACAGTCTAATGGAAAATGAAGCAGACCATATTTCCAATTCCAGAAAAAGGCCTTATATAATATCCTGCAGCTAAAACATAAAAACTACGATAAAAAAGAAAAATCTTCAGGCTTTTTCCATTTCTTAAGATGAATTATTTGGCTGTATCTAGAAATCTGGTTTGAGGGACAAAGGCTTTCAAAACCAGTGATTTCCAGAACTGTGAAGCTGGAATTTTTTCAAGCATTATCTCCACAGAAAATAGTTCAAGAGGTTGCCATTTCAGAATTCAGCAGCATTATAATCCCTCAGCTTTTGCAATAAGATGAAGGGTTTCTATTGGCTATGAACTAGTTTTAGATACAACAGCCATAAACCTCAACATTTTTCTTTTACTAGGCAAAACCACCTTGAAAGAAGTGCTCGTACACCACGATATACCCTCAAATTAACAGTCTAAGCCTTTCCTACTACCTTAAATATGTAAAAATTAAACACCTGTGACTGAATTAGGAACCTCCTTGTATTCAAATCCATCGTTGTGTCTCATCTGTATCTTTCAGTGCAAAAAATAGAAAGCAAGATTAAAACAAAACCAGGTAGTTGCCACTTAACAGTACTCAATCACACGTATACACCCATCTTTCAGATTTATTACTTTTCTGTAATTGTTTGGTAACTTGAAGACACATAGATGAAGGAGAAAAGTTTGGTATGACCACATTAGCAGATTATCCATCCCTTAAAATTTGTATGCTCATCAAAATATGTGCCAGAAGTTCAAAACGACCCACTGCTGCGATACTGAAGGGCAATTGTTTCACCCGTCAGCTTGTTCTTTGTTCCAAATCACTTCTTATTGCCTCGTTTTCCTCTTGTTCAGTGGCAAGATTCCTTTTTGCTTTAAAAACTCTTGCTTTCATCATTATCTGCTCACATATCTTGAAGACCAGTAAAAACAACACTAAGATTTTAAAGCATCCATCTCTATTCAGATGCCAGGGATGACACTTCTTATAAAACACCACTAACTTATTGTGAGACTGCAAATGATTGCACTAACAAGATGGGCTACACACAAAGCCATAGGAAAACAAAAAGGAAATCTATCATCAAGATCCCTACTTCTGTTGCCCAAAGTTAGCATTTTTCCGCCCATAAAGGAGGAGTGGAGAAAGAGGCACTAGATGTGTATCTGTGTCTTTGAATATGCAGATGGAGATCAGTTGAGAGAGCTCAAAAAAGATGTAAATGGTCTGTTCACAAGGTGAAGCCGAGAGGTACAACCTCCACCTGGACATTTATTCTGGAGGAAAGGTGTTTTTCATTGTGGCTTTGGGTTCTTTTGCAAGAAATAATAAACTTTTATACCCAGAATAGACTTACCTCCTCTGCTAACATACAGTAAAGGAGACTTTTGCAATATGTAGAATGGAGGTAAAAGTTTTGCGTATTTTACAGAAGGGTTGAGTTTAAGAAAGCTCACTTTTTCTTACTTCAGTTACTTCCTTACAGCTTTTCGCTGATCAGCCCGTACTACACATCACAGCTTGTAACGTGCTTCTGGATCATTTACGCTGTAATAATGGAACATTTAAAATAATCTCATCTGCGCTGAGAGCCTGATGTTACACACACACACACACTTTACAGAGTCCCTCAGTCACAGCTTAATGAAGTTTTTAAAAACCATTTTGATTCATTTTCAGTCTACCAGCTTATCTCAAAAAAACCTGCTAAATATTTTTGAACTTTGCTGAGAGTGATATGTAGTGGAAAAAAAATCAGGTTTCAATAGCAAAATCTTCTTTGGCTTCATGGAAGTGTGAATTTGATCTCTCTAAAATAAAGTTTGTTCTCCTCACATCATTGGAATGTGCTTACGGATAGGTTCAAAATCCTCTCCATTTCTCATTTAGAGCTCTATTTACACACTAGATAATTTTGACTTTGAAACCAGCAACAAAAAAAGCTTGCAGCAGCCGCACAACTGTCCCCTGCGCGGTGGCAGGGGTAGGACTCGCCACGCTCTCGTCCTGGTAAATGCTGTGCTGCTGGAGAATTAGCACAAGGAGCTCTCCCCCTTCTTTTCCTCACCTGGTCTTCTCTCAGTACCTCCTCCCCTCAACCTGCCCACAAAAACACACCTGCATTCACCTGTAGAGTTTCAGTTTTATAACTTCAAGCAGCATTTTAACTACCGAATCGCCGAAGAGCGCTCAGATCAAGCCCAGCTCACCGTGAGGTTAATACAAAGACGATAATGTGCGTTCACACAAGCACAAATCGCCAGCAGAAGTTGAAGAAATCTTGTGTTGACAAAGTCTAAATGTGCCAATACCAAAACGATACCATTGTAAGTGTTTCTTCTTGCACAATGTCACAACGCTCCTGTAAACCCTGAACAGCCATGTGGTGTGTGGTTATCTTCCACTACCAATTACTGTCTTGTTTTGAGCTACTGAATCTTCTGAACCATTACACACAGAGTTTGTTTTAGATGCACAATGTAAACTTTTGGAAAAGCAGACCTTCTTGCTTTTATAATATTCACATAATTTAACAAAGCACGTTTAACAACACACAAATTTATCGGCTTCCAAGAAATGCTAACCGAGTAACAATACTTGAGCAGAACTCCTGTTTGCACATATTTTACCTCTGGAAGTAGAAAGTACCTTCAGCGCTCTCCCTGCAGGGTTAGAGACGGAGATATAAAGCTGTTCAGTAAATCCATGCGTGATCAAAACAGCCCCTGTTATCACGGCAGCGGTTCACCTCAACCTTCCCGTGTTTTACAGGTGCAGTTCTCAAGCATAAATACTCTTCCCATTCACACAGTGGGTTTTATTCCCAGTTTTTCCTCTAATTCATTATGCAGCCACGGACATCTTATCTCTGCTTTGTATTTAAATTTCCTTCTGGGCAAAGTGAGGACAATTATCAGCTAAGGCCAAAGTTACTTGTTCATTTTAATCTGATCTAAGTCTGTGTGGCTGCCAAAGGAGGCAGGACGCTCTCCCTATTTATATGCCAACGCTGGCATTCTTATGGTTGCAAGGCGAGATGCCTTGGGAAATCAGTCTGCCTGGAAAATAACCATTCCTTGGGATAAACATCCAGCTGGATCAGTTCTCTGAATCAGCTCACTGTGCAACTTCACGAATACTACCATCCATTATAAGATTTTGCTTCCTGAAATAATCAATTTGTTCTACAGGTGCAATCTGACTTTCACCACCCATAAAGTAGCAAGGTAAGAAAATAAAAGCACAATAACAAATTTCTGGAAAACATCTAAGGATTATGCTTAAGAATTGAGGTTGAAAAAAAAATGTATTTTTAAGAATCTGTAGCAAACAGGAATTTTTCTCAAGTGAGTTCAGCCTTTGTGTAGCTCATACTTTCATTTAAAAAACAAGTTCCTAATGATTATGAAAATATTCTCAGGTATGAGCTCTCTCTCCTTCCTGACATGTTATAATCTAAACCCACAGATTTATCTTTAAGAACGGTAGGAGTTAGAGGCTTCAAGTCAAATTCACATCTTGGCAAAGGTCTGAATGAACTATCAAAGAAACCACCTCAGGACCTACTCAGTGACGCATGAATTCCAAATCGCAGCAATGAGATGCTGTCTATACAGCAGCAGAGTTTCAGGGAGAGAGAGAACACTTGAAAAAAAACCCAAAAACTTTTCTTTTCCCCCTTGGCAAAAAGAAATAACACTTATTTAGCTCCCTAAGCAAGGCGGGGAACAGCATCTCAGTAAGATTGGGGTGAGAAGGGAAGAAGAGTGTCCACTGACAGCAGGGATAATTAACTTTCATCTTATTGTCTGAATTTGAAGTGCTTGGAGTGTGGGATAATAGAAGTCAGTTGTGCACAGGAGAGATTATGTTAAATGATTTTTATAGCACCGTAAGTGGGCTAGATAATTTATCAAAGATAAGTAGAAGGTGGGAACCTTCATCAAGAAATCTGCAGGTTAGAGAAAAAGCGATGAAAATCTAAGAGTGAAAAGAGACTGGTTTAGGAAACAAGTTCAAAAAGGCAGTAGAAAACAGTGTAATAAAGAGCAAGGTCAGGGGACAGCGAACAGAAGAAAACACAAGAATTGGAATGAGTTTAGAAAGGTCCAAATGGAAGAAGAAAAGCGCAACAAGGTATGTGTTAAAACAGAACTGCCTGGCAAAAAGTTGCAATTAAATTCAGGACATAATTTTTCTCAGACCTTTACACTGCAGTCAGCATGGCATTTCACTCTGACTAATAGATTTTGTCCTGCAGCTAGTAAGTGTGAAATGAATGATTCAAGACATGCACTTTACAATAAAGCAAGCTCGAGATTCTCAGCAGCCATTTTTACCATTACGTGACACGGGCGATGAGGATTTATTAGGAAATGTTTCTGTTCCTGCTAAAAGACTTCTGAAGTCACATCTGTACACCACAACTCGTATTTTCATAATGTCAAGCCTACTGTCGGCAGTGCATTAAACACCTATCTCAACATGAGTCCCTCATAAAGTGACATGCAGTTAAAACATGGGAAATCTAAGCACGGTGCACGTCACTTGACAGGGGACTTGGAGAAAGCACAGAAAATACACTGAGGAACGGCAACGCATCTGACCCCATCATTTATGTGAGCAACACCTCAAATTTTCTAGCCTGAAAAACAGGGCAAGTTACTGGAATTAAGGATGGAGCTCCCACCATTGTACCAAACTGAGCAATTTGTTAGGAAGGACAAAACGAGAAAATCTACAGAAGTACGAGCAGGAAGGAGAGCTTCTTCTTTAAAACATATGTAGCAAAAAATATCTGCATCAATCAGAAAACATAAATAGGCCTGTTCAGCAAATGTCCGAAAATATTACAGTGACACAGCTAGTTGACAGAACTTGCTACACGTTAGGATATGGGACACTAACAGCAACCAGGCTTTTCCTTAGAAATAATCTGCCTTCTACCATTAAAATTCACAGTTGTCACTGTATGTGATTTGTCTTCAGACAGCACTATTAAGACACATTCCATAATTCCCTTTTCATCACATAAGCGCTAAAAAGGCTTAAATAAGCATGACCTGCAAGCAACTGCGGAGTTCAGAACAGATTTTTACTGTCTTCCAGGAGACTAGTCAGCCATAGGAAAAGCGAAGCCCTAGTAAGCTTTCTGCACCTGCAAGACTCAGCTACGCTCCAACTCAAATATTTGCAACTTTTTGTGTACGACATTCCCATAAAAGAAGGTATGTGGCTCAATGGATGCTTGTCTGTAAATTTTCAACTATAAAACTTTCTGCTTGTAAAAAAAAAACCCAAGAAAGGCTCTACTACCTTATCCTACCAGGCGATCTGTCTTCACAGCGGTACCACAAATATTCCTCCAAAATTCCAGCTGAAAAACTTTCTGTCCACTTGTGTTTAGTACCTGGGACAGAATGAAATTGGCTTAACAGGTTTTATCTCAAACGTTCATACGGATCCTAATTCCAATAACTTATCTTTGAGCAGGCCCACTCTCTATTAGACTTGTGTTTCATATTACATTCCTAAAAATCACTTTGCCACGGAAAGAATCAAGTTTCCAACCTTAAAAATACACAAACGGGAGCGCAACACAGCATAAAGCGCAGGTAATTGCTTAGCATAGCTAAATGTTTCTCTTTAGTGAAAACTACTAGTCTGAAACCTCCTCAGGGAAGGGTGTCTGAAAGTGTCAAGGAAACTAATGCAAGCTGCTTGTGTTAATGAGTTTAAGCTGCTGGCACCGGAGCTACCGCCGGAGTTTCACTCCCCATGCAATTGTTTTTCAGGAGGAAGGAGCAAGCTAAAAATCACCGACTTAAGATCACTCGGAAAATTCAGCATTTGCGAAGGTGATTTGGAAATGAGATACTACAAGTTTAAGTTATAAGGAATGTTTCAACTAAACTAGGAAAAGTCAGTCTGTTATGAGCACTACATGAATTCTACTGATGAGTTACGAGCAAACCCCACCCACTTTCCAAAATACTGAAAATTAAGACCCTGCGAAGACCCAAGGTGGTATATAGAATCATAGAATGGTTAGAGTTGGTATAATTTGACTTACACTTATAAGGGTGTTTAAACAGAATTTGCAACTTCAAGGACAAACCTTATTATTAAAATGCTCTTAAAGGCATCAATTTTGTCACTTCCAGACGAAACAACCTTTTATGTTAACAGAGATTATTTATTTAGACTTTTGATACAATAAAGGAGTTATTGCAAAGTTTTTAAAGCATATAAGCCCAGTATTTAGAGTGGAAACGGTTGGAAGTTAGATATTTAGGATCCACAGAAAGAACAGGTTAAAAAACTACACATTCTGAAATAATTCAACCATGCTCCCTCAGCTTGAGGAAGCACGAGACATTATAGGGTGATGTCAACTGTAGACAGGATCTGCTCACCAACTGCATTAATATTTAAAGTGTATAACTTCGTGATAATAAAATGACCTCCACGTAAAAATCCACTTTTTTTTTTTTTTCTAACTATTGTGGGGGGAAAAAACCCAAACTTTGGTATCCTAAGATTCTGAAAAGACAAACAGCACATATTTAGCAAAATTTAAACTAATATTGTTTTAAAAAACAAGATTACATTCTTTGAAATTTACTTCATCTTCCATTTAGAAGCCAAGATGGGGATCTTGCAGGGAGAGAGCTGTTTCACAGCAGAACACATTAAGAGATCAGCTGTTCTGTGCTGTAGGAATTTAACCAAGAGAATGGTTATAAAATATTTTAATACAATAATAATCCACAGAATCAGGTTGTTAGAGAACGTATCTCAATTGGCTGGTACTTCCTTCCAATTACGTCTCTCTTTTTTGCGGGGCCAGAAAGAAATTTATGCTTTGATAAGGCATATTATAGTGTGCCACAGAGAAATAGGTCACTGATGACATGTAGTTTTGTAATCACATTAAACATACCTGTGCCTACCTCAAATATGCTATTGGTTCACCACTCTTCCATCAGGCACCGATACGGTACGGGATATCAAGACTGGAAGATGGCATCTTGTTTACTGAAAATACCTATTTAGTGCAGTTGTGCGAACTCAAAGGACTCTTCCCAAGTTGTTCTTACGTGGACATCTCCTGCTGTAGGTGGTATGTCACCAGATGAAGTCTGTTCAGTTACAAGCAATTTCTTGTATATATAAAGACTTTCCATCTTTAGATGAAATTGCACCTCTCAGTCTGAAATTTCCACATTCTGTGATTCCGGCAATAAGAATAAAACCATCCCAGAACATCCCAGCAGCTTGCACTTGCAACAGAACCTGACAAACTGCTTTTTTAATTTAACCCCTATAGATACCTAACTGCTCTTATAAAACTGCTGAGGAATTCACCCTCCAAAACATCAGTTGAAGGCTTCCTGTATCAGCATTAGATGAGAATACTAATATTATCAATTAAGACCTTTAAAACAAGTGAACGACAGCCTATAATGCCAAAGTCTCTTTTGATCATGTAAACATTTGGAAAGTTTTGGACAAATATTACAAATCCTAAGCTACAAAACACGTACTGATCTTCCCAAACCACAATTACTGCAACTAAATCCGAAGTAGCTATAAATACTAGTCACCAAATACTAGATAAAATTATAAATAAAATCTCAAGTCTCTGACATCCTATTACATGCAGTTGCTTAGTTAGAAAAAAAAAAAGCCATCGTGATTTTGCACTTCTCTTTCAAACATATTCTCTCTGAAAAAGCTTTCAAAAATGTCTAGCCCTCAACTACACATTCCCACTGAGTTTACTCTATCTCTCAACTTTATTATCAACATCTGAATTTAAGATGTTGGCTGCCTGGGGCAGGGATGGAGACTCTTCATCCCCTCAGCACAAGAACCATATTGCAAGCACTTGATTAACCTCTATAAACCAGAAAAAAAACGCGTTTTACATGCGGGTAGAAAGAGAGATAAAGGGGTTTCAAATATGTACCAAGGAGAACACTACACCCATGTAAAGGATGTAAATTTTCTGTCACCATAAAGTATTACATCCTTTTTATATGAGGTTTTCCTACTCCACAGCCTTTTTACCCACGCCAGTGTCCACAGTCCTGCATGTATAATATACATTTTGTTAATACACAGCAGACACCTCAAGAGAAAGAGCACCCAACTTCCAGAGGCGAACAATCAAGCCGCAGTCAATCAGCACGGTGGCAAATCAAGGTGCACCAGACCATCCATCACAAATCAATGCTCACGCCTCACACCGCCTTTATTCAGCGCGCGCACACACACACACACACACACATACCCTACCATCACTCTCTTGATTCACCGCGCATACACCACTGTCAACAAAGCATGTGCCAGTTGCCATTCCCAGAACAATACAGCTCAGGTCATCCCCTGAAAAGATAAAGATACACATTCCTCACATCTTTTATGTCTACAGTACTTCCCCCTCTGCTTTGACTTAAATCACTTCTACTGCACAAGATGCCAAAACTCAGTTGTGATTAAAGATCCTTACATAATACTGTTAAGACCAAAGAGATACGCTATCTCGAAGCATCTCTTTTCATTCTAACAATACCTGTACCAAGACATCCACACGACTGAAAGTTGCACAGAAGGCAGTTAAAAATCAAAACAACCAAAAACCCTAGGGCACACATACCGCAACATCTGTCCTGAGAGCAAAGGGAAGGGGAACATACCCAAGCAAAAGACCAAGCAAGAGAGAAAACACCTGATTTTTTTTTTTTTTTTTTTTCCCCTTCGCACACCTACACCCAGAACCAGCTACTGGAGAAGGTAACACTTCCATCTCCTCACCTACCCACTGACAACTCCAGTCCCAGAAGGGAGTGTGTTTTAAGAACCGCGTTCCCTCCTAACAATCGCGAACCCCGCACCGTTGTGGCTTCACAATTACCGAGTGACAAGGAGGAAGGAGGGGGCTGCCAGCGGCCCCCACACCTCCGTGCCCCCACTCCGCGGGAGGGGGGCCGGAAAGCAAAGGCAGAAAGCGGAGAGAGCTGTGGAAATGCAGCCCAGCACAACCAAACTAACAAGAATTTATTTATTTCCCACCCGCCCCCCCCCTCCACTCGCTTCGTGCGGCTCACCTTCCCTCCCCTCCCCCAGGCAGGTGGCACAGCCCCCTCCCAGCGGGGTGCAGCGGCCGAGCAGAGCCCCCGGCGGCATTCCTCCCCCGCCCGCTCCCCTCCTCCCGCCGAGGGGCTCCGCGGGCTGCACCCCCTCCGCCCCGAGGGGTGCCTGGCCAGCACCCCGTTCCCCCGGGGGGCTGCTGGCCTGGCACGGCGCTCCCCACCCCCCCCCGCCCCGCTCCCTTCCAGGCCGGGAGGCGGCTCTACCCCGCTCCCTCCGTCACCCACCCCCGGGCCGGGCCTAGCGCTGCTCGGCGGCTGCCGCCAGGCCCGAGGAGAAGGGAAGGGGGGGGGGATCCCCCCAGCCGAGCGGGCGGCCCGCACTCACCCAGGCCGATCCCCTCAGGGCCGCCCCCGCCGCCTTCCATGCCGGTCGGCGAGGGGAGGGGGGCACCAGGCGAGGCGGCGGAGGGCGGGTGGAGGAGGCGAGGCGGGAGGGCGGAGGGCAGGGCGGCCGGGGCCCTCCCTCTCTCCCTCCGCTCGGCCCCCTCAGCCGCCGCCGCGGCGCTCGAGTAGCCGCTGCCTCGGGCTCGGGGCTCAGGCTCAGGCCCAGGCCCCGCCGCCGCCACCGGCGGACGCGGCTCGCGCTCCCCCTCAGCCGCCGCCGCAGCGCTACGTGGCCGCCGCCGCCAGTCTCGCGACTCCGCCGCGCGCACGCGCGGGCGCGCGTGCGTGCGGCGGGCGCGCGCCGAGGAGGTGGTTGCCGCGCTGAGGTGGGGGGGGGGAGGAGGGAGCGCGCGCGCGGGGAGCGGGGGGGGGGGGAAGAAGAGGGGGGGACACCCATAGGCTGAGGGGAGCCCGGCGCGCGGCGCATGCGCAGTCGGGCGATCGCCTGGCTCTCCTTTCCCCCCCCCCCCGCCCTTCACCTCAGGCTGCGGAGGGGCGCGCGGAGCGCAGGTGAGGCGCGCGGAGGGGGGGACGGGACCGCGCATGCGCCTGCGCCCCGCGGGGCTCAGGTGAGGCGGCGCGCGCGGAGCGGCGGGAAGGCGGGGGGGGGAGGAGGAGGGCGCCGGCTCCCCTCGGCGGGGCCGACCGTTACTCCGCTGAGGTAATTAGAGAGGCCGCCCTAATTGCAGTCAGCTGAGCTGGGCATGCTGCGGCGAGCGCTCCACCGGGCTGCGGCTAACCTCGGCCCACGCCTCGCCTCGCTCCGCGGGTACCGCCGACGCTCCGGTGAAGGCCCCTGGTCGCAGCCCGGCACTGGGGGAACGATGGCCGTGAACGAGGAGCCGGGTCGGCGTCAGGCCTCGGGGCCCCCCTTCTCACAGATAAATGGGGATAACACTTCACACAGCAGCTGCGGCCTCGGGATGGGAGGCGCCTTGAAAGGGCCCTGTGTCGTGTAGGGTGACAGAGCTGCCCCTCAGGAGTCAGGTAAGAGCTTAAAAAGGCCTCATCAGTGAGGCCCCATCTGATTTACAGTAGCCAGAGGAGTCGGTTGCTTCTGTTATTTTGCCAAACCCCAGCTCTCACTTGTTCAAACTTTCCTCTCCCCTTAAAATACTAATAACTACTTAACTCTGGCCTGTGGTTTCTTGATTACACCCACCTGCCAGGCCTAGGCCTGATGTATGAGGGAGATGTGACAAGAAGTAAATATTTTTTGCTGGTAGAGCTCCCCGTTGGTGGCAGGTACGGGGCCCACAAAAGGATGCGGGGAGGGTCGGGGCTGCTGCATTCCAGGCTGGCACAGCATTTCGCAGTGGTACCACCTCTCCCAGGAAGCTGCGAAGCCTAGTCCGTAGCCCTGAAAACCACTGCTGAGTGCTGTGTAGGAGGGAAGAGCACTGCTGTGGTTTAGGTTTGGCGGCGGTAAAAGAATTGGCGAGAGTAGCAGGAAAAGGGGGAAGGGCACCAGCCCTTTCGGTAGTGTTAGCTGCTTCCCAGGGACTTAGGAATCTCTTGTGCCCTGTAACCCTCTTGCCCGCTCTCAGACTTGTGTTCCTGCTGTAGTCCCCTTTTTTTAAATCCTTTAGTCTGCAATCCCTTCTCTACCTGTGGTTTGTTTCTTCATCTGCTTTGCTTGCTGCAAATGCCCCCCCTTGAACAGTGCAGGCCACTTGATTTGAGGTTCTGCAAAAAATCTGTACACCCTCACTCCCCTGAAATGTAGTATGTGTCAGTGTATTTGACCTGCTCTTGATTATTGAACATACAACCCAGATTTGAGCTGCCTGTGCAGAGCGGGGATTGGGGCTTTCAGAGTCAGTTCACAGTCAAATAAAAGGGGCAGGGTAGGCTGGGGAAGCCCCATGGTGGGATGGGAACAGCGTTGCCAGTTTTCTTCCTTGCCCCAGCAACCCCTGCTGCGGGGGCATGGGAAAGGAGCAGAGCAGGGTGGTGTGCTTTGCTCTGACCAGCTCCCATGGGAGCTGTTAACTAGCTGGCCCAGTTCAAAGCAGGCCTCTGGCTGTTCTGATCTCTGCTGGGACCTGTGTATAGCTGGAGAAGGAAGGGGTAGCCAGGGGAGACCCCGGGCTTTGAGAGCATGGTCATTCCTCCATCTTAGCCTAATGCCCTGATGCAACGCAGCTTCTTGAGAAAAATAGAGAGAGGATGTCAGGGGATGTGGTGCTGCTGTTGGTTAACTGTATGCATGTGAAAAGATGCCGTGTAGTAGAATTTCCTGCCTTGGAAAGGGCAGGAAATAAAATGCTGGGGACCTCTTTCTTGGAAGGTGAATGAACAAGATGACAATGAGTGACGGAGCCTCTCTGCCTGTGATATTATACATGATTTCAGCAGAGGGATATGGGAAAAAACAGTGGGTGCTCCTGTCCGAAGGAGCACACACGAGGAGTAAAGCCATCAACTATTTCAACGCCCACAAAGGCAAAGCCACTGCTGGTGTCTGTCCGTGGGACAAGAGTGGGCCAGGGCCTTGATGATCGATCTCTCTCCAGCCTGTGAGGAGAGCATTTGGTTTCCCAGGCTGTGTTGCTATGCCCTCTTCTCTGATGCAGTCTGTGGTTTTCTAACCTGGCTTCCTTACCCTGAGCCTGCAGCATCAGGTCCCCTCGTGTTGAGACGGTTACTGGAGGGTTGCAGGGGCCTTTCCTGACAAAGATGCTCTGCATCCTCAGCTTCAAATGATGTCAGCAAGGGTGATTTCACTCTTCCCAAATAAGAGTTATGCAGAGATTAAAATGAAGTGTTAAATCCCACTTTCTCAGTGGACACCATGACTCTACAGTTTAAAAAAAAAAATATAAAAAAATCAGGGACCAAATGCAAATATCCTTGGACTCTGAAGGGCTTCTGACATGATGAAACCAAAGCACTTGTCCTCATGGCCCTGCTGTGTCCCATCAGCAGTGGCCTAGGGAAGAGATGGTTGCAGAGGAGAGTGCCTCTTCCTAGCCTCACTGTTTGGCTTCTGAATGCCCAGGGCACCCTGCAGTCGCACACTTTCTTCCCTGGGTGTTTGGCTAATGTATTGTGACAGCTCCTCATGCTGCTCCCAGGGAGGGATCCAGCTGAGAGGCTGGCTGTGGCACTCAGCCCTGTTCCCACAAGGAAGCCTGTTTCAGCTATTTACATCTCTCTCTTTGATCTAGCTTTTGACATGAAAAGACATGTCAGCCAGGTAAAGGGAAACAAACAAAATGCAGCAACAGCCCCACATCTCTGCTTGCGCATGATCCGCTCCCTAGCACACACCTGCCTCGCAGCCACAGATCCTTATCAGCCCTCTGATTTCCTTGCTGTCATCTCTGCTTTCCCTTCGCACCCCTGTATAACTTCTAGAGGCAACTTTTCTGCATCTTGTTCGCTGTGTGGTAAGATGCTGGGGCTCCTGTGCCCGCTCTCCCTGGCATTTCCCTTCTTTCTAGAGTATAACCAGTGGGGTTATAACATGGTATAACCCTCCCATGTCCTCCTCATTGCATGTGGTGCCAGGGACAGGTGATACAGATCTCCATTTCCTCCCTAAACTGCTGCCCTGTATCAGCAAGCAGCTGTCTGCAGCTCTCTCCAGAAGCAGCAGCAATGCAGCAGTAGGTGACATTGTGCCTTTCTGGAAACCAGATTTGGACCTTTAGGGTGAAAAGTACAAAAAAAAAGTATGAGAATTTTCTGGGCCAGGGGCCTCGGACACAGCAGAACAGTGTTACCCACCTGTGTTTTTTCTAGAGGACTAGATGTTTTAGACTTGCTGAGAAAGCAAACTTAACGAGTTAAGAGTATTGTTGAGATGCAGCGAGCTTTGTGGTGGGGATAACCACGAGCACCAGCTGCAGAATAGTGTGGGAAGGAGAAAAATCAAACAGAGGTGAACTCCTACTTTCATAAGCGATTAATTTTCCTGTGGCATGGGTAGGCTTCTTGGGTTTGCAAAGTTGGGTGTTCCTGGACAAGCCCCAAGCCATCTGCTCTGGTTATTTTATATGGCTTTCAGGCAGCAAACTAGGGCTGAAATCCTCTAGTAAGGGAGATGTCTGCCCACGGACCCACACAAGCTGTGCTGCTGTGGGATGGGGCCCAGTTTACAAGAGTTCTTGGATTTACCCAGGTAGCCATGGCACTCTGCTTCATCTGGATCCCTGCTTTGATGATTTTCTTGGGAAACTCAGCAGCCAGCAAACCAGCCCCTTCTAGCCCTCTTTCTTCCCACAGCCAACAGGGAGGTGGGCTGCCTTCCTGCTGTCCTACCTGTCTCCTTCTGTGGCAAGAGGTGACTCTTGGTGGCTTGTTGGTGCTAGTGACAGGGCTGGCACTAAGCACAGCCATGTGCAACAGCACTAGCCCTTCTCCACGTGCTTTGCTGAGGCCTCCACATCATAACAGCTCTGTTTTGAGAACAGCATGAACTGGGCACTACTTGAGACTTGTAAGAGTGCAATTACAATTGGGACTTTGTCCTTCCCCAGGGAGAAGGGCCCTTGGAGGTAGATGCCCCTCAAGGACCCTGCAAAGGACAGGCCCTGCCACACTAGGAAAACAAGCCAACGGGGAGAAGAGAAACTGAGGCATGGACAGGGCGCTAACGCCTTGCTGACCCAAGATGGGTCTCAGACTCTCAGATTAGTGCTTTATCTTTTAGGTATCTTGCTATGTCCTGCAAGATTCAGGATCCTCTCAAGCAATAGGAAAGGAAGCAAAAGGAAAACAAAAGGTTTTTCCTGCTGGTTCTTGTCACAGGAAGCCCTGCACTGTCTGAGGGAACCACCACCATTGAGTGCAGAGGCTCTGGGGTTTGACACTGTATCAGACCAAAGTAGAAGTTCAAGCAGAGGAAATTCCTGTTCCCATTCTCCTTTACTAGTTCAGTGTAAGGCCACAATTAAAGATTAACTGCCTCCAAATGATATAGCAGAGCTAACACCCACCAGCATCTCCTTGTGCCTGAGATTAGACCTTTGGAGCAGCAGGGTACAGGCAGAGTTGACATTCAATCAACACCTGAGAAGCGGAACTCCAGACTGGTACGTGCAGTGGTGGTACCAGTAGCTTTAACTTTGCCCTTCTGAGAAGACACTCTCAGTCCTCCCTGACAAAGATTTTAATGCAGCAAGCACCTGGGTGCTGAGGGGCAGCTCTTCAGGGACCCAGCACAACCAGCTGATTTCAGCATGGTTTTGCAGGGCCTTGTGCATTTAAGGGGTTGAACTCAGCCTGGGCAGGGCAGCAGTAACAGCCTTGTATAATACAGAAGAGCCTGGCACATCCATGTGTGGGTTATTAAGTTTCTTTGGGGGTCTGGGGGGCAGGGTGGTAACATGACTGTATTATCAGAGCCATCAGTCTCTGCGTAAAAATCATGCTAAAAAAATAAAATAAAAAGACCTCTTTGGGGGCAACCTTGGTTTTGTGCTGTTTTTCTTTCTTTTTTTTTTTTTTTTTTTCCAATTAAATAAATTAAAACAGATTCTGAGATACGGCAGTTGGACAAGAGCAGGGTGGGAGTGAGGGAAACTCAACTTACAGAACTGGGCTTTTACTCTTTGTGGTCTCTTTGATCAGGTTTGGTGCTGTGCTGTAATCTCAGGCGGTCTCCCCAGCAGACTGCCTGCATAAGGGAAGTTCTAAAGTTTGTGCTGGGGTAATTGTTAAATGGAAATGTCACCATAGCAGGCTTTAGAGACATTTCTGTTCCTGTCACCATAGCAGGCCGTTAAGAGACATTTCTGTTCCTGCATTAAAGAGCACCTCTGCTTAGCTCAGCATCAACCCCTACCAAAGCAGTGCAAGTAGGGTCCGTGTACCTTGGCTGGTGAGGAACAAACTGGTTTAACTGGAGTCCTTTCCATTCACACCCAATCTTCCAGCCTAGCTTTTTGTGCAGAAACTTCCCTCTGGGTGTGAAAAGCGCCCATGAAAGGCTGTGCTTGGGAGGAAGATGCTGTAAGTGACAGAGGAAACAGATGTATTTACCAGCTTTGGAGAAGGGGCACTGCAAGACTTATCCCTGTGAAAGTCATGTTTGAATTAATGTCTCTGGGATAGACTCACCTTGTTCAGACTTAACCCCTGCTTCCTTCCTGTTCTTGCCTCTCTTGAATATTTTTAACCTACCACTTCAGAGGCATCCTGCTCGTGCTCTTCCCTAGCCTCCTCCTGCCCTTCCTGCCCCTACCAGCACAGGGGACATGGACGTGTCTTGCAACTGGCATCTTCCAGTGACTCCACCTTCTGCACTGCCATCCTGTAGCTCAGTTTAGGACAATCTCCCATGCTCATGCACAGCTTTGGTTTGTCAGAGATCAAAGATAACTCACTGCAGGTTTCTGACTCGGTCCAGATCAGTGTTGTGTGCCAATCCAGTGTGGGGAACCCCAAATGCTGTTTTTACAGCAGCAGTTGAGCTCAGCCTCCCATGGGAGCTTCCCAGCCTCTCTAGTTCCTCTCCTTTCCGAGGATGTGCTCAGCAAGAACTGGATGCCTGCTCCACCGGGTCCTTTCCCCATAGATTTGTTTTTGGGGTGGTTTTTTTGCTTTTTATGGGTGGGCAAAGCAAACCGAGCATGGCTATGGGTGAGCATGTGGTTAAAAGAAGTATCCGCCGTATTTTTCTAAAGACATCAGGTGCTTCTCTCTCTGAAAGTTTGTTCTGCATCCCCTAGATAGAGTACACTTTATGTCCCCCCTCACCCACCCTGATACCTTTCTAGCTGTGACAGTCCTCTCCTGCTTCACCAAGTAGAAAACCACAAAAAGTCGAGTCATCCCTAAGTAAACCTGACCTGCCCCTGAGAGTTACACTGGTGTAAGTCAGGACTCGCTAGATTGAAGTCAGCTCAGTTCCACTGATAGAAAACAGGCATACGAGGAACGTCTCAGCCCCCAGCACTGGCTAGTGCCAGGCAAGGAATAATTAAACCAAATTTGGCCCTAAGAATTGCTCCTCACCTCCCAGCCGAGCTGAGCTCCAGCCTGGCTTAGGACGTTATTTCCTACCCACTTTCACAAGTGCTTTCTCCCCCCCGCAGCCCCCGCCACATCCTCTGTGTTTCAGGACAGAGGCATTTTCTGCTAGATCCACTTGGATATAAACAGCACAAAGGAAGCAATAAGGAAACTCCTCCCTATCCCTTGCTCTAACCACTTCAGACGTGCTGCCAGCTTGCTGCAGGGTACAAATTATCACAAACTCGGGGAGCTCTCTTACCTGGAGAGGCTTCGGCTCTGGTGGATCAGCGAACGTCAGGGAGCAGATGCCCGTTTCAGTGCAACAGCCCCGCTGCAAATTACAGCTGCTCCGGAGCTCCTGTCCATGTGGTTGCTGTCGGTCTCCTCTTCACAAGTCAGGTAGGCTGGTTATCTATTAAATAGGGAGAGAGCGCGGGCGCGCGCGCGAGAGAGAGAGGGTGAACACACAGAGGAAATCAGGCAGTTTCCTGTTTGTTTATCGTGAACAAAAGCTTGTTTGGCTGGTCTGAATGTTGCTAGCGGGCTGGCCCAGCTGCTGCAGGTGGTGCAGAGCTGAGCTCTTCCACCGGCATGAAAGGAAGGAGAAGCAAGGGAAAGTCTCCCAGGAAGAAAACCAAAACCTGCCCCGGTGGGCAGGGAGATTTCACCTTGGCTTGTAGGGCCTCTGATATGTGAAGGTGGCAACCAAACACTGCTCTTTGGTCTCAAAAGGGAGCTGCATTCTGGCAGCAGAGAGGGCTGCAGTCTCCTTTATACAGGGCCATTTAGTCACCCCACGCTGCCCATTTCCATCAGACCTTTACCCAAACCCTGGTACTGTAGTTTAGTTTTTGGGCTGCCTTCAGAGAAATACAGCCCATGAGCCTGTGCTGCCATTCTTCCAACTGCTCTGGGGCCACTAAACTACAGGGCTTCGGATTAAAAAACCTGCCAAGCTCTTACCAACACTGGGCCCTCAGATATGAGTTCATCATACTCATGGACCCAAGGACTCCGAACTGGTTTCTTATGCCAAGTTAAAGCAACTTGCGCCTCTGAAGTCACCTGGACGTTTCTGTTGTTCCTGCCCTAGTAATAAACTAGGGATGGCTTTTGGCGGGTGGGAAAGGAGGGATGCTCAAAGGGCTGCAAGGAGGCAGGGATTTACACCTTTCAGTGTGCTGTCTCAGGCGAGAGGAGCTAAAGCCTGGAGCTGGAGATGCTCAGCGGAGTAAAATGGGCATCAGAGGTTTACCAGGCACAGGGACTAAACCCTTCTACCTGCCAGCCCAAGATTGTACTGCCTGTCTTACAGCTCTCACGCCAGGTTGTGTTTTTTCTTCCTCACCCAGAGACTCTGCTATTGTGTTTGCCCTTGTCCATGTCCACTCCTTGCGTCCTCTGCCCACGGGTAGGGTGACCTCCCTGCTCACCTGTCCCCACGGGAGGCTGAGGGACACCCTTTGGTCCCCGCTGTCCTCCCCGGGTGCAGAGAGCAGCATTGCTGCTGCCATCTGGTGGGAGAGCAGCCTGGCTGCCGGCCTCAGCTTGCCTTTAGCTTGCTTCTGGAAAAGGTGACCTCTTCACAAGTGTCCTTCCTGGCCAACACCACAGTCATAGTTAGCAGCAAAGCTACAGCCTCCATCACCCACCCCCAAAACACCCCCAGACCCAAGACTTTGGTGCTAAGTGTAACAATTTGTTGGAAAATGGAAAGATCCAGGAGGACCTGGTGTGAGTCAGCTCCGGGGAGGAAGAGCCTGACAGAAGGGCATTTAATTCTGACTAGTGAACACCCAGGGCAGAAGTCTGGGGCAGAGCCTTTCTCTGAGTAAATTTTTGGGCCATTTTAGCTGGGTTGCTTTCTCCAGCCCAGTAGCACATCCAGCCTTGCTGGGGAAGCACCGGCTTTCATGTCTTTCCTCCAGAGAAACCTAATTTCAAACTAATTTGATGGGAGATTAAAAGTTGTCGAATATACTAAATTCAAAGTGTTTTGTGCAAAGAGGTGGCAAAAACGGAGAAAAACTGTCCACAGAAAGCACTCCCCTCCCCAAAGCAGAAGTTTTAGCATGGCTGCAATCCCTACGAAGCAGCAGAAAGTCCACACAACAGAGAACTGGTGTAACTGTCCGATGCAGGAAATTCTTCCATCAGTCAGTCTCGTGCCATTCATTTCAGACAGTGGGAATCCAGGCACGACAGCCAGACCACGGGCTTTTCTGTTCTCAGAAAGAAACCTGAGGTTCCTTCACCTCCCTTCAGGCGCCATCATCCAGCAGCCTCCCACCCCTGATCACAGCTTACCTGGGGCTGAAGTGTCCCACCCGAAAGATATGGCACATAGTGGTCATGGACTACTGCGCCCATGGTTGCTCCTCCAGGCATGGTCACAAGACAGCCCCTCTCTTGCTGTAAGGATGAGGTGAAGGAAGAAGATTTACTGTTTCTGGAGCATCTCCAGCACCTTTGTACGCATGAGAGTTGCGAAGGGCAGGCAGCCCTTGCAATAGCCCTGCCCTGCAGCTGGTAGCCAGCCCCGCTCAGGCCAGCAGAGCGGCAGGTGACAGTTGAGGGACACCAGGCTGATGGCGTGGTTTACACAGGCTCTCTGGAAGGGCAGAGCAGGGCCTGCATAACAAAACTCTCTCTGCCTTCAGTACAGAGCCACACGCCTCGACCCTCAGTCTTGTTTCTCTACCCCAGGTTGCGCTCTGCTTTCCCGGGCAAGTTTTTGTTACTGGATTATTAAGGGCAACAAGGTTAGAAACGCCAAATGGAGAGGGTGGGGACACCTTGTTTGTTCGCATGGCGAGGGCGGCCTGCCTTC
Organism: Numenius arquata; assembly: GCF_964106895.1. Classification (NCBI taxonomy): domain Eukaryota; kingdom Metazoa; phylum Chordata; class Aves; order Charadriiformes; family Scolopacidae; genus Numenius; species Numenius arquata. The sequence goes on along the minus strand of NC_133598.1, from coordinate 5,347,761 downwards.
GTGTTACCCAAGCTCTTTCTGCTGCCCTGACAAGTAAAGCACCGAGAGCTCACACCCTGCTAACACTTCCTGAACGCTGCCAGGGAAGGACCAGCGTCCTGGGCACCCTCCAACTCTCCTTAGTCCAGCCTCGGCCAGGAACTCCAGGCAGGCCGGTGCCCGACTACACAATCTCAACTTCTTTTCTGTTTGTTTTTACATCAAGGAACCTGCCAGCACCTGAGAAGTTTGGCAGTGCACGCTCACTGCTGGGCAGCTCTCAGAGCAGCGTCCATCCAGCAAAGAGATGGCTCTTTCCTCACCCAGTATCCCCCTGCATCCCCCTCAAAACCACGTCCTGGCTTTAGGGTCACTGCTCCCCCCTGGAGCCAGACACACCTTGACGTTCCGCGTGGTCTACAGGCCGAAAAGCAGCTATAAACACAATATAAACAGGGGGTTCAGCCCGCACACACCCAGGCAGCTACAGGTTCAAGAGCAGCTTTGAAGTCCGATGAGTTCATAGCAGGTTTAGGCATTAAGCGAGGCAGAGCAAGGGTAAAGGAGCAGTTAACAGCCAGGGAACATTTGTAAAAAGAATTACACCCAAAAGCAAAGGAAACTGTGATTAATCGGACCCGGGGGCCACCGTTAGAGCCTCAGACACCTCCTCCAGGGAGGCTAACAGCAAAAGCAGCAGGAAACACTCCACACTCCACTGCAAATGCAGAGCTGGAGGGAGAAGTAATGCAGAGCCACAGAAGCTGAGAAGGGATTTCAGACACGCTGTTCTGAGCCCAACACCTGGTGCACGAAACTAACGGAGGGAAACGCAGGAAACACTAAGGGGGCTTTAAAAGGAGCCCTGGGAGAAAAGTGGAAGCTTCCTTACAAGTGTCTGAAGCGGTAAACCAGAAGAATAAAGAACAAGAGCGCCGGAGGGGGAAGGGGGTCTGGAAGTTATTTGGGAGTTATGGACCTGACTGCTCGGCTGCTTAAAATATTTTGCAAGCGCAGGCACCTCATCACTGCAAGAGCGTACCCTGCCCAGCAGAAAAAGCAGGCAAGTCTTTCCATTTCGCCAGAGGCGAGGGCAACGACCCAACGTGGCTGTGCGATGACGAAACGAGCCCACTGTTCACAGAAGCTTTCCCGAGGGCTCAACATCCTCAGGGTAACGCTGATGCCCACCTAGGACTGTTGCTTGGGGATAACAGACAGCGTACAAGCACCCCGTTTGCAGGATGGGGGTAATGGTGGGCCAGGCTAGTACCATGCCTTCTGACAGGTTTGAAGTTCTCCATAGGCTGTACCTACATCAGTGTTGCATCAAAAGAGCACCCTGGAGAACGTATGTACATGCAGTAAATGGCAGCCTGAAACAAGGGAAAAGCAATTAAAAGCCCTCACAATAACCTCAAGATACTCTCAGCGTTACCTTGTTGCAGGAATTCAGCCTAAGAATCATATTTTGAGCTTTTAGGTTGTCAGGAGCAAACCCTATTTGCCTGTGCTAATATCCAAATAATCTAGCACAAGCATGAGGTGTCTTGCTCCGCTGATCCAACCTTTATTCTTCTGAGATACTACAAAAAAACACCCCACACTACTACACTTGGGACTGTGACATTTATTGAAGGCTGGTTATACAATCTCACCCATCACATCCTCCTCACGATTCAGTTTCCCTAAATAAAAAGAGCATTGATGCAACAGAGAATTCTGCCCACCTCCGACTGCCTGAGCCACAGAGCACCAAGTCATCCCCTCTTTATCCCAGGTGCCACCTGGAATAGACCTACTTCCACTGACCTTGGTGTGAAAGAAGGGCAGGCAGCAGCAAACAGATCGGTGTGCGGTGGCGGCAGGGGGAGAAGCGGAGATGTCCCATGTACATGAGAAGTATTTCCTGCAGAGGAAGTATCTTCTCCTCCGTGCCTGAAATCCATCTACTACATAAAGCAAATCTCTGCGATTCTCGCCCCCGGCCACGATCCACTCGATCTGTGTCTCCAGCCATCAGTGCTACGGTTCACACAGGCACAGCAGAGCCACTGTCCTAACGGCTGAGATGTCCTCTTCCTCCCAGCTGACACCTGAAGAGACTGGCTGGACTGAAGAGCGAGCCCCGAGCGTCCCTGTTCCATAGTCCAGGACCGGTGGGTCTGTAACGACCCTGGCTCAGCCAGCCTAAAGGCACTGAAGCATTGCTGTGACACTGGATTGAGACAGCACTCTCCTGGTCAGGGAGTCACCTGGGCTACCTGTTTGTCCCAGGAGTGAACAGATGAAAACTCTGCTCCTGTTGCTCAAACTGCCTGGAAAGGGGCAATTCTCAAACCTAGCTTAATGGTCAGTGGGGCCGCTCCTCTGACTGTACATGGGAGGAACGCAGGTTTGTTGTCAAGAGCGTTCAGTTTTATTTGATTAAGATTTCAAAATGGGTTGAATTTTAATTTCCTCTGCTTTTACCAATGAGGAAATTGCAAAGATTCTTTTGGAAAGGGCTGATCTGGTAGGTAGAGGTGATCAGGTTAGCTGTGGCTGCAAAGCCAGGTTCACTGCGGCAGCTGGAGGAGCACAGACTGTCCAGAGGGCAGATAGGTGATGTTGCGGGACCGTGAGAGCTGATAGGCGATGTCTTCAGCCGCCTCCAGCTTCCGCAGCTCAATCAAGCCGTCGCCTGCAGTGGCCAGCGAGTTGGCAATCAGCTCGGCCGCTTTCGAGTCTCCCTCGGCAGAAATGACGGCTGCTTTCTTCTGCTGCTCAGCCTGAAAGTACACAGATGAGAAAGGGAATAAGCAACAGAAAACAAGAGCAGAAGAGAAGGAAGGTGCTGTTGTCACATTTAAAATATAAATTCCCACTTCACCACCCTACTGTTCTTTTCCCCAACAGGAGAGCTAAGATAGAAGGCGATTTCATTTTAAAGCTGTATTCTCTTAGACTGTTTTTCTGCCTACTGTGGAAAAAAGCTTGAAAAATCATCTTGAAATTGCTTTATCAGTCTTAACCTCATGAAACATTAACCCAGCATAGGGTGCTCTTGGTGGAAAACCCTCTATGAAAGATTCGAGAACTTCAGTGGAGTTAAAACCAGGTCAGATAAACACTTCTGCTGTTTAATCACCCTGGCCTGATTACACGCATCTTACTGCATCCACTGGATTAATTTGGGGTATAGTTGCAGGTTCTTACAGTCTTAAGGGGTGCGTGTTCTCAGCTGTAGAGGGGTACTTTAACACAAAATTGTTTCTGTGGACGCTCGCCGAGATCCTGGGTTGAGCTGAGATTGCATGATGCAGTCAGTGACACTCCTCGGACACAGGCTCCTGTGCCCACGATATCAAACACCACGGAAAGCTTCAGCCACCCTCTCAAAATTCACAAACAGTGGGATCACTTGGGTTATAAATCTCAACCCTGAACCCCATTTCTAACTGACATTTTCTTCCGAGTGCTGTTTCCTCCTTCCTCTTCCACACAGACGTTTCTGTTTAGCATTCCAGTAAGACCGTGACACTATATTACAATAAAAAAAAGACCCACAAACCCAGCCTCAGGCTTTATCTATCCAACAGTCACATGCCAGAGCCGAGAACCATGTCACCATTATGACCCTAAGTGACTTTGTCATTCAACCTGCCCTGGACAGGCGAGTGAGATCTTCACAGCAAGCTGGAGCGGAGATACCAGGAACCATTTCCAAGTTTCTCAGAAGGGCAAGGTACCTTTTCCACGATGAATCTGGCTCTCTCTGCTTCTTGCTGGGCTACTTGCTTCATTTCCACCGCCTCTGTGAACTCCTTGCCAAAGGTCAGATGGGTCTGCAGGGCAGAAATCAAGCAAAGGTCACCAGGCTGACAGTTTACAGTGGCACCACTGTGACCCACGCAGCTCCCAGGGGGAGACAGCATGCCCGTATCGGCGAAACTGGAGCGGAGATGGAAAGCCAGTATCCCTAAAAGAACAGGAACTGGGACAAGCCTCCCCGTCCAGTTTTGAAGTCCTAAGGGATACACCACAACTGCAACTCCAGACCAGTAACAGCAGTACCTTCAGAGACACACCATGCTCTCCTGCTGCCGCCACTTGCTCAGGCACTCGGCAGAGGGAGCTCTGCTCGCCCAGTGCTCCCCTCCCAGGCAGCCACACTACGCCTTTTCTGCCCCATTATGCACTGGTTTGCTCCTGGGCTGTTCGGGCAGCTGCAGGCTCCTGGGCTGGGATGGGGGAAAGGTGAATTTCCTTCAGGAGGACGCTCAGTGGGAAGCACCAGATACAAAGAGTCAAACCCTCACATTTTTGCAGAAACAAAGTCACCTTCCTGCAAAGGCTTCCTGTACCTTCAAAGCCAAATGAAAGAGCTCGTTTCCCTCTCCTCTAAGCAGGCTTTTGAGGGAAGTCCCACAAGAGAGAGGGAGAGGGGCACGTACAAGCCAGATTACAACAGATTTAATTTACAAATCTTACAGGGAGATAGGAGAGGGAGGAGGAGAGAGCTTGAACACTCTTAGAAGACAACACAGTCCAGAAAAAACCTAACGCTTTATAGAAAAAAAGATGCTATCAAAAGGGTATTTTCATTACCTCCTCACGCCTAAGCACTTTCTCCCTGTGTCTCGGGGTGCTTGTGGAACAGTGGGCTTCCCTAAAGCAACCTGCAGCCTGATCCACCATCCTCAGAAGCATTTGCTCTTCATTTTAACCATAAAAGCCCTGCAACAGTGGAGTCTGTCGACGCGTCAGTGCAACGGAGCCTTCAAGGGCTTGCTCAAGGTCACCAAAGGCCAGTGACAAAGCCAGAGGTACTGACTTGAGCTGCAGTCACTCCATCACGTGCAACTGCAGCCAGACAAACATAGTCCACGTGTCCAAACCTCCAGCCCACCCTTCCCTGGCCTTCCCTCACCGAGTCTCCTCTCCGCTGCTCTTTTTTGGGCACACTCTAAAGAGAGAAATCAAAAAAGGAGAACTCTTACCAAGGACACGTCATCCAGAATGAGCCCGAAGGTCGCTGCTCTCTCTGTGAGGTCTTCGCTCACTTGCCTTGAGACAAGCTCTCTCTGAGTGATCAGTTCTCCAGCATCAAAGCGAGCCTGGAATCGGGGTGGACACCAGTGAGAAGACAGCTCTGGGAAGTGACGGATTCTCCGTGCCCTGCCTGCCTTTGCACCCCTGAGCCCCAGCGTTAACCCATTTCTCCCACAGCCAGCAAACACCGAGCTGCCCAGGCATGCGAAAAGAGAGAAAGAACTTAATGACTGCAAATTTAATTGAGCTGGAGGGGAGGTTGTCCACTTGAGTTCCTGACATAAAAGCTGGACTAAAGCTGGTTAGCGATTATTTGGCAGTTCCCAGGGGGTGCTTCCAAACCCCGAGATCTTTGGTAAGTGAAATCTAGGAATACAGGAGAAGTGAAAACCCCAGTCTCCTGACTGCGACTCCCAGCCCGAGGAGCAGAGAATGAAGAAACCTCTTTCCATCCAGAGATCATCCAAGGCGAATCGAGTCAGAATGACCGAGACACAAACAATTAGCGGAGCTACAATTAGCTTTTCTGGACGGCCCGTGAGAGCCTGGGGGGTGGAAAGAGAAGCCTTAGTCTGGAGCATGACATATTCCACGCCCCAGTGGGTCCCTCAACGCTAAAAAGAGGAAAGAAAGAGGACGAGCAGAGCCCAGCAGCTCCCACACTGTCCTTACCACAACAGACTTGAGGATTTCGGTTGTGATTGAGGGCAAGACACGCTCATCGTAGTCCTCTCCAATACTGGTGAAAATCCGCGGTAACTGGGCGGTCACTGGTCTAAACAGGATACGCAACGTGATGTTCACGTTCTGTAGATCTGTAGGAAAACAGTCATGAGTTTAGCAGCAAACCAGAGGGACAGGAGACATCCTGAAGCTGTCCTCCCAGAGCAACCAAAGGAGAAATAATAAACAATAAATCCAGATTCCTTTTTGCCAGCAGAGAAGAGTTATTTTTACTAATTCTTTCACCGTGGGATCCAAATCCTCCTGACAGATAAGATTTAAGCTTTAGTGTGTTTGCGATGCGGGGAATTACTTGCCCTACTGTAAAGGCAGAGATTGTATATTGAAAGGAACGACTTACAGAACTGAAGGAAGGGTCCCTCAACTAAAAACATAGACGAAACCATTCCTGACTCCGTGCCAAACTGGATTCACGGAATCACTGAATTGTCAGAGTTGGACTAGATGATCTCTAGAGGTCCCTTCCAACTCCCCTGCTGAAGCAGGGTTGCCCAGAGCACATCACTCAGGACTGCATCCAGGCGGGTCTTGAAGATCTCCAGAGACGGGGACTCCACACCCTCCCTGGGCAGCCTGTTCCAGGGCTCTGCCACCCTCACCAGAAAGGAGTTTTTCCTCATATTCGAATGGAGCTTCCCATGTTCCAGCTTGTGCCCGTTGCCCCTCGTCCTATTGCTGGAAACCACTGAAAAGAGTCTGGCTCCATCCTCCTTCAACCCACCCTTTAGGTACTTGTAACCATAGATAAGGTCTCCCCTCAGCCTTCTCTTCTCCAGGCTAAAGAGCCCCAGCTCTCTCAGTCTTTCCTCGTTAGGGAGATGCTCCAATCCCTTAATCATCTTTGTCACTCTACGTTGGACTCTCCAGTAGCTCCCTGTCTCTCTTGAACTGGGGAGCCCAGAACTGGACATAGTATTCCAGTTGTGGCCTCACCAGTGCAGAGTAGAGGGGGAGAATGACCCTCCTTGACCTACTGGCCACACTCTTCCCTACGCAGCCCAGGATCCCATTGGTCCTCTTGGCAACACGTCCAGAAGAAAAATAAATCATCAGAGCACCTGGTTCTCATAGGGCTGCGAGGTCCCAACACTCACCTTTGCTGCCAGTGATGACGGGAATGTTGCGGGGGCGAGAGCGGCAGTCGAAGATGATGGGTTTCTGCACCCAGGGGATGAGGAAGTGGGTACCTTCTCCCACCACCGTGTCCTGGACCCCGCGGAATCGGTCAAAGATGACGGCTCTGTGACCTGCATCAACTGGAGAAGAAAAGGGCAGGTCAAGCGTGGTTCCCCTATTGCCACCCATCCCACCTGCACACCACCAAAACCTCCTCCTCCCCGCTCTATTGGGGACAGATAAAGCCTTTTGCTACAGGAGACTGATGAAATTAATTAGATCTTTAGGCATAACGAGGCCAAGAGGAGACGCAGCCGTGACTCCTGGCCCCCCGGTCTCCTCACAAGGGCAGCACATAAGGCATGAAACAGCCCAGCAAGGCTTCGTGTCTGTTCCTCCCCCGATGCCGTTAGCAATAAAAGCACAAAGCAGCCAAGATACTGACAAAAAGAAAAAAGAAAAAAAGATATAAAATGAACTGGAAGCGCTCGGCTTCTCCCACTCACCATTGTAAAGAGCAGAATTGACAACTCCACCTGCCACAGCCAACCCCAGGCCCAGCTTCCCAAGGCTTTCAAACACCTTCGCAGCCATTTCACACCTCCGCTTCCAGCCCCTTTAAAAAGCCCCTCCTGCAAACACCACCCCCCCCGCAAGATGGTTAAAATCCTGTGAAGCCGGAAGGCCGGGGGCTCCCCTCAGCGGGCACCCAGGGAGCTGAGAGGGAACCCCCCCTTCTCCAAAACACCCGACCTGCAGTGGGGGCGCCCCCCCCAGCCCCTCCTCCTCCCCCCGGCCTCCGCCTCAGCCCCGCCGGCCTCCTCCGCCTCCCGCCTCTCCTCCCGGGGCTCGGCGCAGGCGACACCCCCCGCGAGGCCCAGGCCGCCTGCCCCGACCCTCCCGGCCCGCCGGCGCTACCCCCGCTCCAGGCCCCTCCGCACCCGCCCCGGCCAGGCCAGGCCTCCCCCTCCCCGCTAGGCCTCTCGCCCCCAGGACAGGCACCCCGTGACCCGAGGCCCCGCTTCCACCCACAGGCCGCAGCTCGGCGCCCTCCCGGTCCCGGGACCCACCGCACCCTCCCGGTCCCCGGCCCCGGGACCCACCGCGCCCTGCGGCCCCGCTCCCCTCCCGCAGCGCCCCTGACCTCCACATGAATCCGCGGCCGGCCGCCCGCCCCAGCGCGCCTGCGCGCCGCCCCAAGACGCCCGCTCCCCATTGGCCCCGCACCCCCTCCCGCGGCATTCTGGGATTTGTAGTTCTGCCCCTCCTTTCCCGCTGCCCGGTGGCTCACGACTCCCGGCGAGCCCCGCGGCGGCCAGCTGGCTGAGCAAGACCGCTTTCTATTGGCTACGGCTTCCCCGCTGCCCGCGAGGCCTCTTGGGAGTTGTAGTCCTGGTGGCGGGAAGACACGTGGGGGCTGCTCCGGGCCGGTGCGGGGTTTTGCGGGGCCCAGAGGTGCAGCCTGGAGGCCCAGGGAGGGTGGCCGGGCGTGTTGCCACCCCTCGCTTGTCACGGGAGGAGACGGGTCCGGAAGGGGCCTTTCCCGGTACCGCCTGGGCAGGGGGGGCGGCGGGGAGAGGGGAGGGCGCCGCGGGGAGAGCGGCGGGTCGGTGGGTTTGGGAGAAGCGGTGGCCAAGGAGGGACCTCCGGGCGTCCGGCCAGACACCACCACCCCCCCGCCTGCCCGCGACACTGTCCCCGGGGCAGGCAGACACCCTCCCGGGCGCTCCTTTGTCCCCTTTGGCGTGAGAAAGCAGAGAGCCCCCGGGGCAGCCCCCGCCCCGCTGCGGACAAAGACCCCTTATCGCCTCCCCAGCAGCTTCCCCGCCGGCCCAGCGACCCCCACGAGCAGGAGGGGCCGGGGTGCCGCTAGAGGGAAGCAGCGCTCTCCCATCGGCTCCAGGAATCCTGAGGAAAAGGGGGGGGAAAAAAAACAGAGAGAGAACAAAACAAAACAAAACAAAACAAAACAAAAATTAAACTCTCTGCTCCGGGAGACTCCAGAGGAGCCGCCTCCCCCCGGGGCAGTCCCGTCCTGTCCCCCCTCCCGTGCGCCCTTCCCGGTGGGTTTTCCCTCTGATGTGACACCGCTGGGCACAGGGGACCTCATGACCCCCCCCCCCCGGCCACATCCCCGACAGCATCTCGGGATGAAAATGATGCTGAACGCCGCCCCGCCCCCCCTTTAGGGCTCAGCAGATCCCAGGAGCAATCAGGGAGCATTGTGTCCCCCTCCACGAGCTTGGAGGGTCCCTTTTATCCCTGCTCTGCTCTGGGTGGGGAAACTGAGGCACGGAGCTGCTCCGCAACCCAGCGATGGAGGCTCCTGTGCCGCAGTCTCCCGGCTGCCTGCGCTGTTCTTTGAGTGGGGTGACAGACAGTGGCCCTAAAAGTGAGGGCAGGTCCCAGCCAGTGTCCCCAAGCCCCAGCTCTTGCCTGCGTGTTCCTTCAACCCCATGTACGCAGCTCCTGCCTGGGAAGGTCACCCCCTTCCGGGTCCCCTGTGGCATCCCCGGGTCCCCAGCACAGCTGTGCGGACAGATGTGCCGTGGAAGCCCCGTCCTGTGTCTGGCAACACTCCTTCCCAGGCTACAAAAGCTCTTTTGTGCCTCAGCAGCTCTGGGAAGCGGATGCCGAAGAGGAACAGGATGAGGTGAAGGTGTTTGGTGGTGGCCAGACCTGCCGGGGGCCACCCCCCCTCCCAAAGCCCAGCTGAAATTGGGGTGCCCCAGGGAGCCACGGCCAAGCCCTAAAGATACCCTGAGAAATATCTTTGCCCTCTTTGCAGTCGCTGCTCCCAAACCCCCTGGGCACCACAAGCTGATTTTGGGGGGGGGAGCAGATCCCGGTGGTGGGAATCCGCAGCAAGAGTGAAGTGTAAAGCTGAATTCTGGGTGCTCCTGCGCCTGCCCTTAGCCACGTGCATTCCTCCAGGGACAAACCCTGGGAGCATCCACCTCCGTCCCTGTGCGCCAGGATGAGCCCCCAGGGCCCAGCATCGTCCCAGTGCATCCCCCGAGGATGACCTTGCCCCGGGAGGCTTCTATCTACTTGCATCTAACCCAATAACAACATCCTAATTGGTGGCGAAGCCGCGGCTATAAACACCGAGAGATTTATTCCCTTTTGACGTGAGATTCATGCAGGGCACAATTCAATCATGAAACTCGGGATTTATGGGGCCGGGGGGCCAGGGTTTTGCACCCCCGTCCTGTCCCTGCATCGTCCCCCGCTTTGCGTTGTGGGTGCATTTTGCTGCTGGGTTTTTGCAGCCCCCTTCCCTTTCCCTCCCCGTGTAAAATGAGCGTTTCCCCTTCATGGAAAAAAGGCAAAAAGCCTCGTGGCAATGAGGATTTTTTGGTCCAGGTCCCAGGTTTTAGGGTGGGAACCCCAGGAGCCGCCGGGTCGGAGCCAGTGACATCCGCATGGCAAAACTGGAGGAAAATGGATCCTTTGTGTGGAGAATATCTGGCGGGTGATTCAGCCAGGGCTGACGCTGGTGGTATGGGCTGACGTGCTCCTTGGTGGCATGGGGGGACCTGACATGTCTCCCCACCACCCGCCGAGACCGTCCCTGGCTTCGTGGGCTGGGGGACGTGGCACAAAGCCTCGTGGCTGGTGACTCGTTGGGTTTGGGATGGAGGCAAGGAGCTGAGCAGCCCCAAAACAGCCAGGAGCATCCTGTGCCCCGTGGAACGAGGCAAAAGTGGCCGTGGAGGTGCATCCCGAAACAGCCCCGGGCTGGGACCCCGCTATCGGGCGATGACAACGAGCTGCACCCCTTGCTTGGGTCTTTTAACCAGGCTGCTGCCGTCTGCCGCGTTTCAGGGGGACATTCCGCCATGGGGCAAAGAAGCAGCGATTTCAAGAAGTGGCTCATTGTCCTCGGGCGGCGCGGCCAGGGCCGGCCAGCCTGGCCCAGCTCCGGCCACCGCGGCACGGGAACAAAAAGCCTCCTCTTCTCCAGCCCTCAGCAACCAGGCATCCCCGGCCGGCGCTGCCCCCGAAAAATTTATGGCATGAAGTTTGCAAACTGCGGAGAATCCCAGCGCTCGGCGGCCGGTGACCCCGGGGCCGTGGGGCCGCGAAGGCAGGCGTCGATCTGCAGGGACGGGGCGGCAGAGTCACCCGAGAGGAGAATGGCAGAAATGAGGTTTTTCCAACCCAAACCATGGGTTTGGTTCACACACGGTGGGATGGGGCTGATGCTGCTGCCCCGTTCCCACCCACCCGACCCCCCACAGGGCTCCCAGTCTGAGCCCCGGCAGCTCTAGCCCCGGGCCCGGCACGTAACCCAGTTAGTCTCAATAAGCATTTAAATCAAATTAGTTAAACTACATTAAACCCCTGCGAGGACACGGTTCAGAGTGGAAACGGCCTTAATGTGATTTCAGCTGACTTCCCTGCCACGATTTGCAAGTCAGAGAAATCGAATTAAGGCTCTTTTCATTCTGAACTCTGTCCACACAGGCCCGTAATGCAGTTTAATTAATCTACTTTAAAGTTGAGCCTGTCTTTCATTTGGGCAACTTCACCTGACTCGCCCCGGAGAAGCAAAAACAGCCCCCCACCCCGGGGGTGGGTGTAGGGATCAGGCTGGGACCCTGAGGCTCGGCTGCGAGTTTGAGGATGGAAAATGCTGGAGGGTTTAGAGAAAACTGAGATTATCCCTAATCCCATCAGGGAATAATTTGGGGCTGAGCTCCACGCAGCAGCGAAATTCAGTTGCCCACAATGGGGTCCCCAATGCCGGAGCATCCCGGCTCTCCGCCGCCCAGGGTCCCAGCAGGGCCACAGGCACCGGGACCAGGGTTTTTTCGACTCTCCTCGATGGTTATCGTCACTTAACAAAATTTCCTCCCGGGTGGAAGCGAGCAGCCAGCTGAAACCGGCTGCATTAAGCCCCACGCCGCTCCTGGGAAGGCTGTAATGGCTGGTAATTGCTGGCCAGCAGCTCCGAGGAGGCTGGGACTGGGCCAGGGAAGACTGCGGCCCCCCCAAAACCCACAGCCCCTTCATCTTCCCCCCATCCTCCAGCTGTTCGCCATCTTCATCCTCATCCCTTTCCTCTGGCTTCCACCAAATTTGCAAAGCAAATGGGCTCCTCCAGGTCTCTGGCACCAAAACATGACCCTGGGGGGGTCCGGAGGCTACCCCAGCATGTGGGGGTACCTCGTATGCTGCAAGGGGGGGGGGGGGGGGGGGGCTCTTCCCTCCTCCCCTCGCTCCCAACTCCCATTTCCTCTGCAAAGGTAAAATGGCATCTCCATAAAGGATCTCCAATTAAAAGGGAGTTAATGACTTAATGAATCATAACAAAATCTGCTTGCATTAGCACGTGAACCACTGACCCTCTCTGGTTGTGGCTACCAGCTTTTTAATTGCATACCTTTTTATTTCCTTCCCAGCAAATTGGCTGCTCGTTAAGTGTGTTGGGGGACGGGGGGGACGGGGAGGAGCGAGCGGGGCTTGGGGGGGGGTAAGTATAGCCCAGTCTGGAGGGGGTGAGCCCCCCTGCGCCCCATCCCGCACCGGCTCTGACCTGAATCCCGAGCCCCAGCACAGCGAGAAGCAGCTCATTTCCCCTGATGGGGAGGATTTACAGTGCCGCAGAAAACTAAGACTTAAATTAAATTAGGACTTAAACTAATTAAGATTTTTGGGGTGCTAGGAGCTGTACAAATCCCCAAATGAAATCTGCGTGCTGCTGCAGCATCCCCACCACCCTCCATCCACTTTATAGCCCTCCCCCTCCTCCCCCCCAGAGCAGCCAGGAGGGCTAATGGGGCTGGACTCACCTCCTCATTAACTGCTCATTAAATCCCTATCACGTGATGGGGAGCAGCTTCAGGATGGGCTTTCCCTTGCCCACAGCCCAGCTGTGCTCGCCCGGGGATGAGCATCCCGAGCCACAAGAGCATCCTCTAACGAGCACCTTCTAAAAAGCATCTCTCACCCCCTGGCTTTTGGGGGGGGACGGTCCCACAGACACCAAAATAGCACCTTACGCACCCTGGGCTCTGTCTGACATTCCCCCCCCTCCCCTTTCTGGCACGGTCATCCCTTCCCTTGTTCTCTCACAGCTCCCCAATGCCACCCCGCTGCACCCACCCAAAAGCCAGCAGAGCCCGTGGGTGCTCCATGGGGGCGGTGAGGTGGGGGGGGGTTGAGCCCACTCAAGCCAGGCCGGGCGACCGATGGCTCCACGCTGCCATTGACGTTGGATTTATGGCCGGCTGCTCCCCCAGCCCCACTCCCCCACTTCCAGGGGGGCCGAGAGCATCTTCATCCGAGCTGGTGTGACGCACGAAGCTCTGGAAGGAGCTGGTCCCACGACGGCACGGGAGGACGAAGCCGTGGCATGGCCCCAAAACAGGGGGTTCACCCCAGGCTGGTGGAGTTTGGGGATCTGGGGAACCTTGGGATCCCCGTGAGGCCGGGGGGAGCTGCTTTGACGGGGGGTGTGTGGGGGTGTGGGATACACGTTTCTGTGTCGCTGTCACATTCTGATGGAAGGGCAGGAACAGTCCCCGAATCCACTGTAGAGCAAAGTTGACAGTTTGGGGGGGCGACGTGGCCAGGATTCAGTGGGGGTCTCTGCTGCCGGGGGTGCCCACAGGGAGGAAAAACCTTCCCGGGGTTTTTTGCGTGGCTCGGAGCAAGGTGGGGGTCGGGTCTTGGCGGGGGGGGGGCGGGGGGGGGGGGGGGGAGGATGCTGTTGGTGCATCCCGGTGGTTCCGACCGAGATCGCCGTGTCCCGCCAGCCCCATGGCTGTCCCCGACGGGTCCCCAAGGGGGACGAGCTGGGCTCGGTGCGCGTCGCATCCCGCACCGGGACAAATCCTGCCCTCTCCCGCTGCAGCACCCCCCCACCCACCCCCGCCGAGGGGACAAAAGCACTTTAGTGTCGCCTGGCCGCCAGCAGCTGCCCGCACGGCCGTGCCCCCCGGCCCCGCGCCCCTTCCGTCCCCCCGGAGGGGGGGGGATAACTACGATGCCCCCCCATCCCGCTGGGAACAGCCGGGCTGAGCATCCCGGCCCCGCTGCCCGGGCGGCTGTTTCCAGGGGAACTACGAGGGGGGTCAAGGGGAGGTCTGGGATGTTTTAGTCTTCCTGTAATGTTCTTTAATTGCTCATTTATTTAGCGCAATTAGTCCCAGGTGCTTGCTCTTGTCTGTGTGACCCCGGCGGATGCCCCTCCAGCCCGGGCGGGCTATTCCGAGCTGCCGGATCGATCCGTGATGTCCCTCCCCCGTGACCTTGTCCCTAGCACGGTCGTGTCCCGTGTCCCCCCCCCCCCCCCCCCCCGCCCCAATCCCTGCCAGGTTCAGCGCATCCCCCCAGTGCCCGTGCAGGAGGGATGAGATGGGGTGGGGAGATGCTGTCCTGCAGCCCCCCCCCCCCCCGATGTACACCCGGTGAGAGCAGCCCCCGCCGGGAGAAGCGGTACCGGCCAGAGCATCCTCCCCCCCCGGGCAAAAACTGTGTTGAGGCCCCCGGGACTGTTCTGTGCTGAGCCCCCAACGGGCGGGAGCCATCTCTGGAGCAGCTCCCTGGAAAAAAAGTCCCGTTCCCCCCCCCCCATCTCAAAGGAGGCAGGAACGCGGCCCGAGCCTCCGGCTGCCGGGGCTTGGGGGGGGGGGGGGGGCGGGGAACAACAATCCGGTGCTTTGTGGACGCTGCCGTGAAAAGAAACCACCCCGAAACGGCGGCGAGGTCAAGCAGCCCCAGGCTGCCTTTTGTCCCGCAGGCAGAGTGCTGGCGGGGGGGGGACGACACACACACACACAAACCGCAGGGCCCCTTCGCTGTGAGTCAGGGCAGGAATCACCGCTGCTGGCAGCGAGAGCCGAGCGGGGGCGTTCAGAGCCATCGGGGGGGTTTGCAGGCATCAGGGGGGTTCGGAGGCATCGGGGGGGTTCGGAGCCATCGGGGGTTCGGAGGCATCGGGGGGGGGTTGTAGGCACCAGGGGGGTTTGGAGGCATGAGGGGGTTCGGAGGCATCGGGGGGTTTGCAGGCAACGGGGGGGTTCACAGGCAACGGGGGGTTCAGAGCCATCGGGGGGGTTTGGAGGCATCGGGGGGGTTTGCAGGCATCAGGGGTGTTCGGAGGCATCGGGGGGGTTTGCAGGCACCAGGGAGGTTCGGAGGCATCGGGGGGGTTTGCAGGCATTGGGGGGGTCTGGAGGCATCGGGGGGGTTTGCAGGCATCAGGGGGGTTCGGAGGCATCGGGGGGGTTCGCAGGCATCGGGGGGATTACCCAGCCCCTGCTCTTTGCCCCACGGCACAACTTGCCCCACTGCCGGCTTTAGTAGCCCGCGGGGTGGTGGTGGGGGTAGGTGGGGGGGAATGGGCCCCCAGCCAAGCGCCCCATCGCCTCCAGCCCTTCCCTTTAACTCCTCCGGCTTCTAAAAGGCCGGGGGCTTTCTCTGCCAAATGCATCTCCATCGCTCCCCAGGTATTACTTCCCCCATGGCTCTCTCCCAGCGTTTTCATTCCCTGGCACCGTTAACGACCGGGAGCTCTTCGAGATTAAACCTTTTTGCTGCCGATTTCTCCGTGCGCCCAAATTTCAGTGCACTTATAATTGTCTGCCAATTGATTCCCTAAATTCCCCCGCTGACACACGTAATGTTTAATTGGCGGATACTGGGAAAGAGGCGGCTCGGGGGCCGTACGGATCCATCCTTAACTCAGCCGCGCTCAGACGGATCGCAGAGCACCGGGGGGGGGGGGGGGACGGGGGGGTGGTTGGAGGAAAGATGCTGAGAAAGCCAGTTCTTTGTGAGCCGGGTGCTGGGAGTGGAGGGGGGGGGGGGGGGGTTGTCTGCTGGGGCAGCCCCCGGGGCTCAGCCCCGCAGTCGAGATTCCAGACCCGGCAGCAAAGTTGCTCCTGAAACATCCCCGAAAACCAGACGGGCAAAGATCCCGCCCTGCGGGGAATATGATGAGCTCGGATGGACCTGGAGGGGGGGGGGGGGGGGGCGCTCTGGGGAAGGCATCACACACACCCCCCCCACTCCAGTTCCCACCTCCCCCTGATGCTCTCGTCCGTGGGATAACTCCTTGCTGTCCCCAAATCCAGCCATCCACGGCGAGGCCACATCCTGCCCCATCCCCTCCTTTGCAGAGCTGCGAAACTGCCCCAGGAGAGTCGGGTGGTGCCCCCAGCCCCGCCCCCCCCCCCCCCCACCTGCCCCCAGCATCCCTGCCCCAAGCAATCCGGGGAAGCCCGGGCAGCAGCGAGCAGAAATAACGAGTCCGACCACGAAACGGAGATGAAAAAACACTTGGGCTAATGGCTGCCCATGGAGGAGGCTTTGAAGTTTATTGAAGCCAGACCTTCGGGGGCTGCGCGGGTCCCAGGAGGGAGCGAGGGGGGGGGGCTCAGCCCCGGGGAAAGCCTGGATTCATCTGGAGACAGCGGCCGGACATCGCATCCCTGCTGGGGTCAGCCCTTGTCACCACGGCACGGGGAGGTCGCGACAGCGGGGACACGCTGGGGACCCAGCTGCGTCCTGGAGGAGGCTTTCCCCACCAGAGAGGTGACAGATGCCCCCCCCCGCCCTCACCCCACTGTTGTCAAAAAAGGGGGGGACTCAGGGCAGGGAGGGTTTGGGACACTGCCGTGCGACCTCCAGCAGAGGCATTTTGGGGAGCAGCCTTCCCCCCCCCTGACTCCTGCCAGGGGAGGGGACGCAGAAGCTGGGGACACTGGTCCCGGCTGGGGTTTATTGCCGGGCTCTGCATTAGGGACGGAGCTCAGTTTTCAAACCACCGCTAATTGAGCAATCAAGGCAGAGCTAACGAGAAGGGCTGGGGGCGGCTCAGGGTGGGGGGCGTAGAGCCCTCACCTCGCCAAGCCAAGCCCGTGGGACCAGGCAGCCCCTTCCAACGGGGACCATTGATCTGCAGGAGGAGAAGCAAATGAGAAAGTCTCTTTTTCCGGCTGGGATGAAGGATGGGAGGCCCACGAAGGTGCCGCAGCAGAAGGAGGGGGCAGAAACCCCCATCCCGAGGAGCCTGCATGAAGCCGGGACACGGATTCTGCCTCCCACTCCCAACCACCAGCTCTTCCCCTGTCCCCCCCGCCCCTGCCCTCAGCGAAGGGGAAATCCTTAAATCATTTAATTCAATTAAGGCTTGTGGTCGCTGCCAGTTAAATAGACGGATGGCAAGGACCTCTGCTCTCCCCTCTCCCAAAGCTGATCCTTCATTAAAGTGTTTCCCCAGGTCCGGCAGGAGGGAGGCTGAGGCTGCCGGAGAGGGACAGGGGCGGGGGGGGGGATGTTGAACGCCCAGAAAGGTGGGTGCTGGGGGGCCAGATCCTGCCAGAAGGGTCAGGTGCTATTAGGGGTTATTAGTGTCCCTGTATCACCTGGGATGTGGACCATCACGGGTGGTCCGTCACGATGGACCCAACCCAGGTGCAAGCAGCCCCCGTGGTGGGGGGGGGGAACTTCTCCCCCATCTTGAACCCCCCTCGCTCATCCCCAGCCCATCGCTCGCGGGGACGTGGCTTGGGAGCAGCGGGATTTCATGAATGCTATCAGGTCTGGGACATCCACCCTCCGCAGGTGGGATTTTGGGTGAGGAAAGACCAAAACTGAGCCCTCCCTGCTCAAACCGCCTCCGGCAGCAGCCGCTCCAGCAGCTGATCCATCCGGGAACGCCGACAGCCATCAAAGCGGAGCGATGCTTCCAGCCTCTTTATACAGACAGTAAAAAGGTTTAAACAAAAGCCGCTAAGTAAATAATAAAAGCCAAAAAAGACTGGAGGGAATTTTTGCCCTAATAGGAACTGCCCCCCTTTCCCTCCAGCTCCCCCCCAAGTTTCTCCCAACCCTCCCCGCGGGGGGAGTTATTTCCCCGGGCGACGTCTCAGAAGTCTGCGCTGCACCAGATTTGCTCCCCGGGGCCTTTGAATGAAGGTTTTATGAGGGCTAATAAACATCGAGAGCGTTGCTGTTCAAAATGCCACTTGCCAGCGGCTCGCTGGGGGAGTGGGGCTGCCGAGGGAGGGGGGGGGTCGTGTGGGGGGGGTGCCTTTTCTCACTGCGAGGGGGTTGGCAGCATCTCCCCCGGCCACATCGTGGGTCCCACTCAGCCACAGGGCGTTACGGGGGTTTGCAGATAACACGTAACCCCTCTGGACACAACTCTCCTCGCTGCCACCAGCTCTGCCTTCGCCCAGGCATCGGGGGGGGGCGGGGGGGGGGGGCATCACCTTCCTCCCTCCTTCCTTCTCCCCCCACCCCATCCCTCCCCGCTGCCCTTCTGCTGCTGTGACGGTGACCCCAGAGCTTGGTGACACCAGCAGCGGCTCCTCTCCCACCTGCTTCACCTCCAGTTAGAGGAGACAGGGATGGTTGGGATGAATCGGAGCTCCCTGAGCCCGGCGATGCTCAGCCCCCCCCCACCCCAAGGGCTGGCCAAGGTTGGGGGGGTGGGGGGGTGGGGAGGAACACTTTTCATCCAAGCTGTCACCCCTGCCTGGCTCTGGAGGGGACCCCGCACCCTCCTTTTTATAGCTCTTCCTGGGGAAAGTATCCCTGCCACGGGCAGAGATGCTCTTTCCCGAGGACCAGGAATCAAACCTGCTGCTTTTCCCCAAATCCCCCTCCCGGCTTTAAAATCTTTGGGAACTTGCAGCAGATTGCCCAAAACCCCCCCTTCCCCGCCCCCCCCCCCCCCCTTTGTACAGCTCCCCGGGGAGCACGGGCCAACTGCCGTGACGGAGAGGCCCTTCCCCTCTCGGGTTCCTCCGCTTCCAGCCCTGGGACACCTTCATGGGAGTTTTTCCCAAAGTTTCCCATTTTACTGCAAGCCCCCCCCCCCTCCCCCCCAGCCCCATTCCCTGGGCCCCGACGGCTGCGGAGAAAACAGGACCTCGGAGTCTGTGCTTGCAGAGCTGGGAGGGGGTGAAGGTGGGTCCCCCCCCGTGGCATTGCCAGAGGGAAAGGGCAGTCACGTCCTTGGAGGAGCCCCCGCAAGGCCGGCAGCTGGAGGTGACACCCCGGGGGAAGGTTTTCCTCGAGGGGAACGTGCCGGAGCTGCTTTCTGCCCACCAGACGTGGTTGGAGCAGGAACAATTCGCCGCTCAAAGCGCTTTGGGGGCCGAGGGTTTCCGTGCAGAGCGAGCAAAGCTTTCGCCAAAGCTCGGTACAGACGGAAGCATAGCACAGATTCCCTTTTTTCTTTTTTTTTTTTTTAATTAATTAAATGCAATTGCAGGGGCGAAAAGCACGCAGGATGGTTTGTTTTAACTTTAACATCCTTTGGAGGTGCTGGAAATGGGATTTCTAGGAGGGTGTTAGTAGGGCTGGGTGGAGCCTCCCCATCCAAACCGGGAACAGGTCCCGGCTCACGAGGGGTCACGGATCCTTCACCGGGACAAGCAAAGCCAGATGATGCTGCAGCAGGGGCTGCTCAGGCACCACGGGGGGATGATGACCCTGGGGTGCAGAACCCCAAAGATGAAGCACCACGGGAGCAGACAGACCAACAGCCAGGCTGCCAGCTCCCCGACCTGCATCCTTCACCCTCAGCTCCGTTTTCCCACCCTGGGTGTCCCAAGGAAACCTCTCACGAGCAGAAGACACAGGGAAGCAAACCACGACCCAGCGGCTGCCTTTGACCCAGGGTAACCTGCAGAAGGTATTGTTAAAAGCTTTCCGAGACCTGGCCGGCTAAAGAGCAGCAGCAGACAGAAAATCGACGCAGGGAACAGCTGCCGCGTTTGGGGGGAGTTTTTTACGTGGAATAATCCAGCCAAGCGCTCGAGCGGCAGAGGCAGGACCTGACACAGTGGATCACGTTCCCATCCTCGGCAAGGATCTCTAGCCAAAACCGACCAAAAGCTCTGAATTTGTGGGTTTGGGGAGAGGACAATGGTTGGGTTTTATTTTGTTTGGGGTTTTTTTTTTATTTATTTTTAAATACATCTCTTAAAAAGAGAAAGGATGTCATGGGAAAAGCTGGTTTACAGTGTTCCCCCCTTGTCCCACCTGTGCAGCCTCAGGGACATGGTGAGGGGTCTGGAGAACAAGTCATACGAGGAGAGGCTGAGGGAACTGGGCATGTTGAGTTTGGAGAAGAGGAGGCTGAGGGGGGACCTCATTGCCCTCTACAACTCCCTGAAAGGAGGGTGTAGAGAGGTGGGTGTTGGCCTCTTCTCCCAAGGGAATAATGACAGGACCAGAGGAAATGGTCTGAAGTTGGGGCAGGGGAGGTTTAGATTAGATATTGGGAAGAATGACTTTCCTGAGAGAGTGGTCAGGCACTGGAACAGCCTGCCCAGGGAGGTGGTGGAGTCACCATCCCTGGAGGGATTTAAGGAACGTGTAGACGTGGCACTTCAGGGCACGCTCTAGTGCCTGAGATTGTTGGTTTGTGTCTGCGGGGGGGGGTTTTGTGGGTTTTTTTGGTGTGGGTTTTTTTTGTTGTTGTTGTTTGTTTGTGTGGTGGGGTTTTTTTGGGGTTTTTTTTTTTTTTTGGTGGTTGGACTCGATGATCTCAAAGGTCCCTTCCAACCGTGAAGATTCTGCGATTCTGTGACCTGGCTGGGGCGAGGGATTCCAGGATCCCAGAGGAGCCCATTCCCATGCAAGGAAGGGCTGGGGTCTGCTTCTGCCCACTGGGCACCCCAACAGCAGCCTGTCCCTGCACCGTATCGCTCAGGTCCCAGCGGTGCCATCGTCCCCTCTGCTGAAATCTCCCCCGCAGCAGCATTCCTGGCAGAGAGTTTCCTCCCTCGCTCCACAGCCGCACAACCCGAGAGGCTGCAATGAGAAGGGAGGGAGGGGGATGCTCCGTAATTAAATCCCTGGGATGCTGGTGTTTCAAATCCACCCCCCATCTAATTTTCATTCTGCCCATTGCACACACAGCGGGTGGGCACCCTGCTCGCCCTCCTCCCGGGAGGACTCTGCTGAAGAAGCCCATTAGTGCTCTGCGGTTTCTTTTCAAACTCAGTGACAGCAACCAGGGACCTCCAGAGCAAAACCACCTCCGGGGGCAGAGCTGGTCCTCACGGGACCACCACATCCTGCAGCCCCCAAGGGCCAGGAACGCCCTGCACCAGCAGCAGAGATGCCTTGGCTGGACTCCCAAGCACCTTTCTGGGGAGAACAAGTGTGGAAGGAGCCTCTCAGGAAGCCCTTTGCTGCAGGGAAACTTGTGGCTCCAAGGATCCAAGCATTTCCAAGGGTTTTCCCGCTGGCCCTACAGCAAAGGGCAGGCTTTGAGCATCCTGCGTGCCCTGGAGAATCCTGACTGAGGGATGTGAGTGAAGTTGGGTACGTGCAAAAAGACAAATCCTCCTCCCGAGCTGCCCTGAGCTGTTGTCTGCTTTAAGATCCCTCAGCAAGGGATGGACATGCCTCTTTCTTCCCGGGCAATGATTCAGCCCATCTAAGATATAAATTGTCCCTGGAAGATTCCTGTCCTTCTCCATTGACTGGAAGGAGACCAGAGCAGCTACATTATTCATAGAAACATCTCAGTCTGACGCCCGGGGTAGAGATGCAGCTTCCAGAGCAGACACCGAGCACCCAGCAACCTCGCTGCTGGTTCCAGCCTTGACAGATCGCTCAGAGAGACCAAATCCAGGTTCATCTCCCCAGCCCTGGAGCTCTGCCTCCATCAGTGGGTGCTCAGAGAGAGCACCCCGCAGCACCTCTGCTGCTAATGGGGATCCCATCACCCCAAAAGCACCCCTGGGATTGCAAGCAGGGGGGAGCAGGATGTGCCCCAAGGAGCTCATCACCTATACGTGGATTTAACAGGGCAAAGCCTCCTGCATCCAGGCCGTGAGTTGCTGCGAGGGAAGCTCCAGCCCAGATTTCCTGGAAGGCTACAGCGTTCTTTCAAGCATCCCTTCACGGGAAGCCTGCGATGGATGAATGAGCAAACGGGTGAATGAGCTTCCCCGCGAGAAAAGCTGCTCCGTTTCTCCAGATCTGGGTCATCTGGTCAAGGCGAGGGCTGTGAGCTGGTTGAATAACTCCGGTGCATCTTCCAACGTGGGGAAAGATAACAGCCATCCCACCCTGCTCCTCTGCAACCTTGCTCTGGAGCAGGTTGCATGTGGGGAGAGAAGGGAGACAGCCAGCGCTGCTCGAGGCCATAAATTAACCTCAGGGTTTCCTAATGGGACCCTGATTTATCTCCTGCCTCTGTCTGAACTAATTGAGTTCATTCCACTCGGTGATTCATGCCATGGAAATGGGTTCCAGAGAAAATGGGACCTCAAGCGGCTTCAGCAAATCCCTCGCTTTATTAGCCAGGGAGCCGTAATGCTTTTAAAACAAGGAGATTTTCAAAAGCAGCAGCCAGCCCCCAGCCCATCAGTCACTGCCAGTGGCCGCAGCTCAGATTTCAGCTGGGGCTGCCACATCCATCCCTTCCCCAGCCAGGGCTGCCAGGAGGCAAAATAAGGGGGGGTTTGTGGCCCCCAGCCCTGCTGGAGGTGAGCAGGAGGTGATGGGGGGCTCAGCCAACCCCCAGAACGGAGGCAAACGGGTCCCCAAGGGATGGGGAGGGAGGTGGGTGAAGGAAAAGCCACCTCGAGCCGCCCTGACCATCCTCTGATCAGCACAAGAGACGAAATGGGGGCTCGGTTGAATTCTTTGCACCTACACGCCGGGACGCTCGTCCCCGGCTCCGACCCCCATTTCACCCCAAAACCCAGCCCCCAAGCTCACCCCAAAGCATCGCACCCTCCTTCTCCTCTCCATCCTGCCGCCTGCGAGAGCGTTTCCCCAAATCTCCCGACTTTCCCACACTCGGCTCAGCCCATTCCGGCAGAAATTGAGCCAAAAAAACCCCAAACCAAGGCAGTGGCGGGGAGGGTGCCCTCTCTTCCCCCCCCGCCCCGGGCCCTCGCCTCCCGCCCCGCACACACGTGCGTGTTTGTTGTGCTGTTTGTGCAGGGCTGAGCGGACACAGGGGAAGGCTTTTGGCGACAGGAATGGCAGATAATGGTTTGTTTGCTTTCAGCATGTCTCGCGTGTCCCCGGGGAGTCTGAAGGCTCGGCCTCTAGCATCCCCCCCCCCCACGGTTCCCTCCCTGCTCCTCCGAAGCGGCGAGGATGGGGCTGGGCAGCTCTTGGAGACCTTAGAGCCAACCGCCCGTGGTTTATAAAGAGATATAAAAATATAAAGACCTATATAAAGCCTCCTGCGCTTGTGTTTCCACATCCCACGGTGCTGGCAAAGCCCCTGCCAGCCCAGCACGGGAACTCTCCAGGTCTCCAAATCCACGTGCAGACCTGCTCCACCTGCATCCTGAGCTGTGGCCCCTTTGAGAGCATCCCGGGGCTCTTTGCCTTGGCCACGCCGCAGCCACCAAGCGCCCCCAGGAGATGCTCACCCCAACACAGGCGCCGCTGCTCCCGGGTGGATTTTCTGCTCTCCCGCTTGCCCAGCCCTGCTGTTGCAAACGCCAGCTGCCTTTGTGTATTGCTGTCATATTATGGACCTCATTAAAACCCTTCTAGAAGCCAGAATAAAATTGCCTTTACCAATTTCCTCCTTGTCCTCGGCGTTGTTTACTTACTTGGAGAATTCCAGCAGGTCTGAAAGGCTCTCTTCCCTGCGGAGACAGCGCTGCTCATCCCAATCAGATTACCCTTATCCAATTGATCTTCATTTATCTGACCTTTATAAAGCTCTCACCTGATTGCCAGAGCACAAGACGTTTGCAACGTACGGTTTCCTTCCTTTTCCCTCCTTGGTTCTGCTCTGTACGGGCAGCAGACTCCCCAGCAAAGAGCCACTAAACCTGCCATGACCCATGGGGGAAACAGTTAATTAAAAAAAAAAAAAACAAACCCAAACGTTATAATTGATTGAGCTGAAGGGGCTGGGTATGGGCAGGGCGAGGTGTTGGGGGAGGGGGGAGGAACAGAGCTGAAGGCACCACTCACGTATGGATGCTATACATCCAGCGGTGCTGGGTTAGCAGAAGTTGGGGCACGAAGCCCAGGGGCTCCCACCCGAAAGGGAAGAGCGGGGCAGCTCCTTTCAGCCCGCTCCTGCAGATGCTCTGGGCTTTGCGGCGAGGGCCAGAGGCTGGCTGATTTGCATAGGGAATGAAGGCAGCAATTAGTCTACCTCATCATCTCAGCAGACTGGGAAATTAGCTCCCTTCTGATTCAATCACAGTTGCTGGGAAGAGGCTCCAGGGACACGGGGAGGGAAGGCGGCCGCACCGAGCACCCGCTCCAGAGCCACGTCGGGTTCAGCCGAATGGGGACGAGAGCCACCATCCCAGTCATCCCA
This sequence comes from Numenius arquata, assembly GCF_964106895.1. Taxonomy (NCBI): domain Eukaryota; kingdom Metazoa; phylum Chordata; class Aves; order Charadriiformes; family Scolopacidae; genus Numenius; species Numenius arquata. The sequence goes on along the minus strand of NC_133598.1, from coordinate 5,323,604 downwards.
GTCCCACACCAGCACACTGCGCTCACCCTCCAACACACACCCTCCTCACCTCCAGGCCCCTCTCTGCCAGATCCCGCATGGATGAAACGCGGGAAGCCTCAAGCACCCCCTTTGCTCGTGGAAGAAGTCAAACCCAGCCCCAGTTTGGCATTTCCCCAGGGACAACAGCTCCCACTTCATCCTCTTGCTGGGGGTGGGGAGATTCCCAGGGGGACAGCAGATGTGTCTGCCCACATCTCTCACCCCCAGCCCGCTCCCTCCCTCAGCTCGGAGCAGTAATTCTCCTTGACGATTTATTCCCTGCAGGAATATTAATGAGGCTGGAAGGCGCAGAGAAGCCCCTCTCCCCATCGCACCCCCTACCCCCCCTGGGAAGCTTCACCTTGATGAGCGCTTTGCTGCCAGGCACTGATGGGATCCGATCTCCTGCGGGGAGATGGATGCAAATGCATTTCTCCCAACCACAGCGCTGCTGGTTAATGCATCCAGCAGAGCCCTGGGAAGGACCCACCGCAGCTCCGAGGCTCCAACCTTCACCACTCCCAAAAGGGTAGAGCAAGGAGCTTGTGAGCTTTCCAGAAGAACATCCCAGTAACACTGAGAAAAGTTTTGCTTCTACATCAGGTGCAATGCCTTTGCCGTCCCAGCATCATCTCCTGTCTCCCATCTGCCTTAAAAGTCCTTAATTCGAGCCAGCTGGGCTCAAACCCTGCAGGGCTTCCCACCTCTGGGCTCATCAGCTCAGGCTGTGGAGGTTCCCAGTGTCCTCCAAAACGGGAGATCTAGGGAAAAAGCAAAGGGAAGGGGTCTCTATTGGGTGACACAAAGGCTTAAACCCCAGGTTGTCCCCAAGCCAGCCTCCTGAGGGTGTCTGAGTGGAAGGAAGGGTTTGGGGTCCGGCCATGAAGCATCTCCCGGAGCAGCACATGGGGTCACGGCTCTGCTGCCCCCCAAGCTGAGTCCCCATCAGCTCTCCAGGCAGAACCCCCCTCATTTCCCACCTCTCCTCGCAGCCCTGTGATGGCACCCAATCTCCAGCCCCTCTCCGCTCTCCCCAGGAGGTTTCTTGTCCCGCTTTTGTGCACAGATGCGCAGGGGAGGAGATGAAAAGGAGAGGATGCTGCAGCCGGGGCGCTGGAAGCAGTTGCCATAGGGACAGTATCTCTGAGCGGCAGCTCGGGCTTCATTTGCAACCCTGGCCTCCTCTCCTTCCCTTTTCTCCCTTTCCGTATCTTTGTGAGGAACCCGATTTGGCAGCTCTGCCAGGGCCAAATCCCCCCCTTGTCCAGGGGAACGCTAGGTTGGTGTGGGAGGAAAAGGCTGGATGCCGGAGAGCGTCACTCCGGCTGGCCGGCTGGCTGAGGTCTGCTGGGGCGAGCATGGATGGGAGCGCAGAGAAACGTGGCCAGACAGCTCCCGAAAAAACCATATCCCTCGATGAAAGAGAAAATTCGGGCTGTAGATATCCAGTGGTCAGAGCTGCACTGACCCCTCCTCGCCCCCCAGGGTGGAAGAGCAGCCCCTGCCCCGGCCGGGAAAGCCCAAAGTCACCCCAAATCCCGAGGGAGGCAGCACCTTTTGCCCTCGCTAAAGGTGACGGGGAAGGGCCATCCATCAGGGAGACGGGGCCGGAGGAACCACATGGCGATGTGAGGAACGGGGCCGTCGGGGGTCACTTGAGACCCCCCTGTTAGCTGACATCATCTACGGCATCATTATCCCCGGGGAAACGAAGGCGGCTCTCTGGATCTCTTTGTTTCCCCCTAAATGCTCCAAAATGTTTTGCATTTTAATCAAAAGCAGAGGAGATGGGAGCCCCCTGATGCCATGGTACCTGGCTCTGTCCTTCCACTCTTGCAGGCTGGGTTGTTTTGGGGAGAAAATGGAATTATATTTGAGCGCTCTCTGCTCAGGTTTGCCATACATCCATGAGAACAGGGCACCATCGGATACCAAAGGGCTTTAGCCGCCGGGATGGACAGTCACCGCGAGGAAGGGTCCGAGTTTGTTAGGAAGCTGTAATCTGGTCGAATTTACTACCCTGTTTATTACCTGGCTTTGAGGAAATCTTGGAGAAAAAGCTTCATTTCACCCCGGGAGGAGGGATTCATCGTTTCCCTTTTCTGAGCAGGGAAAGGGTGCTGGGTTGGGCTGGGCTGGATGGTGTCGGGGGGCACCAGGATCTACATGGGAGTGGAGGAAGGTGTGGGAAAGGCATTCCAGCCCCTCTGACCCGCTCAGCGGCTGATGGAGATTTCACCAGCGACTTCAGCGAGAGCAAAACCCACCAGGAGACTCGAGGGAACGCTGGGGAGAAGGAAAATAAATGGGGCTGGAGCGTTGCAGCTGTTCTGCACGTCCCCGGCAGATTATAACCATCAGGGCTGGTTTACCCCCTCGCCCCCACACTGCCGGAGCTGCTCTCCCCTGGACCAGCCTCGCAGAAATCTCCTCACGCTCCAGGAAAAGGGCTCAGAACCCCCTCCCCAGCCCCTGCCCTTTTCTTCCTGCCCCGAACCAGCCGCCCCCTGCTTTGCTCGCTGCCACAAGTGCCTGGAAAGGGGAAATGAAGGTGATTTAAAGACTCGCAACCTTTCGGGCCGGTGCCCCGGGGAGGCAGGATGAGTGATGGGCAACGGGGCGGTCGCAGCGATGGATCTTGCTGTCGGAAAAGGGCTGGGAGGGGGCCGAGCTGTGGGAAGTGGCCCACGTGCAGGTGGGATGGCACCCGATGCGTTCATGAGTCTGGTAGCAGAGGTTTTGGGGAGCAAAGAGGGGAATCTCATCTTCAAATAGGAGCCTCGGCTGTTTCCTGGCAGCTGGGAGCAGGGACCAAGATTTGCTGGCTGGGTGCCCTCTGGGTTTGCTGAAGTTTGGCTGGGGAGGAGACCAGACGCCCTGCAGATGGCCATCCCGTTCCAGCAAAGCTGAGCGAGCCCCCAAGGCTGTGTTAGTGGCCGGGATGGCTGGGTGTCACTGTCCTCATGACAACCTGCCGATGTGCCTGTATGGAGCCATAAAACAGCCCTGGGACCGGCAGGGCAGAAAACAGCCTGATCTGCAAAACCATATTTCCAGTTTCACCAATTAATAAATAGAGCCCCAGTATCTCTAAGCACATGGCAAATAAACAGCTTTTCTTTCCAGATATCCGTAAGAGAGGCAGGGATTAACCTCCCTGCTTTACACATGGGGAAACTGAGGCACGGCAGAGCGAGCAGCTGGTATTTCTAACACAACCACTAATCTCATCCTGGCTTGGTGCAGGCCAGATGCTGGGAGAAGGGAAGAGGGAGGCAAACCCCCCTCCGTAACTTGTCTGGGCTATGTGCATTCTGAAAACCAGTTGGAAAAGCATCTCACAGTTGGACTAGACGATAGCTGTAGGTCCCTTCCAACTGAAATATTCTATTATTCTAGTCTATTATTCTATTCTATTATTCTATTCTATTCAAGGGCTAAGCATTGAAGCAATTAAAATAAACATTGACTTCCAAAACAATAATAAAACCAGCAAAAAGCCCGGCTATGAGTCAAGAAAAAGCACACCCTCCTTCCAATCCTGCTTCAGCCCACACCTCCCGCCTTGCTCCGTCCTTATCGATGCCACGACGGATTTGACATTCATTTCCTCTTAACAGCAGAATTCTTGATCCATCAGCAACAAAACTGAATCAATCAGTTCCCAAAAGCCGGGCTGGTGAGAAGAAAGCCAGCCCTGCCCCTGGCATGTGGAATCAATCAATACCTTAAGCAGAAAAATATTGATAATGTTGCTGCCGCGGACATATTTATGTCCTTTATTATATGTGCCACGAGGAGCAATTTTTCTCCCCCCTGCCTGGCCCTGCCAGTGTTATTTTAAATTGCTCAAAATCTTCCTTCTTTCTCAGGGAGGGAAACCACGGTCTATTTTTACTGTCTCACGATTTTGCCATGGCTCCATCCCGAGGAGGGATCGAGTTTCCCGGACATCGTGGTCTCCGCTCGCCGGAGATTCCTTCGGTCGGTCCTTATAAGGAACCAGAGATTCATCTCAGCCGCTACCATGAATCCCCCCTGCTGCCGTCAGGGTGATGGATCACGCTGGAAAGACAGTTAAAGAAAGAAAAAAGGAAAGGGAGGGAGGCTGGGAGCCGTCAGGCTGGGGATTAGCAAGTGAAAAAGGCGGGGGGGGGGGGGGGGGATGGAGAGAGGCATTAGGAGAAATTACAGGCATGGAAATCAAGGAGTGTAATGGAAACCAGATTGGGATACTTTGATAGTAACTGAAATCAGGTTTTTTTGTGAGTTTGGGGAATGCTGGATCCCTCCTACCCCAGATTTGTGCTTTTGGGGATGCTTTGAGTCTTCCCCCAGGTAGGTGCCCAGCAGTGATTTAATGCCACATCCACAGCTCGAGGGTAGCTGGGGGCTAAATACCGAGCGGAATTTCTGCCAGAGAGCACCAAGGTGGCCCCGTGGCCTCAATTCATGGTCACCCAGCCACATCTCCAGTGTGTCCCCGAGCCCTTCAGTCCACCCCATTGCCCTTCACATCCCCAGCGCTGGTGGTTCATCCTTCCCTGATCCACCAGCACTGCTGACACCAGTGGGCTGCGTCCATCCCAGTACGCACAGAGGGCTGGGGTTTGATCCTGCCCCAACCAGCGCTGGAACGGTGGGATCTCCCTCTCCAAGCCAGGAGGGCAACATCCGAACTGCCTGGATTGGATGCTGTCGTCTGACCAAGCTCCATCCCCATGGGAATAACTGAGCCTCCGTCCCCATGGGAATAACTGAGCCCTCCCATCCCCATGGGAATAACTCCACGCAGAGCAGGGACATTGATTTTTCAGAGCGCTCCCCCTCTATCACAGGCTGCACCCCGAAGCACAGCGCAGATCGGATGAGCACGCACGAGACTGGAGTAAGGGAAAAAGGGGAGGTATTAAGGGCGGCCCCTCCCCGGCTGTCTAAATCGAGAGAGCAGTTTTCCCCTGAATGGTAAAACTCTGCCGTGGGCGTACGAGCCCGGAGCCACTCGGCGTTTACTACGCTTCAGCTGGGGAAGATGCTCGGCAGTTTTTAAATTGCGGTTCGAGATGGAGCTGATCTCCCCATCCCTCCGTCGCGGAGAACAAATAGATGGTTTCGGAGCCGGCAGAGGTGCCGAGCGGAGGGTGGGAGCGAAGAGGGAGAGCCGACCTTGGCCTCCAGCCTTCAAAGCTTTTAAGTGCCTAAATCCCATCGATTGCCAGGAGAACCAGGGGCCCAAGGACCACGGGAGCCCTCGGCTTCCTGCGCTCTCGACATGGGCTTGGCTCTTGCCAAGTGGCCTGAGGTGCAAACTTCTCAGCAAAGCTGGCCCAGAGAGTTCCAATGAAACAATTTCTTCTCCTCCTTTATCCTTTTCCATTGAAAAAAAAAAAAAAAAAATAACGATTTTTCTAAAAGGTGCCTTATTGCCACAAATTCCACCCCACATTGAGGAAAGCCCCAACGGCTCCCATTGAAGTGAAGCCCTTCAGCTGAAGTCAGCGGCACTAACCCCACAGCCCGATTTCCACCCCAAATTTCCTCCCTTTCCCCCTCAAAAGAGACTTTTCCCAGCACAACATGGGCAGTGCAGGGTCACCCCCATCTTCCCCCGGAACAGCCGGGCTCTGCCACGCACCAGGACCCATCCCCAGCTCCAAAACTGGTCCCAGCCCATGGTCATGGGGGCCCTTTTGCTCCCCCCGAGCTTTTCCTTGCAGCCCTTTATTTATGCGATGAACAGCCGGGATGATATTTTCCCAATGTGTATTATTTATTCATCGTTATTTATAACTTTCCATTACCGTGTTACTGGCTTTGTCGGGAAAGTAATTACCTATGCTTTTTAGTAAAATCAATAAAAAGTTTGAAGGCTGGAGCTCGCACCGAGTGTTTAACTTGTGCCGGGTTTTGGTGGTGGTGGGGGCTCTGGTGGGTCCTTGCAGGGGGTGGGAGAGGGGAAAAGCGTCGCCGGGATTTGCTCGGACACCTCTGGCCTCTGGAAGCAGTTGGGGGAAGAAGCCCTGGAAAAGCTTGAAGAAACAAGGAGGGGGAGAGAGAGAGACGGCTGCTCCAAGGATGCTGCCTGCTCTGGCCTTGAGAGGGACTTAATGCAATATTTCACCAAGCTGTAATTGGGCTTTTGCTAATTAAACCTTCCCTTTGCAGGGGCGAGGAGGGACGCCGGCGCACGGCTGTCTCTCTCCCTGGCAGCGATGCCGCCTGGGCGCCGGCAGCCCCTCGCTGCCCCTCCAGTGGGGGAATCCCCCCCATGGGTGGCACCCCCCTCCCTCTTCCCCAGCCTGAAGGGAGGCTGGGAGCCAACAAGAAAACCAGAAGCCCTTTTTTTTTATGACAAACGGGCTGTTTGCAGCCAAACTGCCCCCCCAACCTGCTCTCAGCGAGGCAAACCCAGCAGCGCTCTGCCAGCCCACGCGGCATCATCCCACCGGGGGCAGAGCGGGACCCGCAGCATCGCTGAGACCCAATTTTGGGCCCCCAATTTGGGGCTCGTGCCACCCCAGGAGCGTGACCCATGGCACAGGGAGCCGACTGCGGGGGGATGTAGCTTTTGGTTGACCTTAAGAGTTGCAATAGGGGAGAGTGCCGTCTCCCACCGGCAGCCTAAAGGATGCTCCCCCAGCAAATAAACCCTTGGAGCCTTTGGTTTTAATTCCGAGAGGCGACAGCAGACTTTTAAGAGGCTCTTTGTCATCTCATGGAGCCAGGAAAGGGCCACAACCTTTTTTTGGGACGGGAAAAAAAAAAAAGAAAAAAAAAAAACAAAACCAAGAGCGTGGGGGGATATTTAATGAAAAGCGCTAGCGAGTCCCCTCACCAAAGGAGCCGCGGAGGGTTGGGATGGGAGCAGAAGTTTTCACTTACCTTCGCTGGCCACTGGCCCAGCCTCGTGCAGATGCAGCCCAGCTGAGCAGCCGTCTCTGCCTGCTCGGCTCAGCTTTACATCACCGGTACCGGGATTTTTCCGCGGTGACATCGGTCGGGGTGGTGGCAGGGAGGGAGTGGGGGGGGAGGCTCAGGGACCACTTGCCCCAAGCCCTGCATCCCCGGCAAGTGCATCCCGCGATGGGAGGCCACAGCCCAACACCCTGTGGGATGGAGGGATTTATCGAGGGGCCAAGGAAAGTAGCTGGGTTTGCCCCTCGCTGTGGCAGAAATGCAAAGGCAAATTAATTGCGGGAGACACTGCTCCCTGTTCCCCCCCCCCCCGCTGTGTGTGCAGGCAGCTTTGCCCCATTTCCATTCATCGGTGCGTTAAAATGAGAGGGATGCTTGGCTTATCGCCCCCCCCCCCCCCCCCCCTTCCCTGCTCCTCCGACCTGCGGGTGGGCATCCCGCACCCCACAGCCTCGGGGGCATCCTGCCCTGTCCCCACCTGGCCCCGGCATGGTTTTCTGGCCGGCAAACCCGTCACCATGTGGCTCACACATGTGTTCCCACACCTCCGTGCCGGAGAACAAACGGCAGCTTTGGCTTCGGTTTCATCTTATTAAAAGGCAAGGCTGCGAACGAGGGACTTTCCTTGAACCCCTTCCCGGCCAAGCAGCCGACCTCGTGTACCTCAGGAGGTCGATAATTCGCTTTTCAAGAGGAAACCCAGCCGAGGTCTGCTCAGCCCCAGGTGCTTTGCTGCCCGGAGGGGAAGATGTGACCCAAGCGAAGAGCCCAAAGGGTCATCAGGAGCCGGGGGCCTGTAAATGGTCATGGTGGTGGCCTGGACCGAGCATCGCTACAGGGAACCCCAAAAGCACCTGCAAAGCTTGGAGGGGTGAGGAAACGCCTGGTGTTGGTGGGAAACGAGGCCAAATCTACTGTGCAGTGGACAAAGTCAGGGAGAGAAGGCGTCTCTCCTCCCTCCTGGTCGCAGGAGCCTTCCCGGGGGGCCAGCGACAGCTTGTCTGGGCTGTTTCCAGCTATCCCCCCCCTTTCCAGCGCCACCAGAAAACCCACTGCATTTTTCCAGCGAGCCCCACAAAGAGCGTTTCTGGCTCTGACACACCAAGGCAGGGTCCTTGCCAGGAAGGGGGAAAGGCCGTGACATTTCCAACTTCCATCACCGTGGGGTCTGGGCCGGGCAGGACGCCAGGCAGAGTCGTCCTGGGAGAAGCTGGAAGCGCCGGGGCGGAGGAGATCTGGTCAATATGGGGTTTTTTACTGCCAGGGCTGGATTTACAAAGAGGAGCAGGCAGCTTCGGACACCACAGCATCACCTGCCTGCTCCCCGCTGGGGACCTCTCCTTGTCACCCAAATGGCTGGGACAGACCTTGGGGTCTGGGTCCTGGGGTTGTCCCCAGTCCAGGCACCCGTGGGATGTTGGTCCCTCATCCCATGGAGCCAGAGGAGGTCCGGTCACCCCATCCCAGCCACAGCCGCTGGCCCGTCCCAAGCCTCTCACGGAGCTTGCAATATCATTAACAAACCCATCACGGGGACGGTGACCGGGAGGGCTGGAGCGAGGTGTGCGGGGACAGACGGACAGATGGACATGGGCATTTGAGGGAGTGGAGAGAGATGGGTGCACAGACGGATGGACAGCAGAGGAGGGTGCTCTCTGAGATGGGATGGATGGATGAGCGTGAATTATTAAGGGGCTGGAGATGGAGCACAGCCCGAAAGGGGCTTTGTGGGAGAGCGGGGGGGGGACCCGGGGGGGTCTGGGCTTTGTGTGCCGGCAGAGGAGGGTGCTGGCTCGGCCGCTCGCCGTGATGCTCCGGGGGCGGAGAGGAGGAGGAGGAGGAGGAGGGACTTGCAGCTCTTTTCTGGCTGCCGCCGAGGCGGCGGGCGGCAGAGGGAGGGCAGCCCCGCCGCGCACCGGCTCTCGGGGGGGGGGGGGGTGACCGGCCCCGCCGCCCCCAGACACCATGGCCGGGCTCCTGCCGCTGCTGCTGCTCCTGCTGCCGGCGGTGAGTGCGGGCCCGGCCGGGGGGGTGGGGGGGAGCGGGGGTGCAGCATCCCGGGGGGAGCGCAAGGGTCCCCGGGGTAGCGGAGGCAGCGGGCGGGGGTGGGATGGAGAGTCCCGGAGGCACCGCACAGGGGTATTTGGAGGTTCCCGGGGGTACCCCCCTGCAGATACGGAGGGTCCCACGTGTACCGGGACGGGGAGCCCTGAGGGTACGGGGCGGCAGGTCCCGGAGGCACCGGGCAGCAGGGAGGGAGCCGGGTGGGGGGGTGCCAGGCAGAACACTTCTGGGCGCGATGGGAAGGGGCCCGGGGAGGTGGGTGGCGATGGGGGACCCACAGGGATGGCTTGTGCAGCCCCTCCGGTCCCGCCGCACCGAGCTCTGTCATCCCTTTTACCCAGGAAAAAAGGATGCCAGAGCCCTCTGTCAACGGGTGGGGGGAGAAGCCACCCACACCCCAGTGCCTTCAGCTCCTGCCGCCCCGCATCCCCCAAAATCTCCTTTAGACCTTCCCAGCTCCAAACTTGCTGCCCAGAGTGAGGGGCGAGACCCTCTTCCCCCCGGCGTGAGCCCCCGGGATGGGCACAGCCTTGGCGTGTGCCAGAGACAGAACTTCAGGGCATGGGGGGTGACAGGAGAGAGGGAAACGCCCGGAGCAGGAGAGATGGGGTGGGGGGACACACGGGGATGGACCCACCTACCTGGGGCAGAAATGGGGCTTTGGCTGGGGGAGGATTTGACAGGGTTGCGGAGGTTTCGTCAGGCAGCGGGACACCTTTCGGGCAGGATATTAAAGCCGGTGCTTTAGTGGTTTCGTGCAGAGACCGAGGAGGAGAGCGGCGCTTGCGGCTCCGTGCCCGAGGGTTTCCCCCCCCCCGTACACCCCCGGTACCGGGTATGGGACCGGGCGGGTCAAGCTCCCCAGGGGATGCTCACGGTAGCGGGTCGGTGGCAGGAAAGGCAAGAGCTGTCCCAGCCATATGGATTCAAATGATTTCACCCCAGGGAATAACCCACCTGGGGCAGCTGGGCTTCCGTGTCCCCCAAATCTCGGCAGCCGCCTCCCCGGGTCAGGGCTGAGCCCAACCGGGGCACCCCCTGCCTCAGGGCTGGATCTGCCCCCCCGGATTGCACCCACTGAGCCCAGGGAACTGGGGGGTGTGCACAGGGGGAGCCCGGCGGCTCTGCTGACCCCTCGCCTGGGCAGGTCCAGATGTGCACCCACAGCTGTGGCCACAGCCCCAGGGCCACCCCAACCCCCGGGCACCCCGTGTTGGTTGCTCTTTACCTGTGCTGCTCGGCCGGTAGCTCCGTGTGGGAAGAGACAGAGCCCTCCCGGTCCTGCCGTGCCGAGGGATGGCCGGACCCGCAGACCTCAGACGTGGCTTTCTCTGCTGCCCAAAGTTTGGGGCTTGCTCAGAGCCAGGGGTTTGGCTTTTCCGAGACAGGGTGCTTCGCCAAGAAAGGCAGAGCCCGTCTGTCAGGCTCGCGGGCGGTTCGGATCCAGGCTTGCCGCTGGGCCCATCTCCAGCTGTAGCATCACCCTCCCTTCCCCGCTCCGGTGCGAAGGGATTTTCTCTGCCAGGGCTCCGGAGCTCACGGCGCCGTGTCGAGCTCCCGCTTCTCCTGGCTTCCTCCGAGCCCATCTCCTCAACCGGCGGCATCTGCTAGGACATAAAAACCCACCGACACAACCCCGAAAAGCAATTAAAAGCTTACAGAGGTGTCGCTCGTGCCCTCCGTCCGTCCCCCCCCCTCGCCCCGCTCCTTGGTCCAGCTGTCAAAATGCTTTATGGTGTTAATACCTGTGGCTTTGTCAACAGGAGTTGTGTTAATAACATGCACATTTCAGCGGGCTAATGCAGACCATGTGCCCCTCTTATAAGTGTGTTAATCTTTATGGGGGTTTCGGTGCTCGAGACGCAGAACTGAAAGGGAAACGCAGGCGGAGCGGGGGGCGGCGGGTGGGGGGGGGGCGTGCAGCACCTGGGGCTGGAAGTTGCATTTTCTACAGCATTTAGGGGTGTGGAGTTGGGGGGGGACCCGGCAGGGAAGAGGCATCGGCCACTCCTAATAGCCCTATGGGGAGGGGACATGTGGCCGGAGGGGGTCCCTGGGGTCAGCTGCTGGGGGTCCGGGTGTCGCAGGGAGGAAGCGGGACGGCCGGGTCCCATCTCCGCAGGCACACGGGGCCGCTCGCAGCTGCCTGCGGCGTGGGAGAGTTGGCCACCGCCGGCCCCAGCTGCGCTGCCCCAGCCTTCCCAACACTTATTTATAGCCAGGCACGTTTCGGCTGCTCCCCCAGCCCCGCTCACGGCCGCTGCTGCTGCCACAACCATGGTGGGGGGGGTGGCTGGGGGATAAGAGAGGGGCAAATCCCTGCCCAAGAAGGGGAGACACACTCCAAGCCGGGGATGGAGCAACGGGGTGAGCTCCAGCTTTGCGCAAACCTCAACAAGGCCAGGTCCATCCATCCCCCTGTAAAGCAAACCCCTTCCTCACCCCAAAACCCATTTCCCAGCTGTGATTTTGGGGGGGGGGGGTGGTAGTGGTGGTGTTGGGAAGACACACACCCCCACAAATCCTTCCTGTTTGTGCAGCTGGGGCCCGGTGCCGGAGAGGGCTGCCAGCCTGGGCTGGCGAAAGCAGCGCCAGGGAGGAGAGAGCACATGCTTTCAAGCGCAGGGTAATTGGAGCACTTTGTCATTCAGATGCCTATAATTGGCGCTCCATTGTCTCAGCCGGGGCCGGATGCTGCCGGATGATGCACAAACCGAGTTCATAACGCCGCATTGTGCAAGGAGGCGGCCAACTGGCTGACGAGGCATCCAGATGCACGGGGAGGGAGTAGCTTTCTCCAAGCGTTAGCTGAGTTTCTTCCCCTCCAAAAAAAAAATAAAAAAAAATAAAAAAAGTAATCAAAATCAAAAAAATCAGGCTTAGTTGGATGGCAAAGGGATGGTCCAGCCTTGGAGCACAGCTGCCACTGTGCAGCAGGAGAAAAAGGAGCCCTGGCAGAGCTCAGATCATCCCGAGAACCTTGGAAATCCCACGCCTGGGCAAGGAGGCTTCCTCCGTGCCCCAGCCAAGAGGTGTTTTGGGGAGCAGCTGCCCTGAAAATGCACCCCAGGCTGCAAAGTGCGTGTGCAGGGTGGCTTTGACCCCGCCGCTCGTGGCAGGTTTATTGCTTCCATATGCGACGACAGGTTTTATAAGCAGATACGCTTACTTCCATTAGACAGTAGTGTCGCTGAAGCTCTCGGTGCTCCCTTCAAGGTCTTCATTTCCACCCTGGGGATCTGATTTCCGATCCCCGTGTGGGGCAAGAATGTTGTGTAGAGCTGCCACCCCAGCTCTCCGAACCCTCCATCGCGGCAGGCAGGTCTCCCGGCCACCAGCCTGTAGGGTGGGAAGGGCTGGACCCTTCAGGATGGCAAAGCATCCTTAGAGGAGACAACTCAGATGCCAAAGGCAAACAATGCAGAAAAGCCCACATTCCCCTAAAATAACACCCATCGGCCCAGACCCTGGAGATGTGGGTTTTCTTGATGAGCGAGTTTTGCATAGGGAAGTCACTTCTCCCAAGACCTGTATTTAATGTGACCCCCCCCTTTAGCCCCGAGATGGGTTGTCCCCCCCAGAGGAGGACCTCACCAGGGTGTGACACATGTCTCCGCCTGCCCTTGCAGGTTGGGTCCCATAACAAGGGTCACCTCCCGGCTCTCTTTTCTCTCCCAGGGACCCGCCTGGGCCTCCAAGGACAAGTGCTTCACCAAGATGTACACGATGAGCGGGGAGTGCTGCAAAGCCTGCAACCTGGGAGAGGGGGTGGTACAGCCCTGCGGGGTCAACCAGACCGTCTGCGAGCCCTGCCTGGACAGTGAGTACCAGCTCCCCTCCCCGAAGGACCGCAAAGGGGCTGGCACGGGGTCCAGGGAGGGATTTTGGGGATCACGAGCATTAGTAGGCACTTGGGTCTCCCCATGTGCACCCTCTTTTCCTCCTGGAAGTGTTGCCCGGGCACAATTCGTGCTGTTTGCTTCAGTCTTTCCGTGCACAGCGTCACCCCCACGCAGCCTTCCCAGGACACCCACCTCTGCACTGACACCCCAGTTACCACCAGCACTTCCCCAAAGCATCTGCCCCCTAAATCCCAGCCCTGGACACAGCAGCTTTCCCCGTTTCGGGACCCGTTGGTGCCAGGCACCTTTGCAGACATCCCACCCCCTCCCCCCCCCCCACAACCCCCGTGCCCCTTCCAGCACTGTTCCCCTCCCGGTGGCTCCCTGGCTACTGGCTCATGGCCAGCATTTGCCTCTGAAAAATTCCCCTCCCCGTATTGACTGCACATCAGTCTCTGATCCAGCCACGGGGATGTCTCCCAATGGGCCACCTGTATTTCAATTTTAATTTTTTTTTTTTTAATTTTTATTTTTTTTATTTAAACCTGGTAAAGACTACAAAATAAAAGCAAGACTGAGAGGAGAAAAGCAAATCAAGTAGGTCCCCAAGAGAGAAGGGAACAGCTTTCTCCTGGCCAACTGCAGGCGCATTGCCTATGTCAAATGCTTCATAAATGTCAGTCGGAGATGTGTGCTGGAGACCTGCTTAAATGCTTACAGATGAAGTGGTCCAACTATTACAGTTTAAACAATGCCATGGATAGGCATAAGCAATCTGCCCTTCAGATTTACTGCCGCAAACCCTTTGAAGGCCTAAGGACAACTATTTGTAGGAAAAAGCTGTGCCAGCCGAGCCAGGATCACTCCGGGGAGGTGATTTGAGAGGGGGAAGGGAGAAAGCATGGCTGGGGGGGAGCAAAGAGGAGGCAAAGTCTGGGGGGGGAGAAGCAGTATGAGCAGAGCAGTGCCAGCACGGAGCAGTGTCAGGGCAGCGCTAAAAATACCTCTGCTTTCCTGCAAAATCGATGAAGGGCGCTCACCCTCCCAGGGTCTGGCTGCAGGGGCTGAATCCCCCCCCCGGCTGCAACCTCAGGGATGCTGTGCAGGATAACCCCACTGGGATCGTTCCTTCCAGGGCTGCGACGGGCTCAGACCCATCTTACTGTGAGATGCTGGGCATCCACCATCCATCCCCACGACCCCTTCCTGCAGGGAACTTGCCCGGGGTGTCAGGCTCCAGCTCCTGGGTCCTCAGGGCTGTAAATCCCTTTGCATTCCTGGGGATGCTCTGATAAGGCTGTTTTCCATAACCCCCTGCACTTCCAGGCTGGCAGATGGCTTGTCTCCCTGATTTCTTTCCAGGAGCTAGGGGGGATGAAGGGAGTTTCCACTCTCCCTGGAGGATGTGGAGGTTATGGAGAGACCAGGACCTGGGTGCTGGAAGCCCATACCTCAGCCAGGGCATGGATGCAAGTGCCCTGGTTTAGCATCCCAGCTCATCCTTCCCAACCCCACATTGCCCCAGGCCAGGCATTTGTATTTTTGCAGGATATTAACACCAGGCAGCGGCTCTGATCAGGGAGCTGAGCTGGAAAGTAGCAGGACAAAAGGGTCTGGCCCCTTCCTCCATCCCTGCGGGGACGAGAGCAGCCAGGAGCAGACACTGCAACCTCCCGGCATCGCACGCAGACTGAGAGCAAAGCCCCAGGGCAGCGCTTTGTGCCCTGCTTAAGCTTTGCTGCTGATGGCCCAGCAAGGCTGAGTGCTCCCAGTCTCCAGGCAGCTGCCAACCCCCCCCCTCTCCGTGCCTCAGTTTCCCCCCACACCCCTTCACCTGCACCCCAGCCGCTCACAGCCCTGCCACCCCTCGCTTGGCAGTGTCTACGATGTGGGGTCCCCCTCACTTACCCAAACACACAGCACGTGGTGGACACCCCCCAGGATCAGGAAAATATCATAAGAAGCAGCACCAAGGGGGTGACCCAGCCCCTCCACTACCTCAAAGAGGGGAACAGCAGAGAAGCTGGGGAGCTACAACCAGGGTAAAACCCCTGCAAACCCTCCTGCTTTGTACCCCCAGTCCTCCCCCAGCTGTAGCCTGTCATACATTCGTTAATGGCAGCATGAACTAATCCCCAGAAGCTCATCAGCTGGGTGGGGGGTGACTCATGGGTGCAGGTGTTGCAAGAGGGCAAATGCTCCCCCAACTTTCCTCTGAGCCCAGAGTGGGATTTTGGGGAAGGTGAGGCAGAAGGAGACCTGCAAATCCCATCGTCTGCCCTTGCCGGGATGGGGAGAGGGTCTTTTTGGACCCCGCTGTGGCTGGGCTGGGCCGGCGCAGGCAGCCCTGGTCCCGTCAGAGCATCCCGCTGCCAGGTGTGAGCCGGCGGGGAGGAATGTGGGCACGGCCCTGGGCTGCCGAGATCCCCACCTCCACCCCGGGGCTGCCTCCGAGCTTGAACCTTGGACATCTTCCCGATTCACCAGCCAAATTGTTTTGCAAAAATTTGCTACACCTCTGCTAAAGCCCGTGTGCGCCGGGGGGCTGGTCCCTGCATTAGCCCAAATGGCTACTTGCCTTTTTTTTTTTTTTTTTTCATATTATAATTTTTCTTCTTCTCCCTCCTTGCCAGCCACCCCTGATTGCTGCCTCATGATTTATTTATCCCCCTCGCCAGCCTCCATCGCTGCGGGCGGGAGGGAGGGGGCCCTGTTTGAATCTTGGCTGTAATTGCTCAGCTCAGATACCTTGCTGCCACTGAAAATGTGCCCACTCAGCCGTATGCCTTTCCTGGCCACTTCCCCGCTCTAATGGTGCCTATCAATAATTCAGAATAATGCAAAGGATGAGCCCAGGTTAATGGGAGCTGTGCACGCCGGCGGCCGACCCAGTGCTGGTCTGGCTCTGTGGGGCAGTGGGCTGCTAGCCCACCCCGGGGCAGAGCCAAGGTGGTAGTTTGGGACCAACAGCAGTGGAGTGGGTACATCCCCAGGGTCCTTCAGTTCCAAGGAGGGCACGGGGCAGGCCCCGAGAGAGGAGCAGGACAGCCAGACACAGGGGGGGGAGGTGTTGGAGGGGTTGGAAATGTCTTGGCTGTCACTGCTCGGGGTTTGCTGCCCCTGAGCCACGGTGGGAAATCAGCCTCTGAGGCTGGGACGGCACCTCCATCCAGCTCCTCCTGCGCAGGAGATGCTAACTCTGCCTATCACCATGGTCTCGGGGCTCTTCCTTCCCCTCTGTCTTGAAAGCAGCCAAAAATTAAGCACTGGAAGGGCTCTTCCCTGAGCCTGTCCGTGGCTCGGTGTCTCCTTGGCCACCCGGGGAAGGCTGGAGGCCACTGAGGGTGGGAATTGCTGTCTCCCACGGTCATCCGCGGGAGACAGGCAGGTGATTACAGATTAGCACGTGGCTGGGTCGCCTTCCCGAGGAGCAGGGCTGCCAGAGGGACTGCGCTTCATCTCCCCAACACCTTCTCCATCAAGGAAGCTGGACTTTCCCCTGGTGTTTCAGACCAGGGAAGACGAGGCGTTGCGGCAGCGAGGGCTCCGGCGGGGGGCGGATCGATGGGAGGCAGCCGACGCAGGGACAGCAGCTGTGCCCTCCAGGACGGGAGCTGACCCATCTTCCAGGGCTAAAAATATCTTCAAACACCTTTGGGAGCGGGCAGGGGGAGGGAGGGGGCGCGGGGGTGGCTTGCCGGGCTGCGGGAGGAGGATTGATTTCCCTGGCAGAGTCAGTCCTGCGGGATGAAACCGGAGAGTGAGAAGCCCCGGGGTCAGAGGAGAGTCAGCAATTAGTGTTGTAACCTCCTGTTCGCATCACGCCCCGCGTCGAGGACACGTGGCCGAGGAGGGGGGCACAGGGTGGCGATGTCCCGAGGGACCCCCCCAGGCAGGATGTGGAGGAGAAAGTGTTAGGGATGCTGGGGAGCAGCAGTGGCTGTAGGATGCCCATGGGGACCATCTGGAGGTCAAAAATGGGGATGGTGCTCCAGCTGGGGGCAGGGATGCTCGTCCAGGGACACAGGCACCAACTGCTGGGATCATGGAATCATGGAATGGTTTGGGTTGGAAAGGACCTTAAAGTCCACCCAGTGCCACCCCCTGCCCTGGGCAGGGACACCTCCCACCAGACCAGGTTGCTCAAAGCCCCGTCCAACCTGGACTCGAACACCTCCAGGGATGGGGCATAAGGGCAGGGATGGGCACGTTGAGGGCAACATCCAGCCCTGCCCAGGCTGCAGAAGCTCAGAGGCTGGATCCCCACTGGGAATTGCTGCAGAAAGGGTGTAGCTGTGAATGGGGAGTGGAGCTGGGGGATGCTCGGTGGTGTTGGGGGGGCTGTAGGGGACACACACTTTTCCCTCCGGCCCAGAGGAGGGTGAAAATGGTGAAAGAGGAGATGGTCCCAGCCAGCAGCCGCCGCACAAGCCCATCTCCCTGGCCCAGCACCATTTGGTGATGGGACTAAGCCAGCGCCGGGGATGGGGCCACCATGCTGGGACATCGTGCTCACCTCCCCGCTCTGTCCCCTGCCAGGTGTCACCTACTCGGACACGGTGAGCGCCACGGAGCCCTGCAAGCCCTGCACGCAGTGCGTGGGGCTGCAGAGCATGTCCGCCCCCTGCGTGGAGTCGGACGACGCCGTGTGCCGCTGCGCCTACGGCTACTACCAGGACGAGCCCAGCGGGAGCTGCAAGGAATGCCAGGTCTGCGAGGTCGGCTTCGGCCTCGTGTACCCCTGCCGGGACAACCAGGACACCGTCTGCGAGGAGTGTCCCGAGGGCACCTTCTCCAGTGAAGCCAACTTCGTGGACCCCTGCCTGCCCTGCACCACCTGCGAGGAGAACGAGGTGATGGTCAAGGAGTGCACGGCCATCTCGGATGCCGAATGCAGAGGTAACGCCGCCTTTTCCGGGGAGAATGGTTGTGGAGGGGAGAGCTGGCTCTCCTGTAGCACTCCCTGCCTCAGTTTCCTTTTGCTCCACAGCAGTGGGGTGGCAGGGGCTAGTCCCTGGGCTCAGAGGAGAGGAGAGGAGGCCGGTATCCAGCTGAGACCCCCAGCCCTTGGGCATTTCAGTGCACAGATTCCTGCCGAGGCAGTGTTTTCCATGAGCCCGCATCTCCCTTGTGAGCGTCTGGCCCCAAGGTCTGCCCAGCCCTTTCCAGGGGCTTCCTTGGCTGAGGTCCCAGCAGGACACTGCTGGGGGTGCAGGGACTCTGCCTGGGTGGCTTTTAGCGTCCAGGAACAGCGAGGGGAGCTGAGAAGTTCACCAGCCTCGGATGCCATGCTCACCACTGCCCAAGGCCTTCATCAGGAGGGATCTTGGCAGCCGATGGGTTTCCGATGGGAATTAACTGCCCCAAAGAGCCGGAGAACAGCCAGCCCCACAGCCCAGGAGGGTTTGGTGCCTAGGGGAAGGGGGCGAGCATCATTCTCTGGCAGCAGCCCCCCGGCATTGCCAGCCTGCACCCCACAGCCCTGCGGACCCCCCCGGGAAGCATCAGGGTTGCTTCATCTGGGGACACCTCGGTCCTTCCTTGGCAGCGGCAGCGCGATTCCCTGCCCCGAGCCCGGCCGGGGAGAAAAGAGCTTTGTCCCGGCCGCCGCTGATTCACAGCGCGGGGGCAGCCAGTGCAGCTCCCTTGAAAGGGTCGAGTAAATGGAGCCATAAGTCAAGGAGCACAGGGCCAGCTTTGTTAAACGGCAACGGGGGCCCCGCCGGAAAAAGCCCTGCCGGCCGCCGAAGCGCCGCTCCGAAAGGGCAGTGGGGTCCGGCCGGGCGGGAGAGATGCCAGCTCTCCCCCGTGGTACCCATTCCATCCTCACCCAGGCTCGCTGCCGGTGGGGGCAGCCCCTGGAAAGGGGTGCGCGGGGAGGGGGGGAGTAGGAATTGGGAGGGATCCGACACCCGGGGGAGGGGATGGGGCAGCCGCAGGTGAGAGTGTTTTCCCTGGGCAAGACCAGACGGATCCACTCGCTCCCTGGGACACGCCTGGGTGTGGTGGGAATGGGGTGACTCCCAAACGGGGCCAGGCTGGTGGGGTGCACGGCAGGGGCTGGGAAAGGGGCAAATCCAGGCTCTGGTGCTGCTGGCAAGGGATGAGCCCGGTTCCGTGGCAGCTGCGGAGGGAGCTGGGATGCCTTGCAGGATGGGAGGCAACTGGGGCTTCGGTACCAGCGATGGGAGCCCAGGGCTCAGTCTGCAGCTTGGACGTCAGGGGAAGAGCTGTAGGACCCCAGCAAAGCCAGTGCTGGGAAAGAGGAGCTCACAAAGCCATGTCCATATCCATGACCAGGTCACCACCGGGACATGGGATGGCTTCGGCTTGTCCTGGGGACCAGGGTGCTGAGGACAAGGTGGTTTGCAACAACAAGGCTGGGGACAAGGGGATGGGGCAGAGCTGGCACCTTCACAAGCCCTACATCCATTGGAAGAAGATTCCTCCAGAGATTGTTGTCCCTTGACCCATTCACCCGCCACAGCACATTACAAGACACAGCTAATTATTCTCATTTCTCTTCCCCTCCTGCCTGGCAGACCTTCACCCTCGCTGGACAACACACACGCCATCCCTGGTGGGCTCCGATAGCCCCGAGCCCATCACCAGGGACCCCTTCAACACCGAGGTGATGCCCAGCACCCTGGCAGACACCGTCACCACCGTCATGGGCAGCTCGCAGCCCGTCGTGAGCCGCGGCACCGCCGACAACCTCATCCCTGTCTACTGCTCCATCCTGGCGGCCGTGGTGGTGGGGCTGGTGGCCTACATCGCTTTCAAAAGGTGGGGGACCCTGGCAGTGCCATGGGGGCATGGCAGAGGATTTGGGTAGTGGGGAAACAGGCTATGTGTGTCCCCCCTTGGAGGTCCTGCAGCTGGAGCTGTCACCAACAAGGGAGGGAAGGGGACCAGGCTGGGTGGGTAGGAGCCGGATTTCCAAAAATGCATGAGAAATCAGGTTGAGGGGGTAAAAGAGGGACATGGCAGCGGGGGGCAAGGGAAGGGGGGGGTGTGCCATGCACCTCACCCAGCCCTTATCGCAACCAACCCCCTGCCCGGCCCCTGCTCGTTCCGGCACGTCATGGTCGATCATGCTCAGCTGCTCATCCCTGGCACGTTGGGCTTGCACCTGGACCTGGGCAAGCCAGGGCCAGCTCCTCTGCTCCCTGGGCACCCCAGGCTGGAGGCACCCCGAGGGTTTTGGGGACCCGCATCCAGCCCTGGGACCCCTGTAATCTCCGGCAGGGTTTTTCTGCAGCAGCTCCATACAGAAGGGAGCCCTGTCCTTGTCCCTCACAGCCGAGAAAGCCCTCAGCATCCTGGGCTGCATCCCCAGCAGCATGGCCAGCAGGGTGAGATGGGGGATTCTGCCCCTCTGCCCTGGGGAGACCCCCCGCCAGTGCTGCCTCCAGCTCTGGGGCCACCAACAGCAGAAGGACATGGACCTGTTGGAGCGGGGCCAGAGGAGGCCACGGAGATGCTGGGAGGGCGGGAGCCCCTCTGCTGTGAGGACAGGCTGAGAGAGTTGGGGGGGTTCAGCCTGGAGAAGAGAAGGCTCCGGGGAGACCTTAGAGCCCCTTCCAGTCCCTCAAGGGGCTCCAGGAAAGCTGGGGAGGGACTCTGGATCAGGGAGGGGAGCCATAGGATGAGGGAGAAGGGTTTGACACCGGAAGAGGGGAGATTGAGATGAGATGTGGGGAAGAAATTCTTTGCTGTGAGGGTGGTGAGATCCTGGCCCAGGTTGCCCAGAGAAGCTGTGGCTGCCCCATCCCTGGAGGGGTTCAAAGCCAGGTTGGAGGGGGCTTGGAGCAACCTGGTCTGGTGGGAGTTGTCCCTGCCAGGGGGTGGGACTGGATGGGCTTTACGATCCCTTCCAACCCAAACCATTCTGTGATTCTATGATAAATCTCAAGAGCTCAGCACCCACTTGGCAGCTAGAAGTGCTGATTTAAACCAATCCAGCCACTGTGCTGAAGAGCTTGAGGCTGCAGGAGAAATGCCTCTCCCTGGGAAAAGTGGTCCCCCAGGAAACGGGGACAAAGCAACAAACCTCCTCCCAGCTTGGAGGATGTCACCAGTGGCTGTCACCTCCCTGCTCCTCTCCCTACAGGTGGAACAACTGCAAACAGAACAAGCAAGGGGCCAACAACCGCCCAGTCAACCAGACACCTTCTCCGGAGGGGGAGAAGCTGCACAGCGACAGTGGCATCTCGGTGGACAGCCAGAGCCTGCACGACCAGCAGCCACCCAACCAGAGCACCCAGGGGACAGGTAGGGCTAATGGGGTGCTGCAAGGGTGGGCAGGGGTACCCCGGGGTTGGGCTTAACGCCGCTTCCTCCATCCCAGCACCTAAGGGAGATGGGAACCTCTACACCACCCTGCCGCCCAGCAAGCAGGAGGAGGTGGAGAAGCTGCTGGGCAGCTCGGCGGAGGAGACGTGGAGGCAGTTGGCTGGGGAGCTGGGCTACAAAGAGGACCTCATAGACTCCTTCACCCGGGAGGAATCGCCCGCCCGGGCTCTCCTGGCCGACTGGTCCTCCAAGGAGACGGCCACCCTCGACGCCCTGCTCGCTGCCCTGCGCAAGATCCAGCGCGGGGACATCGCCGAGAGCTTGTACAGCGAGTCCACCGCCACCTCCCCCGTCTGAAGGGTGGCCCGGGGTGGCCCCGTGGGGTCCCCTTCCCCCTTCTCCCCCTCACCTCTCCCCTCCCCGGCACCAAGAGCCCTGGAGGGGAGGGTGAGAAGGAAGCGGGGGCTCCCCGGGCCCCCTCAATTTACAGTCCTGTATGCACTGAGCTCCTGTTTTCGGTATCACCCTCTCCCAACGCCGCCTCTCCCCGGCAGCCCGTAAGTGGGATGGGTGCAGGGCTCGCTCTTGCTCAATGCCTGCAGCCCATCTGCCGCCGGAGCATCCTCTGCATCCTCGCGAGGCTGGAGGGATGCAGGAATGAGCACCGCGCTCTCAGCCCTCTCCTCTCTTCCCTTCCAGCCCCTTCTCCTTCCTCCCTGGGGCTCCATTTCTCCTTTTCCTCCCACCCTTCCTCCTTGGCCCACCCCGCTGTTATCTCCTGCTCCCCTCCAATGCCCTGAAATCCAGCTGCTTCCCCCCAAACTGCAGGCGAAGGGCAGTGCTGGGATGGGCACGGAGAGAACTGGAGCTGCTCTACTGGCATCTGGGGAAGGGGCTGGTCCCATGGCCAGGTTGTACCACGGGGTGGGTAGGCTGGGGGAAAGGACTTGGCTTCCAGCAACCCAACCTACACTGTGAAATTCGGGGGGTGCAGCCCCCACATACGCTCCCCAGAGGCTGCCAGCGTTTGGGCTCAGCGAGGAGCTGCCGGGACCACCTGAATGTTGGGGACCAGGTGTCTGGGTGCCACCACCTCCCCGGCGCTGGAGCTCCACGGGAGGACGCCGAAGGTCTAAAGGGCTGAAAAAGTGCCTGCCCGCAGCAGGGACACGACGAAAGGGCTCTGCTCATCCTTCCCCCGGCACAAACCCCGGTGTCCCCCTGCTGCACCCACCCAGGAGCGAAGCCACCCTGCTGCCATTGCACTGTCCCTGCTCTCCCGCAGACCCGGCTGGGGCTGGCAGTCCTGACCCCAGCTTGTAAGGGCTTCTTCTCCTCCAGCACTGTGAAGGGGGGGCTCAGAAACACCCCTGCCCGCTCCCCGCGGGCCCTTCGCCTCCATCTGGCGCTGCCCACCCTCCGTGCACTGACTGTCTCCCTGGGGCATCCTTGGGTGGCCCCAGCACCTCCATCTGCCCGGACCCCACCACAGCCCCGGGGAGGGGACATCACTCACCGCCTCCACGTCTCCAGAGCTATAAATGCATTTTCTTGGCATATCAGCCCCCTGCCCAGCACCCAGCTCACTCATGGGTGATGCTGGGGAGCAGCTGCCGGGTGGGCGAGCACTCTGTTCCCCCAGTGAGCTGTCACCATGGTCTTGGGGGATGTCCCCAACACCAGGTACAGCTTTGACATCTCACTTGCCTGGAGCATCATGAACTTTTTGCAGAGGACGGACTGCAAGGTGCACAGCACCACTGCCAGGTACATCTGTGCCTCCGGACTCCCCCTTTGCCTCTGGATTCATCCAGAAACACTTTCCTGAAGGCAGAAGGTGATTTTCCTCCCATCCTTAAGGAGATAAGCAAGACTTGTAAATAATACTGTCATGCCCCTGGTGAGGCCCCATCTGGAGCACTGGGTCCAGTTCTGGGCTCCCCAGTTCAAGAAGGACAGGGAACTGCTGAAGAGGGCACAGCAGAGGGCTACAAAGATGATGAGGGGGCTGGAGCATCTCTCTTACGAGGAGGCTGAAGGACTTGGGGCTTTTTAGTCTGGAGAAGAGAAGGCTGAGGGGGGATCTGATCAACACCTATAAATACTTAAAGGGTGGGTGTCAGGAGGATGGGGCCAGTCTTTTTTCAGTGGTGCCCAGGGACAGGACAAGAGGGAACGGGCACAAACGTGAACATAAGAAGTTCCATCTAAACATGAGGAGGAACTTCTTCACTTTGAGGGTGGCAGAGCCCTGGAAGAGGCTTCCCAGAGAGGTGGTGGAGTCTCCTTCTCTGGAGACATTCAAACCCTGCCTGGACACGTTCCTGTGCAACCTGCTCTGGGTGGACCTGCTTTGGCAGGGGGTTTGGACTAGATGGTCTCCAGAGGTCCCTTCCAACCCCGTATCATTCTGTGATTCATTCTCTGATTCGGTTTTACTAACTGCTCGATGTTTCTATGTCTGACATGGGGTGACAGTCCCCGACCCAGCCCCTCTGCTCTTCCTCACAGCCTTTCTGCCTGCAAGGCGAGCTCTCATTTTGCGGTCCAAGCCTTCAGTCCCACCTCGTTTCTGGCCTTAAAGACTCAATTTGGAGGCAGGGAAACATGCACACCCCCAGAATCACTGCAGCAGGTCCATGTGGGAACATGAAAGGATTGGCTGTTCCCAGCGGAGCTGCCGGACATCAGGAGGGAGAGCTAGGCGCTTCCCAAGGGATTGGAGCCTGCGTTAATAGGATTCAAGTGTCCAGATCCTTCAAAAGCTTTTGGGAATTTTGCCCCCTGTTCTTTGGATAATAAAGCAGGACAGGCTGAATCTGGATCTCCAGGATGGGATATTTGATGCCTCCTGCCTTTGAGCAACAAAAGAGCAAAAATCCCTTTGGAGGAATGACTTTGGCCACCGGCAGCCCACGTCAAGCACGTTGGTTAGAAACACTTGGCCTCGACAGGGCTCCGAGTCCCACGTGTGCATCCCGACCCTCTCCCATCACTAAAATCCAAGGAAACTGCCCCAAATATGCAACCCCACTTGCAGCGGGCAACTCTGGCTTGCGAGCCCCTGGCTGGGAAGCCAGCTCCTTCCGCCAAGCCATCCACAGGGATGCTTTTGGATGAATTTAAATGTTGTTATCGTCAGGTTGTTTCCATCAGTCCCTTCTTTCGGTGAAGCGACTCAAATACGAACTGAGGGCCACTCGGAATAAAGTGCCCGGATCAAAAGCAAAACAAACTGCCCGATTCAGTCTGACAAGCCAACCTGGCCGTACCTTGCCAGCTGGGAATTGCTTTTCTTCAGGACAATATTGCCACGGTCTCAGGTTTCAATTGCCATAGTAAAGGGATTTCCTCAGGGCCGAGGAAAGGGAGACAAACTCAGCATCCAAAGAGAAGCCGGGGGATGCCTCAAATCCCTGGTTGCAGGAAAAAAATAAAAAAAAAATAAAAAACAAAAACAAGGAGGGAAAACCAAGCCAAAGTTAGCGCTCGTCGGTACGTTTTGTGTCCTTTTCTAATGTTTCTGTTGTACAAAGAATGTGTGTTTCTCCACTCCCCCCTCCGTAATGCCAGTGCCGATTTATTAGGAAGTTTTACGGTGATGAAATAGCCGTCGTAGAAAGAGTTAGGGGGTTTGCAGGGGGTGTGTGTGAACAGCATGAGGTGGGGGGGGGCGATGCACGGGGTGGGTAGCTGTCCTTGTGTATCCGTCGGATGCCAATAAAGAGCATCACCATGTTGGTGTGCCGCTTGGTTATTCCCACCCCACCCCGCCTCCCCAAGAACTGAGATTCTTGAATCCATGATAGGAAAGACAGCCTCTAAGCCTCCAAGGGTGGGGTGTTTCTTTCCTTCTTTCTTCCCCATCCTCTTATTTTAACCTTATAAACAGCAGGAATGTAAAGTCTGCCCTTATCTGGTGGAGGAGGATTTCTTGGGAGCGTGTGGAGGAGGCTCGGATCTCCGCCAGGAACGCGGCGTCGGGAGCTTCACATGACTTATCCGGCTTTGTCCGGCAGCTTACCGCGGTGCCGGGCAGCGTCCCCAGCATCCCCCAGTACTTCCCACCACATTCCCACCCCGCTCCCCAGCTTGGCACAGCCAGTACGCTCTGGGAGAGACCTTGAATATTGGGGAAAAAAACAAAACAAAACAAAACAAAACAGAAAAAGGAGGTAGCTCCCTCCTCCTGCCCCACTGAGTTACTTCAGCTGCTGTAAAAGAGCATTAAAAGGCTTAAGTCCACTTATTTTGAAGCATTTGCTGCTTTGGGCACAAGGTGCCTATTTCTGCGCCCTGGTGCCATTAGCAACGCTGCCCTCGGCACCCCAAGGTGCAGGATCAACTTCCCTGGATCTTAAATAAAATCTCCAGACCTGGGGAGACTTATTGAGATGGGGCAGGTTTTTGGAACAAGTCCAGGAAGGGCTTGGCGGGCTCAGCTCTGAGCAGGCAAAGGGATACAGGGTGCATTTCTGATGCTAAATACTCACACAGCCCTCGGGCAGTCAAATTTTGGGGGGAAAAAAAAAACCAAAACACCCAGCCAGGCACAGTGACAGGTAAAGCTTCCCCCAAACAAGAGGCTGGCTCCCGTCCCAAGGAGCTTCTGATGGCTCCTGGGAGGGTGCGTATCCCCAGGGAACGCGGGACACGTGGGCGAGGGCAGCTGGGACCTCGCGGGGCCGGTGCTGGAGCTGCTTCGCACAGGATTGCGTGTGGGTTTGCACACAGAAGTATTTACACGTCGCAGTTTATAAGAGCTTGAAATAGGATGCTCAAATGTAGCTGGTTTTATTTTTGGCTGGCCCGGGTTGCTCTCTAGCAGGAACCGTAATGAGGACCAGGACTGCACACACATAAAGAGCGTTCCCTTTCCTTTTTTTCTCTTTTTTTTTTTTTTTTTCAGGCTCCCACACACGGTACTGCAAATAAACAAGGGAAAATAATTGCAATCAATCCATTAGGTTTAATCTGCTTCCTCTTAATCCCCATCCTCCCCTGGGGAAAGGGCTGGAATGGGGAAGAGGAGCAGGGCTGGGCTGCAAACGTGAGCTGAAGGGCTTCTGCCTCCAGCGCCTGGGAAGGGAGCCTGGATCTGGCAGGCAGGACCCAGGGAGGGGGGGGTCAATGAGCATCCTCTCCCCCCATTGCCCTCCCCGCATCCCAGTCTGAAGCCGTGCTGGGAGAAGAGGGAGGGAAGGAGCTTTGCGAGGTGGTCTTCATGTGTGGGATCAGCTGCATTAGATGGTCCTTGGGGGGAACAACCTGATTTATGGTTAATGCCGGGGGGGGGGAAGCCGGGGAAGAAAGAACAACAAGATCTGGAAAGGAGCCTGATGTTTGCATCGGCTGGTGAGCAGGGCTGGGGAAAAGGCCCTGGAAAACTTCCTTCCCCTTCTTTATGGGTGCCTGGGGAGGGAGGGGGCGGCCCCCTGCTTAATCTCGCATCTGCTGTAAGGAGCTCTGGAGGGGCTCCCCCGGGCTGGGGGCTGGCGCAAGAGGGGCGGCAGGAGGTGGAGGAGGACAGCCACCGGCGTGGGAGCACACGGACAGACCCCTGCTGGACCCACATCCCCCCTCCAACCACTGTCACCCCCAGCGAAAACCCACCACTTTGCTAAACCCCTTGCCATCCCCTGCTCAGTCTCACGTAACCCCGCTAATCACCGAGAAAAAGGAAAAAAAAAAAAACCCAAACAAACCCAAAACTACATTAAAACCCAAGGATGCACCAAGATGCTTTTGAATCAACTCCTTGCTCCTACGGGGAGCTGGGACCTTCCCTTCGCGGAAGAGACAAAGATGGGAAAAGAAAGCTGAGCTTCCAGAATAGCAGCAGGGCTTTGCAAGCGAAACAACAGCTCCGGGCGCCCAGCTGCAGCTGACAAACGCTAATCTCACCTATATTTCTTCCCCGTCCATCTGTCTGCCTCCAGAAGCGAGCCCAGCAAAGTGTTCTTGCAGGTTGCCCCCCGGCAATTTAGCCTGGATTTTGGGGGTGCAGCCAGCCAACAGGGAGGGGAGGGATTCAGAGATGTTTCATTTCCAGACCCCAGAGACAGCCCCGAGCTGCCAGCAGCCCCGTGGTACCTGCCCCGTGTGGGACATGAGGGTCAGCGCTGCCATCAGCAGCCCCATGTGTCCCCCCCCCCCCCCGCCCTTGGTACCCCTCGGGCAAAATCTGCCTCCCATATGCCGGCGAGAGCCGCATTCCCAAATAATGGGAAGCAGGTCGACGGCAAAGCCGGGAGCGCTGGGGCGATGGCCGGGTGCCAGTGCCGGGCATGACCGTTCCCCGAGGCTGCCTCGTGCCGTGCGAGCCCCCCCTCCATGCTCAGAGGCCAAAGGCATTGGGATGGGGGCTAACGGCCCCCAGGAGAGCTGCGAGGCAGCCTTTTGCTTTTAATCTGCTCTTCTTAGCTCCTCGCCTGAGGCTTTTCCAGCCCCACAGCCCAGATGAGGAGAGATGGGGCTGAGCCGGCATCGCAAGGTGCTGGTTTAACCCATCATCACATCTCTACGGACCAGGCTCGGGGAAACACCTCCGTGGTCCAAACCTTGAGTAATGGTGGATGCTGTTGCAGCATCCCAAAGCTCCAGCAGAAACCAGGGCTGTGCCTGGAGCAGGATCAACCCAACTCAAGATAAACTTGGCTCAAAAGGCAAGGGGACAAGCCAGAGGGTGAGGAAGGGGCAAAACCAACACATCCAAGTGCTTGCCAAAGGCAGGGCAGAGGTAGGAAAAGTCCCCGTGTCTCTGGAGTCTCCATACAGGGTAGGGGACACAGAGCAGGGGGACACAGGTGTCCTGGCACAGGTTATGACAGGACAAGGGTGTCTGAACAGTGAGAGAACCAAGACCAGTCCCTACAGCCACCTCACTCAAAACCACCCCTAATTCAATCCCTCCAGGAGTTATTACATCTCACTCACTTACCTGGGAAGGAGGGACAACATTGCCACCACCAGCGAGGACAGGCAGCAAAGGGAAAGGAGAGGGAAGGGAAACCCCTGCCCTTCCTCTTCTTCTTCTTCTTCTTCCCCCCCAAATTTCCCCCAGGTGCTTCTGCTTTGCCACAGCTGGGTGCAAACCAAGAGAGGTGGTGATGGGGTTTTACTTTAATGGATGTGGCCTTCCTGGAGGGAGCAGGGAGAGGTTAACCAGCCCCAGATGGGTGCGTATGGGGGGAGTAAGCAAGGGAGACAACAGGAGAGGGGCTACAGCAGCCAGGGCAAGGCAGTGGCGTCCCCCCCCCCCACCCAGAGCACATGCAATTCCTATTTCTGGTGTTGAATCGTCTCAGCGAGACCCAGCACAGAAGGTCTGGCTCAGGGGGTGTGAAATATTGCCTGAAATATCCTGAGAAAACTCATCTCCAGCCCAGCAAGACAAGGGTGAGGGTACAATGGAACCAGCCAGGGAACCCCAAAGTAACCCCCCAGCCAGGCGAGCCATGGGATAAATGGGGGGAAAGGCTCTGGTTTCCCTGAAATCATCACTGAGACGGAAATTGCCGCTGGCTGGCAACTCCGCCTGACATCTCAGGCTCCTGAGCAAAGGAAGCTTTTTTCATCTGAAGCTGAAAAGAAGCCACCTGGGTATTAAGCAGTGCTTTTCTTCTGGTGAAGAGACAGCAAATTGCCATCTTGGAGCACCGGGAAGGGAATAGAGAGTCACAGAAGTGGCCAAATCCCTCCAACAGAGGCATCACAGCAGCTCCCTGGAAAAAGGCTTCAAGCTCTGCACAGCACCCTAGCGCTGAGCAATTTTGTAGGAGACTTGCCAACAGCTCATTTTTCCTGGTCTTTTAATTATTTCCTTTATTTGAGTATGAAAGTGGAAGGGGAATGATTTACAGAGACCGGGAGAAAGCGGTGGGGTTGGTTTCCTTCCAAACGCGGCTGAAGACAAAATCACCAAGAGCAGGAAAAAGGCCTCTGAAGGGTCTGGAAGAATTGACTTTCTTCTCTTTCCGAGGGAGGATGGGGCTGATGAAGATTTTAATTCCCAGGCAAACCGAAGAGGAGCTTCAGCCAGGACATTGCTGCTTCAGAGGAGGCTTCCAGGGTCTCTTGCTCCCGGGGTGAGCGTGTAAACCCCGTCTTTGGAAATCTGCACCACTTGTGTGCAAAACCAGGCTGAGACCTAGACTGGAAGGGTGGCAAAGAGGTTTTAATTCCCTCAAAAGGTGAAAACCCCCATGCAATTCACTCCAGTTCATCAGCTCCCCTTGGCCATTAGTTGGTGACTCGTTTTCCCCATCTGAAAAACAGAGAGAGTATAAATCCTCCCCCGATACAAGCTCCCAGGTTAGTTTATTACTCATTTTAAAATAAATATTTGATTCTTTTCTTATCCCCGACTGCTGGGGATGGAAATGTCTCTTTGTTTTAGAAACAAAACGAAAAAATTCGGAATAAAATTTTCATTAGGTGCAAAAGGAGACTCTTCCAAACAAAGCGAGCGGAGCAAAACTCCGGCGAGGAGTCCGGGCCCGGAGGCTGCGCTCAGCTTTGCAAAACTGCCAGAATAAGTCCTTAGAAATACAGATTTCTGGTTTTCCAACTAGGGAGGCTGGGCCGGGCGCCAGGCGAGCCGTGGGAAGGCAGCAAACAGCGGCCAACTCCCGTGCACCGGCCCTGACCCTCGTGCGTGATCTTTCTTCCCATCCCTGGGCACATCCCTGTGTCCCGTTCCCCCCCCTCCACCACCTCCCCGCTGGGCAGATGCTGGGGAAGGAGACCCGTTTTCGCAGCCTGTCCTCCAAAACCAAGCAAAATCTTGGTGCGGCCGCATCTTCCCAGCTCTCGGTGTCACGTCGTGTCCCTGTGCTGCCAGGGATGGGCCACCACCACGGCAGCCTCGTGACAAAACCCAATTCTCCCCTAATATTCATCAAGCTTGAAGAGTGAAAAGAAATAACCGATATGAGGCCAGTGAGGACTTTGCTCAGTTCCTGAGCAGGGATGAAAGTCCCTCCCTGCAGGTCCAGCTTGTCTTTAAGCTCAAATCCATCCCACACAAATTCTTCCCCCCCCCCCCCCGCCGCTTCCCTTGCGCGGCTCCGTAGCTGGAAGGGTTTTGTTCCATCTCTTAATTGCTTCAGACCTGCTTTTTTTCAGCCTGGAATAATCAGGGCTTTCTGGAGAGATGCTTCGGCTCAAGCCTGGAAAATACCCAAGGCAACACACACACACACAAGTGCAAGGTCAAAAAACCAGAGGCGTAAACCAGTTGCAGATCTGGGGACGAATAACCACCGCCACCAGCCCGAGAGGAAGCCTGAGCTGGCATTTTCCAAAATAGCCGGAGGGAAGCAGCATCCCCCCAGCCCCTGCCTCCCCCACGCCTGGACCACGCTGGGCACGTGCATCCTTGCTGCCCCTCACCCATTTCGGTGACCCAAGGCCAGAGGCACCAAAATGGCATTTTTGGGCTAAAACTTGGTGCAAATCTAAAGTTCCCACGTGCTTGACCAGGTGCTGGATGTCGGGGGGACATGGGACCCTGGTGAGGTGGGGGCAGCCTGGGCTGGGGTGGGGGGGGGGGTTAAGCAGGATTAGCGGAATGAGGTTGTGGGAAGATTAGTGAGGAGGGGAAAAAAGTCACTAGACCCTTGGTGATGCCCATCTGAGCGGGGCACAGGACCCTGGCACCCACAGCCCCACTCCAAGGGAGGGGCCACCCCCTTGTCACCCCCCCTGCCAGGCTCTGAGCTCCTTCCAGGCATTTCCTTACCTTCCTGCCCCCAGTTTGCTGCTCCTGCAAGGTGTTCCCAGCACTGCTGGAAGGGGAACGAGAAGCGAGGTGAGGTT
The DNA here is from genome assembly GCF_964106895.1 of Numenius arquata. Classification (NCBI taxonomy): domain Eukaryota; kingdom Metazoa; phylum Chordata; class Aves; order Charadriiformes; family Scolopacidae; genus Numenius; species Numenius arquata. The sequence goes on along the minus strand of NC_133598.1, from coordinate 5,292,648 downwards.
GATGGGTGCCACGGGGTCCTGTACCATGCCCAGAAGCGTGACTGGGAATGGCAGGGGGGGTGATGTGATTCCACCCCCCAGCCCTGCTTTCAGAAGGGAGCCCAGGTTCAGGGCACCCAGGGGGGTGCAGGCTGGGCAAGCAGCTCAGTCCTACTCTCCAGGACTGGGTGAGAAACAGATTTGGCCCCTGTAGACGCTGCCTGGGGGGGGGGGGGCGCATCAATCCCAGCCATACACCTCCAGGACCCCCACCCCGGGGCAGGGCTGCCCGCACAGCCCCAGGAAAGAACTTCCAACCAACCTATTTCCTTCCAAAGAGCCTCAATTTTACACTTGAAGTGAAAGGATTGAAACATTTATGATTGAGCCCAGGCTGAAAGTCCCTGGGAATTGCCCGTGCAACCATATGGATTTGTTCCCTGGCTTAAAGCACACAAACACAAAACCCCAAAGACCCCCGCTCCCCCTCTCTCCCCCCCCCAGCCCCAGCTTCCCACCCCCTTCCTTCCTCCCCTCGGCTCAGAGAAAGCCGCTCGCTCTCCAGCCGCAGCCGCTGGTTTCAATTATCTCCATGATTAACTTTCTTCGTTTTACAGGCGGTTCCTGCCAGGCGCCCCATTTCCACCCCGCTGCGGTGTGGGGAGCAGCGTGGCTGGGCAGGGGGGGGCACAGAACTACAGAACACCCCGGGGTGTTGGTGTGGGGGTACGGTGATGCTCCAGCCTCACTTGGTGACGGGGGAGGATGAGCCTCTGGGAGGATGCTGAGCTGAAAGGTTGCAGGCAGGGAAAGATAAAGGGAAGGGGAGAGGGAGGAGGAAGAGGATGGAGGCCGAGAGAAGTGATGGAGCGGGTCAGGAAAGGTTTGGGAATGGGGGATTTGGGGATGGAGGGAGCAGGGAAGAGTGGGGACCTGGTGTGGGGCTTGGTAAGAGGGATGATATGAATGTCAGAGAAGGGAGCAGTAGGTGATGTGTTTTATCTTGTTGCTCCCACTCATGCTCGGCCCCTGGGATTCAGCTCTGAGCACCCACCAGCCTCCCCCGCAGCACCCATGGGTGCTGCCCCAGGGCATCAGGGCATTGCTGCCCCCTCTTCAACAGCCATACCCAGAGCCTGTGGGAACCCGGCTCCCACAGGACCTGGTGGGCTGTGGATGGCTGGATCCAGCACAGGTCAGCACTGACACCCTTCTCCATCCACCTGCTGCCCCTTCCACCAGCACCAGGCACCGCCGAGGGTATTTTGGTCCAGAGATTGCAGGGAGACCATCAGTCCCCATAGCTGGGGGGTGACCTCCAGACTGAGCTTTTCCTTGGTCCCCCACCCTCCACAGCAGTGGGAGAGGAGCAAGGAGGGACCACGACCCCCTTCATCACCCACCAGGACCCTCGGGGGAAGCCACGGGATGCCCCAACCCACCTCTCCCCCAGCCATAAATCCTGCCCCGCTTGCCAGCAGGCGCTAGAAGCTGATTTGATTCTAATTTCCTTCTCTTGACTCAAGATTGAGCCTTTAATCCCCTCCAGCAAGCAGTCCCTGACCGTACCACCTCCTCCCTCTCCCCTTTTCCTTCCTGGCCCCCCACCAGCCTCCTGCCTGGGCCGGGCGGCAAGTGGGGCCAGCTGGGCTCCATCGCCAGCCCCGTGGTTATATGACCCTTCCCCTTCTGCTCAGTCAAAAGTTGGGGGACGATTGCAGCTCAGATTGCTGCAAAACCTGAGCTGGGTCCTGGGGTCCCCACCTTGTGCTGGAGAAGGGGCAAAAATCTCCCCCTTTGAGGGGGGACAGAAGGTCTCAGGGCTGTATACGGAGCTGGGGAGCGCACCACGCTATAGAAATCTGCTGCGGGGTCATCACCTCCACGCCTTTTGGGCCAAAACATGTAGCAAGAGGTTAAATCACAGCCAGGGGATTTCCAGCTGGATGAAGGGACACATGGGGACAAAGCGGTTGCTGCACGGCCGTCACCGTAGCTTTGCTAAGACCAGCCTGGCTGCCAGGAAGGGCAATGGGGCAGATGCCCGTGATGTCCCCACTCTGGGTTTGCTTCGCTCAGCAGCCCCCTTCTCCCCCACCAAACACGATGTGAGGATGCGGTGAACCATCCCCCCCCCCCCCCCCCCCATTCCCACGCCTGTCTGTGTGTCTGGGCTGAATGAAGCTGGAAGCCGGCACTCGGCTGGGGCTGCATACAGACAATTAGCAGATTGGAGCATCATTAAGGGTGCCAGAAACCCTCTAAGGAGGTTCTATGGGCTTCTGCCAAGTTTTCCTACTCATCTCCTCCCAAAGCCCCCCATTCCCTGATGACCCGTCACCCCGGGGTCGCTGTGCGCGGCCGCTGCTGTAGGGTGAGCGCAAAGCCCTTGTGATGGATTGAGAGGGAAGGTGCTGATATGGGAGAAAAATGGATGTTAGGAAAATATGGGGTGTTTGGCTCTGAAATCCAGGGATAGAGACCAAACTCTGGAGGTGGGGGAGTAGCAATGGCTGAATCGAGCAGTTGGGAGTTTTGGCTTTGAGGAACCAGTGGGTTGAAGCTGCAGAGCATCAGCACAAAACCAGCACAAAACCAAAAAAACGTGTTTCGTTTACCCCCCACCATACACAGGGGTTAGAGATCTCACCGAGCTCCATGGTGGGAGCAGAGGCATTTTGGACCCAAGGAGGGGGATGCAAGGAGAAGGGGAAGGGGAGGCGAGGGGGGGTCACCGGCCTTTCCGCACCTCCCTGCTGTAATCACTCCTTTTTTTCTTCCCGGTGAAAAGCGGGGAGATTGGATTACCAAATTACACCCATCTCTCCCTCTCCTTCCCGCTTCATCCCTCACCGGCTGCCCCCGCTGCCGGCTACGGTTACCCCACGGACAAAGGTGCTGGTGGCCGGGGGTCCCCAAATGGGGACACAGCCCAGCCCAGGGCGCTTTCATCTCCTCCCCACCAGCCTGGGGAGCAGAGATAACCCCCTGCCCCGAGCAGACTGCCTGGTGAGATAAGATCAGAGCCAGCAGGTAGACAAGGCTCTGCCCTTCAGAATCCGAAACTGGAGGGTTTCTCCGGTGCCTTCTGCCTCTTTGCAACTCAACCCGCTCCCTCCCATCACTGGACGGGGTATCACATCCCCGGGCAGCTCTGGCTCCAGCAAAATCACAGCCGGTCCCCTTCGCCTGGTCCTTGCACAGCTTTTCTCCCACTTCCCCAAGCCGTGCTGCCCCTTTGGATGCAGGGGATGAAATGGGATGTTGCATCCCACAATGGGCTCAGCAGCTTTGCCAAGGAATCCTGGCAATGGGAGCGCCCTGGAAAACCAGGCTGCATCTCAGAGAGCTTGCCGTGGTGGTTAAATACAGGTTAATTCCTCCACAGCCAGTGGAGGAATTCCTTCCCTACCCAGTACCCCCGAGCCCCAAGCTCAGCCTGCCCCTCGCAGTCCCACAGCGCCTGGGAAGCATCTCCTGTTTGCAAGAAACAAGCCCAAAAATGCCGCTCGGCCCTTGCACAAACAGCCCAGGGCCAGGGCTCTGCCAGGGCGGGATGAAAAGCATCTCCCGGCCACAACAGCATTTCTTGGCTTTTGGGAAAGGTTATTTCATAACAGTTGGAGGCTCAGAACAGGGGTTGGGGAGGAAAAAAAAAAAAAAAAAAGCGTTTATCCAACCAAGCACTGCTCACTCTGACATCCCCAGCCCCGGCCAAACTCGGCTCCGGTAACGCTGCCTTTTCCTCAGAAGGAGAAGCAATATTTGTCTGGGACGAGGGAGTTGGAAAGCCAGGCATTTCCGTGCTTTCCCCACTGGCCCCTTTGATGGCAGAGGACTGGGAGATGCTGCAGATCCCTGCGTGGCTGTGAGCATCTCCATCACTCCGAGCAAGGTGAGTTTCGGCAGTCCTGGTCTCAGCCCAGTTGGGGACGGGGTCCCGCAGCATGAGATTAGTGCACGGAAAACGTCTTCCTCCAGGGATGCTTTGAACGAAACCAGGGGTACGGGGACAGAGCAGAGGGCCAGCACCCAGCAGCGAGCGTTAGACGGTGCTTTTCATCATCAGAGACCTGACAACCCACTGAAACCATGACTTTGTTCCCGAGAGAAACCTGCCCCTTCTTTGAAGTTACTGGAAGTCCCCTAAAATAAGCAGGCTTTTATGGAAAGGATAATTGCTCTTCCTTGTGCCGAGAAGCAGTGGGGAGAAGGAATCAAAGGCAAACGGCCTCCAGAGCATCTCTCCTGCGGGTAGGAGAAATATTGTGTCTGGCTGCCCCCGCCGCTCCTGCCCGCCCGGCTGATGTGTCGGTCACCTCTTGGGTTTCATTCATGAGGTTCCCAAAATAACTTTTCCTTTCTCATCAGGACAGGATAGGAAGCCGCAAGAAACAAATCAAAGTCCAAGCCTGCTCGAAACGCTGATTCCTCCGGCGTACAGAGCCAGCTGAGTCTGGGAGCTCTTTCTTTGGATAAGCCAGAACAGGAGAAAGTGCTTTTTAATTTCCTCGGAGTGCAGCGAGTCACCCAAATTTTGGCATCGATGCTTGCTCTGCGCTGTGTTCACACGCTGCCTCCAGCTCCCAGGGGTTTCGATGTGGGTGAATTTGACCCCTCATTTGAAGTTTTGGGTCGAAGGGACAGCTTCAGCAGCCACCGCCCGAGGTGCTGGGGTGACCCCTGGAACTCCCTCACTCCCAGCCACGTCCCCAAAACTTTAACACGTGTATTTGCATCACCCCAACACGTGGGACCGGCTCCCACATGCTCTGGCGGGGCAAGAACTCAAGGTAGGGCTTCCAAATCCCTTCCCCAGCCCCTGGCCATCATGGCAAAGCTGCTGACCCGGGAACCGCAGACAAACCACTGAGTTTTGGCTCTGGAATGCTGGCCGGGAAGATGATGCAGCCGAGGACCCAATGTCCCCGAGGAACCCTGCCAGCTGTCCCGGGGCTCAGCCATCCCCATTCCCACCCGTCACCCTGCCAGGGCTCTCCCTGCATCGCAGCGACCACCGGGGACGGCAGCTGGGGGCTGAGGGAGGCTGGGTCTCGCTGGCCGGCAGGGCTGCTGCTGGCAGGGATGGCTGGAGAGATGCTGAGCCGGCTCCCGTGCTCCCTCCCGGCTGCCAAGGAGGATTTTGGCCAAGCTGTAACTATAGGATGCTGCGGTTGTTGCGGTCTGAGGGCTGACAGCAGCTGGAGGTCCATCCTTACCCCAAGGAGTGGGGCAAACCCTCATCCTCAGCCCCTGCCTGGCTCCAGGGCACTGGCAACAGAGGAAACAAGCAAAAAAAGGGGAAAATGACCCATTTCTACTGCCGTTTCTACTGGGTTCAGACCACTCCTACCCGAGGATGGGAAGGGACCACGGCAGAGCGGTCCCTTTTCATCAGAGACCCAACAACCCACTGAGAAGGTGACTTTGCTCCCTGGAGATGCTGGGGGTGTGTCCCCAGAGATGCTCTGGCAAAGTCACGGAATCACTGAATTGTCGGAGTTGGAAGGGACCTCTAGGGATCCTCTAGCCCAACTCCCCTGCTGAAGCAGGGTTGCCCAGAGCACATCACTCAGGACTGCATCCAGGTGAGTCTTGAAGATCTCCAGAGAAGGGGACTCCACACCCTCCCTGGGCAGCCTGTTCCAGGGCTCTGGCACCCTCACCAGAAAGGAGTTTTTCCTCATATTTGAATGGAGCTTCCCATGTTCCAGCTTGTGCCCGTTGCTCCTCATCCTATCGCTGGAAACCACTGAACAGAGTCTGGCTCCATCCTCCTTCAACCCACCCTTCAGGTACTTGTAACCATAGATAAGGTCTCCCCTCAGCCTTCTCTTCTCCAGGCTAAAGAGCCCCAGCTCTCTCAGCCTTTCCTCGTAAGGGAGATGCTCCAATTCCTCAGTCATCTTTGTTGCCCTACGTTGGACTCTCTCCAGTAGTTCCCTGTCTCTCTTGAACTGGGGAGCCCAGAACTGGGCACAATATTCCAGTTGTGGCCTCACCAGTGCAGAGTAGAGGGGGAGAATGACCTCCCTCGACCTACTGGCCACACTCTTCCCTACGCAGCCCAGGAGTCCCGGAGCTGGGAGAGGAGGGGGGTAAAGCGAGAGCTTCGTGAGGCACATCTGGATGTGGACAAGGACATCTGCCCACAGCCCCGCCGGCTGCAAAGCATCGAGCGTGCACTGGGGGAACCGCAAACTCCCCCGTTGGTGGGACAGCCTCTGATCCAGCCCGGAATTAAAAACAAATATTTTCACAAGATTCCCAGGAAGCACAAGTCATGGGGAGGGGGGAGGAGGGGATCCCCACGGCCACCGGCGTGTCGGAAACGTTCACTTTACCCTTCCTTTTTACATCTCTTTTATACGCTTGTTAGTCAGTGGTTTTAATACAATTCTGACCCACCCTGTCATGTTATAAGAGTTAATACTTGACGCTGCGGGAGTTATTCAGTGCGTTTGGTCGGGCCAGGGCGCGGGGAGAGCCCGGATCCCATCTGCACGCGTGGAAAAGCGCCGTTGCCGCGAAAACACATGGGAGCGTTTTGTTCCTTCATTGGATGACAAAAAATGCATTAACGGATTATTATTATTAAGCTGGGGAATGACAAATAATCCACCTCTGAAGAATGCCCTAGTGAGAAACAGCTGTGGAACGTTTGGTTAGAGCGAATAGTTCCGTGAGGACCAGCAGCTGGCTGGGATGGACTGGTCTTGGGAGCTTCGGGGAGCAAAACAAGGGGAAAAAAGTGCCTTATCAAGAAAATATTTCATCCGTCAGGTGACTCAGTTTGCTCTTTGGCTGAATGAAAGGCACCAAAAATAGAAGGCATTCAAGGAGTTTGCAGTGAATAAATAGAAAAGGGAACAAAATTGGGTCTAAGTCTGGCTTCCAGGCTGGGAGGGGGGGCGGGGGGGGGTGAGGGAGGCAGCAACGGCCCCTGCAGAAATCTGGTCCGAGTTTCGTGCTCATAACAAAGCTGAAACCTCAACGAGTTTCACATGGTTTTGTGTTTCTCCCGCAGCATTTTCCGCAGCCACAAAAGCAGGGACTTGGAAAATGACCCTGACGTTTTTTATCTCAATCGGGAAATGTCTCCCTGGTCCCTCTGCCTCATCCCGTCCCTGAATGGCCGGAGCATGGAGAAGCAGCGAGGTTCAGAGGTGTGCGCCGCACGTGCGGGACACCACCTCTCCCCGGGTGGAAATCCTTTCCGGACAGGGCCAGAGCTTTGCTCTGCTTTCCCCACGCCTGCTGCCACGCTTCGCTTTCCTTAACAAATGGCTCAAGTGACACAAACCCCCGTCCCCACAACCTCTCTGACCCCCCCCCTCCTCCATGGGGCCACACCAGCACAATGCTGCTGGGAAAAGCTGCGGGATGCGATGGGGACCACGATCCGGACCGGCTCAGGCATTTCCAGGGGTGATGAGGAAGCGATGGCTTGCTCCCAGCGCTGCCTCTTCCGTTCAGCGCCGGGAGGCGATTCCGTGATTTTGGTTTCACGCCGGTTAATTAAAATATCTCCGGCTGCTTGATGTACACGGGGATGTGACGGCACCGTGTCCCCACGGGGGTCTCGCCGTCGCGTGCGAGACGGGGAGGATGCTGGGGATGGGAAAGCATCGGCGCCGCGAGACGAAGTGTCTGGAAAGAGCTTAACGTCGGCTGCCTCCGGGACCCGCGGGCATCTGCGGTCCAGGCTGTCACTTCAGCTCTTGGTCCCCGAAACCGCCCATGCCGCGAAGGAGCTGGCATCGACGTGCTGCCGGCAGCATCGTCCCCTTCACAGCAGGATCACCCCCCACACACCTCCATTTGCAAGGAGGGGGAGCGGATGGGAACGGTTTAGCCCCAGCCGTGGGGCTGCTCCGGGGCACCAGGGACGGAGCAGGCGGGAAGGGAATCGCGATGCTCCGGGGCTGCAGCAAAGCGTCACCGGCAGTTTGTCTGTCCCCGACAGGCTTTCAGCACCCATCAAACACCATGTCCCCCCACGTGCTCTCCCTGCCGGGCTGAGCTTTGCAGCTGAGCAAAAGCTGCTTTTTGCCGAATCCTGCTTTTTCTCCCGAGCAGGGAAGAGCCTGGGAACGTCCCCCTCCCCGACACCTTCGTGGCAGCCCCAAAACACACTGCTCCCTTCTTCCCTCCATCTCCCTTCACTTTCCAGGCAAAGCCTCTGCCTGCAGACCCCGAGGGGATGGGCTTTGGCATCCCCAACCTTCCCCAAACTGCATCTCCAAGAGCCTTAGAGGGGTTAAATGGCAAAATGCATCCCCATCTCCAGCAGCAGGGTCTTATCCCAGGAAAATCCAACAGCAGGACCTCGTCCCAAACACATCACTGCACTTGGAAGTTCATGGAAGATTTTGCATGGGTTTTTTTTTCGAGTTTCCTCCCCTCTTTGGTAACAGAAGCACCATGGGACCCAAGTAGCCAGCACCCAGTCGTTTTGCACCGTACCTGCCTGCATCTCCAGGGCTTTCTCCAGGTCCTGCTCTCACTGCTCCTGCCACCACCAGCCTCGAGCTCTCCGTGGCTATTTGAGGTGGGAGAAGGCTCACCTGAGAGAGCAGCAGGTTAAACCCATTACCTCCTCAATGCCACACTTCCCAAGGACGGAAGGGAAAGGAAAACAGCTTTATTACCCCTAATTGAAGTGAACTCGCAGACCTCTCCCCCACCCGGATGCGGCGAGAGCTTCCCAAAGAAACTGAGAAGGCCATTTTTTTTCTCCGGAAAATACTCCTTTTACCTTCCAGCCTTCCCCCACACCTCCCACATTAATTTAAAACAAATTAAACTCTGGCTACACCTGGCTCCCTCCCGGCAGCCCCGGCTGGATGGAGAGCTGTGGGGAGTCCCGGGGGGGGTGGTGGTGCAGGTGAGCGGGATGGGGGCGAGAGAGTAGATGCGGATCTGTTAACCATCCCCTGGGTGTTGCAAGGAGGGTGCCAGCCCCCCCTGATCCCCAGCATGGGATACCCAAGGATCTGGGAATGGGTGGTGGGTTTGGGCAACACAACCCTGGCTGGGTCTGTGCGGGGTGTCGGACCGTGGGAATCGGGGTTCAGGATGGTATTTTGCAGGGAAGCTGAGGCTCCAAGTAGCTGGGAGGGCTTTTCTGCTCGGTTGGGATTTTTACCGGAAGGAAGATAACGTCTATGAGCTTTTCGGGGGGGAAAAACAAAAACCCAACCCCAACCGATGATGAAGACAAGACTGTTCGGTTTTACTGCTCCATAAATCAGCCCCCTGGGCCCCCGGCCCAGAGATCACCCCGGGTAAATCATCACCTCGTCTCAAACAAAGTCCAGCACTGGCACAAGTGGGAACGGGAGGAAACATTATCCCGTTTTCCATCCCTGCCCCCCTCCCCCATCTTCCCCCTGGGAGGAGGTTTTAGGTTTTCAGTGAAAGTCACTGCATATACTTATAATTCCGGTTTTTAGCAGCTGACACTTCCCCTGCTTTCCGTCAGCTGCAAACTCTCTGGTTCCCAACAAAAGGGAGAAACAAATAAATAAAAGCTGCTATAAAATCAGCCACGTTCTGCGCAGATTTGGGGTGAAATGCAAACCCAGCTTCCTGTTTACCAAAAAAAATAAATGGGGCAGGGAACATTTTCGCTGGCCTTTAAGCCAGTCCGTCCTCTAACCCTTTGCACCCACGACCTCGGGGTTTCACTTTCCACCTTCTCCGCCCCCTCGGAGAGAAAAAATCTGGAAAAGGGGGTGAAAACTGAGCTGGGGACAAATGGTGCTGCCCGTTCGGGGCTTGGTGCGTGCAATCCCATGGGAGCTTCGGGCTCGCTTCACGGATGCTTTCCCGCATGGATGCTCTTTTGGAGGGGGTTGTGCTCCCTCCAGCTCCCGCTGAATGCTGCTGGGTTTCTGCCTCCTATTTATTTTTATTTTAGGGGGATTATCATACTGGTTTTCGGATGCGCAGCCCTCTTGCTCTCCGCATTCCCCGCCGGCTCCCTGCAGAAAGGAGGCTCGGTCGGTGCTGGGGCCGTGGGAGCCTCGGAAAGGGCTGAGGAAGCTCAGAAAAGGGGCCAGGAGTTTTCCCCGGCCCTGGAGAGCTGTGGGAAGGGCTGTGGGGGATGCAGCCCAGCTGTGGGGTCTGAGCAGACACGGGGGAGGGCTGGAGGGGACCCAGAAGAGAAAATTTGCTGGAAAGAGCCCATCCCGGTCCCCTCCACCTGCCCCAGGAGGAGCCCAGACATGAAATCACTCCGGGGACCCAGCAGAAATGCCTTTTCCCCGTGACATTAGCAAGGCATGGAAGGCAGCAGCTGGGACATCTCAGTTTTTACCTCTTACCTCCCATTGCTCCCAATTTCAGGTCCGAGATTAGCATGGCCCGTTTCCCCAGGCTGTGGTTTATGGTTCCACATGTTTCTTGCTCGGCAGCAACAGCAGCGCATCAGCATTCCTGCACCAATTCACAAACCCTGCCCAAAAATCTCCTGAAATATCTGACCGAGGAATAAAGAAAACTACTCCCAGAGCCCTTCCAGGCACAGTGACACGCTGATCCTGGTCCCAGGAAAAACTTAGATAAACCGGCTCCCTGGGGGCATTTCCCCCCAAGCATTTATGGCTGGGGAATAAGGGGATGGTGCAGCACCCCGTGAGCGAAGGGGTCCGTGCTGCCGTTGGACTAACGCAGCTTCCTGAAGGACTTGGTTCCACCAGGTACCAGCTCTGGGCTGAAACAGGACCAAAAGCTATTCTGTGGATAATTGTCCCTCCAAGCCCCGCCAGACACCGCAGAGCCACGGTGGAAGCCAAGCACCCAGCTCCTCTCCCAAATTTCTGCCACCAGCACCACCCCCAAGAGTGACACTGCCATTATTTGTATTTTCAGGCTGGTGGACCCATTTCCCAGAGTGGAGGGGGTGTAGGAACTGGTTATTTTCTCCACGCTGAGCCCTGCCATGGGCTTGTCCCCAGCTGCCACCAACCTCTTTCCCCAATCCAGGGCGGCTGCAGCTCCCCATCCCCTTCGTGGCCTTTCCCAGGGATCTATATCGGATCGATACGCGTCTAGTCGGGAGGTGAAAGGTGGATACATTAAAATACACTTAGTAAACACCATCCGCAGAGCTGGCGAGAAGGTGAAGGCAAGAAATCATTGTGAAATAGCCCCTGGAAGACACATAACAGGAGAGAGCCGCATCCAAGGGCCGATAAATCTCCAGCTGTGGGTCTGAGCTCTGGAGGGAGCAGCTTTGGATGGAGCAGGGCAAGGTCTGAAAGCAGCAAAAGTAACAGGATTCATTGGCTTTCCAGGAGGGATATTTCCCTAAATCCTCTCCTTGGCCCAATTAATTTGGAAAAGGCTTGTGTTTCGCAGCCGCCGGGCACAGGAACGGAGCAGTGGGGATGTGTTTGGGAGCGCATTTTTTTTGTGCCCAAAAGCATCTCTGGTTTCTAAGTGATTTAAAATAGGATCTTGGAGGCGGCAGGAAAGATCCCTGGGAAACCTCAGCGCCGGTTTGTAGCCCATCAGACCCAGGTACCACGGTCGGGGGGAGCAAACTCCCAAAACTGCCCGTGGGACTGTGCAAAAAAGCACCAAGCAAAGCCAAAGGGAGAGGGGATCTCAGGGGAAGGTGTGGGGGGTGTTTCGGGGTGTGGGGTAGGACACATGGAAATGCTACAAAGGTACCAAAACCACCATCTTGATTGCACTCTGAGCTGGATCTGGACTCAGCAGATCCTTTGCATAAAGGAGATTTTGCTGGATTTTACCTCCAACTGGAGAGGCAGGAGGGACAAGCTCCTGGGGTGCAGACAGTATGTGATCCCTTGTGTCTGCCCCAAAAACAACCCCTTTTTTTGCCACCAGCCACCACGTGCTGGGGACAGAGAGGCTACAGCAGCGCCTGCACCCACCACGTACCAAATTCTTGGTTTAGTCCTACTCATTAGATGATGGGGATCCAAGCCCAGAGCACCAGCACCCAGAAAAATGGCATTAAATCCCGGGATTAATTGGTACAAGTGGGAACTGTTGCAGGTTCAATAAAACACTCCTCTGAGCCCTGCTTAGGGCAGCAGGATTTCCAGCCACTGCTAGTGGCATCCATTGATCTGGGAAATTTATTCCCTAGGGACTTACAGGAAATGGTTCGAATCAATTTAGACCCAATTATCACACCAGTCACCTAAGAGCAGGGTAAAGGGAAAGCTTTCCTCCCTCCGCCGCAGCAGGAGGAGAAACCCGGTAAAAATGAGTGTATTACCCCAGGCAGGACTCGTGGGGATCTTTAAAGATGCCCCGATATTTCCAGCAGAGAGCTTAAGCCTTTAAAACCAATAAAACTACACCACTGGGGAGCAGCCCAGCGTTTCCATTTGGAAACTGGGGCTTTGCTAGCAGCTTCCCAAACCCACGGAAACACCTCCGTGCTCGCACAAGAGGTGGCATCAAATATAACCTGCCCAACAGAGAGCTCCCCAGGGGAGATGCTGACACGGCGTTTGGCCCCAGCATCTACAGCGGCTTCTGGAGAGCAAACCGGAGCTGATCTGCTCCATCCATCCACGCTCTCATAGGGGCAACCACGGCTTGCTAACACGAATATCGCCTTTCTTCTTGGCAGAAGCCCCAGGCTGGGGAGGGTGGCAAGTAAATACGGGGACAGGACAGATGGGACAACAACGTGGGAAACTCTGGTACGTAAAGCACAACATATGTGAGCTGTACATCCTCGGAGGAGGAGCACAGATCTCCTGTCCAGCGACACGGACATCCCACCCAGCGCTGCAATGTGGCAAAACACTCACTGCCGTCATCACCTCACCTCCGAGCTCCGGCCAGAAGCATCTGCCTGGGCTGACGCTCCACGGAGCCGGCTTGGGGCCAGCCAGGCTCTTCCTGCTGGCCCAGGGAAGAGTTAACACAGATGTTAGGAGGCAAAAGCAGAATACAGGCTCAGCAATAAATCTGCCTGCCCCCCGGCGGGGAGTGGAGCAATAAGAGAGATTAAAGGAAGCAACCCAGACCTCTGCTTCCACCGATAAACAAGAAAAACAACAACAAAACGCCTCCGGGATGAAGCCGGCAAAAAGGGAAGCTGCCCGTACGGCTGCCGGGGGCGCGAGGCCACCGAGCCACGCTCGGACACGTGCCTGGGACCTGCCCTTTCGCTTCAGCCTCCTGGAGCGACGCAACAACCAGAAGCAAGCCTGGATCCCACGCAGCGATGGCAACCCCCGGAAAAACGAGAGTCCCTGCGGGATCGTTGGCTACCGCCGGCCAACCCAAGATCCTTAGAAGATGGGAGAAAGAAATCTATATTCTCCCAGCGCAGCCCCCTCCCCATCCCTTCCCTCTTTACCCTCTGGGCTTTGGTTTCCATCATTATTTTGTTTGTTTTGCAGTGTCCGATGTGGGGAAGGCAGTGGCTGGGCTGTGGGAACCCAACCCCCCCGGCAGACCCAGCCTCTGCTCCTGCTCCAGCACCTGGAACGCGCGAGGTTTGTTCTAATGGGGGATAAAAGGGGATAAAAAGGGAGAAAAGAAGACTAAGAAGAGTTGAATGAGTGATAAGTTAATAACAAAAAAAAATTAAAAAAAAAAATAAAAAAGATGAGCGTGACCTGTGTCAGGGTGAGATCTTTTGCATCATATCCTGGAAAGATTTAATGATGTTGAAGGGGTTTTTTTTTTGATGCCCAGACCTTAAAAGGCTGCAGGGAGCAGAAGTGGCTTTCACAAAAGGACTTTAGACAGGGTTAAACACGGCAGCGATTGCTCTCCGGCAGGGTCATGTTTATACTCGGATTACAAGCACTTAACACCTTTGGGTTGTCTTTTCCAAGCGGGTCAAACCGCAGAGCTCTGCTCTGAACCCCAGGAAACGAAGGGCCCAGCAGCTCGAAGGAGCGATTTTCTCCTTGTTTTAATTCCCCAGGGGAAAGCAGCCCCAGAGCCAGAGCTCGCCAAGGAGAGGAGCACGAGATGCTGCCCTCCTGGAGCCACCAGCTTCGCACCGAGAGGGCGTTGAGCCCAATTGATTCTGTCCCAGTATCACATTTGCGGCTCCCCCCGCCATCATGGGGACAGCTGGAGGGGCTGTGACACCCCAGCGAGGTCCGCTGGGCTCCTCCGCCCCCGACCTGCTCCCTCCTGGCCCCGTGGCATCGCGATTAGCTTGCGGCGGTAAGGGCTGTGATGTCAGAGGGGGGGGGATTATGACTTCAAAAGGAAGCATAAGCAGAAGGAACAAATTACATCCTTCTCTCGACACGTGGGATGCCCAAATGTGCGGGTAACGCTGCTAATTAAGGAACAGAGAAGGCGCTGGCAGTGGTCCCGGCCACCGATGCTGCAGCCTGCCCCACCGCCAGCCCCAACTTTGGGCAAGGACCACCCAGTGCCGGCACCTCCAGGCATCCCTCGGGATGCCCGGCTGGTCTCCGGGCACGGCTTCACGCTGGATCCAGCCACCGGCAGCTCTTGCAGGGTCTCTGGAAGTAGACAGCACCCAGAGATGCCCAATTAACAGGGCAAAGTCATCAGCCCAGCAGCCCCACAGCCCGTCTTGTCCCGAATCTGCTCTCTGACAGCAAACCAGCAGCGTGTGTGTTGAAGGGAACCATCGCAGCTTCGCAGCCAAGGGCAGAGCCAGGCCTCCCAAATGACAGCCTAATCTTAATTAACTCGAGCTCAGCCTCAGCTTCAGCTTCTCCTCCAGGACCCTTCCTACAAGCGCGAAGCACAGCCAAGCCTCCAGGCACTCATGTAAACACTCGGTTCCTCCAGAAAAAGCCAGTAACTCATGTGACCCACACTATTTATTTTTCTAAGGCCGTTTCTCCTGCTCTGGCACTGCAGATCCTGCTTTTGACACCGACTTTTCTCTTGGAGACCAAAAGGCACGAACCCTGGGTGTTTAACCTTGCCGTGCCCCGGGGTCCCCGGCTGGGGACAGTCTGCCTGTGCGGGCGAGATGCTGAACACGGAAGGATGGGAAAATCCTATAAATACCCTTAATTATTCCCTAACCCCTTGCTGCATCTTTCCAGCAGCCCTGCCTCCTTCATGCCTTCCCCAGCCCCGTTATTTCCTTCTCCTTCCTGGTCCCAAGGCGTTGGGGGTCCCATCCTCCCACAGCCCATCACGAGTTGGGAGAGTCGGGGCGGGGGGGTTCAGAGGAGACCTGGGTGTTTTCGCTGCCGCCGTGTATTATTTTTGGCCCCCCTGGCGAAGGCAGGAGGGGAATCTGCCACCCACGGAGAGCGAGGTTTGGAGGCCAGGCTGATGGCAGGAGCAGACGCTGGGAACTGAAAACAGCCTGAAAGTACAGAACATCTGGCCAGGAGCAGCCGTAGCCACCCGGGCACGGTGGCCAAACGCCAGCCTGGCTTGCCCAAGCGCTCCTGTGACATGCTCCAGCAGGGCTGGAGCAGGACCCTGCTCCTTCCTCCCCTCCAAAAACGACATCCTTCCTCTGCCTCTCCCGTCTCGCTGGGTTTCCTCCCCATGTCCTCACCACCCTGAGAAACATCTCAGCATCCTGCAGGCGGCACGGTCCTCGCCTTTGCTCTCTCCCATCCCTCTCCGGGTGGGCTGTGAGACCGAAGCGGTCACTGCCAGGCTGCCGGGAACAAGCTGGGCTCTGGCAGCAGAGCCTGGGGATGACAGTGTTCTCCATCCAACCCTTTTCCCGGCAAACACTCCGCTCCCATCAGGAATCATTCAGCAAAAAGGCAGGGCTGTCCCCGGACCTTTCCCTTATTAAATGATACCAAGAGGAACCTCATGTCTGTTTTCCCTGGGGGGGAAGGGGGGTGGCGCGTTCGACCAAGTGATCCCACTTCGCAAACCCTCCTTCTCCCAACCCCCCTGTCCCCTGGGTGGGGGGCGTCCACGGAGCTGCGAGGGGAGAAGCGTGGGGAGGGATCCGTCCCCAGGTGGTCGGCATCGCCCGGCTGCGCCCAACGCGGGGGCACTCGCCTTAGGGGGGTATTTCCAGACCCACCTATTCCCAAACGCCTCGGGGCAGGGAAGAGTGGAAAGCACCTCTCTCTCCCTCCCCCTCATTCCCAGAAAGGCTTTTTCGGCTGGGAAGGAAATGGTTGTATGTGCTTGGCCACAGCGGGAGCCAAGCCCTGATATTTGGCTCGGCGATAAGGTCATGAGAGGTGACCCGCTCGCCTCCCTCCAGCCAAGGGAGGCTGAAAACCCCGGCTCCAACCAGGCAAATGCAGAGGAACGAGCCACGCAAGACCCCTGCGGCCGAGCCGAGATGCCCACCGAGCCCCACACCACACATGGGGGGCACACGGAGGTCCAGGGGAGCTGCTGGGGGTGACCACGATCCTGAGCAATGAGGGGTGGCAACCCTCGGCCGGCCAAAATGCCAGGCGTCTGGCTTGGCTTCCCGCTGAGGAGCTCCAGATTGAGCAGAGACAGAAAATAAAGTATAAAGCCATCGATTGAGGCAGACAGTTCGCCCCGACCCTCGCCCCTCGGCGCAGGGGCATGGCCAAGCCCTTGACTCACATCTCCAAACTCTTCAAAGCGCTCTTTGTCTCCCCCCCCAGCACCAACCCGCTCGCCCGGGAGGGGAGCAGAGGCGTTATCCCACCCCTGGGGACGCTGCGAGCCCTGTGGGGATGGCAGGAAGGAGGCACGTGCACCCAGGGATGCTCTTCCGCCATCCCCTCCGCGAGGGGGTGGTGAAGCCCCCAGGCAGCTCTGCTCACCCACACCAGGCTTATACCCCTTTGGAGAGGGTCTGAGCTGGGGGTCTGTCGCCCTTTCACGGGAAACACACGCGTTCCCCGGATTTATGCTGATATCGGAGCCTTTTCACCCCCCCCAAATTTGGGGGCACTGGCTGTACAACCCCCCCCCTTTGAGCCAGCTCGCTCCAGCCACAGCCCTGGGAGCCGGTCCCTCCAAAGGAACCTGCCTCTCTCACAGCCCCAGCCTGTGATTTATTTAATGGCTCTTTGGATAAAGTCCTACACGTATTTCCAGTTTCACTGGGGGAGGTTTGGGGTTTGTATTTTTTCTCTCCCCCCGGCCCCCCCAACTTTGGCATCAGCCATTCTCTCCCTTGCAGGGATAGAGAGGAGGGGGGGGGGGCAGGGGAAAGCAGCCGGAATCCGATTGCAACCTTCACACGTTTCCAAGGCTTTCGGAGCCGCGTTTCCCACCAAGAAAGCTGGAAACCTCAACCCGTCAGGGCCACCTAAACAGAAACACATGGCTGGAGCTCAGCTCGCCAGCCAGCAGCGCAAAGCCAGGAATCAAAGCGTGTGTGGGGGGGGGGAGAAATGAAAGGGGTCACCCACGGGAGCGGGTTCGGCAGCGCCAGCCAGGGGGGGACACGGGCAATTCGGTGGCTCTCGCAAAAGAAAAAAAAAAAAAAAAAGAGGAGATGAAAGATGTTCAGAGCTGGAAAAAAAGAAGAGGAATTTGAAACCTGAGGGCAGAGAGGATGGAGATGCCGGACAAGCCTGGGGAGCTCTGCCCGAGGGGATGGGGAAGAGCCTGGCTGAGTTACACCCGTTGCAAAATTCATTGAAATTTCCCTCGAAACAGGAGCTCCTCCTCACACGTGAGCTGTGCAGCTGAACGCATCATTCCAGGGAGGGGAAAAAAAAAAAAAAATATCCCACAGAAGCCCTTAAAATATTTGCATTAAATACCCAACAAGCCTATCAGGATTAATAGCATTACAGTAAATTCCGGACAAATTAATAACTATTAGGCCGTCATGTAAAAGCACTCCTGGAGCTGGCTGGCCTAAGCCTGGCTGTAAATCACTTTGCTATCAGTAGCCAATCCTCTGTTCTCAAACCAAGAACTCCTTTTGCCAGCAGCGCCTCGTGATGCAAATAAAAACACCCAGGCAGCATCGTGTGCCGGCACCGCGCGTCCCCGCAGCCCGAGAATGAAGTGCCCCTTCACGTCATCGCCAATAAAAGCCACCAAAAATGAAAAAAAAAAAACAAAAACAAAAAAAACCCACATGGCTTTTTCTGTACTTTTTATAGTATTTCTTGAAATTCAAAAGCACCAGGATAAAAGGTGTTCGGGAGCTCGGCTCTTACCTATTTTGCTGTTACACATAGGGCAAAGCTCGCAGGAAGGTGCCCAGGGAGGCAGAGGGATGGATGCTCTGGGGTTAATGGAGCACTGGGGAGGATGCATCTCATTTCCAGCTGCCATAAATTCGCTGCATGATCTTACCCAATTAATCCACCGCCCTGGCTCGGTTCCCTCCCCTTTCCCACCCAGCAAAGCAATTTGGCACCCAGGGATTCGCAGCCGGGTCATCCCGTCGGCTGCGCGCAGCTGGCCCCGCACCCCGTCTCATCAGCCCACCCCAGCCCCGTCGGGCACGGGGAGGGAGAGGACGGGGGGTTTGTCTGTGCCGCTGCCATCGGCTGCACAAACCCCTTCATCCTCAGCCCCCTGAAAGGAGAAAAGATGAGAAAAAGCCTCCCAAATCCATAAAAGATGAGCAGAAGCGGGTGTGCGCGGGGGGTGGATGGGGAGAATTAACCTCTCCAAAGCAATTGCATCACCACGGCTCCCAACCAGCTTGGAAAAGGTTGACCTCGACCACATTCAGTCCCTGAGATTAATTACCCGGCTTAATCGCAGCTGTAATAATTGGCTTAGTCAGCATTACGACACTCTCTCATCCTGCGGGTCTGCTTCTTACCTGGAAAAACCATCCCTGGCTTTTCCTTGCCCGTTCATCAGGGCTGGGGTGGAGGAAGTCCAGGGTAAATCCAGCCAGGATTTACCTACTTTTTTTCATGCAATCGTGGTTTTCACCCTGCCCTCCTGCTGCCATTGGGTGCAAAAAGGCTCCCCTGGGTATCTCATCGCCCGTGAAACCTGCTGCTATTCTCCCCAAAGGGACTAGGGGGGGGTCACCGCTATTTCTTTCGGCAGAGCTGGTGTTTTGGTGTAGAGCGAAGGAATCACCAAGCCCCGATTTCCCACCTCAGGGCTGGCCGACACTCAGACAGATGTTTTCTATAAATAACAAAATAAGGAGCACACAAGCTGCAGAAATAGGGAGAGCAAATCCAATTAGGCTGGAAAAATTCTTTCCCGGGCTTGCAAAAGGTCTGCGGTTAATCGTCTCGCAGGGTGCATCGCTAGTAAAATAACGGAGATTTTAGATCCTGGTTCAGCCTCCCCCTTGGGGTGAAACCTGGCCAGGGGGGCAGGGAAACGCACCCCCATCCCTATCTCTTTGTCCACTTTAGAAACAAAAATGTGAACATTGGAGCCAAAAAAAAAAAAAAAAAAAAAAAAAAGAGATCTGCCAAGGGAAGAAGGGAAAAAGAGCTTTGGAGTTTGCTTGATTTCCTATAATAATGATTGATTTTTCTCCCGCTGCGCTCTCGGATTTTGGCTCGGGATCTGGGGCTCCCCTGGGAACGGGCCTGCAGTGTAGGTTTCACTTAAATGGACAATTTGTTGCTTTAACTTGCTAAAACCTCAAAAGCCACAACAGGGTTGGGTTATACAAGCTCTTTCTTTCCTGTCTCAGGTCAAACGAGCGCCGGCAGCCTGGACCCTGCCAGGTTAGCCGGGAACCGCGATGCCGGGGGTGGCTTGTGCCTTCAAAGAGCCCCCCCGTGACGCTGGGTGTTTGAGGTGGACCGGCTCAAGACCTCTTGAAAGCAGCCCCGATTCCCCCCGTGCCAAAGCTTTTAATCTGGCAGCAAAAACCTAGCTGAGACCCAGCGGTGGGATGCTGAAGTGAAGCAAATTCAGCCCTCCAGACACGGGTTTTTTTTTTTGTTCTTAAATCAGAGCAAAAAGTAAGCAGCAACTGGTTGGAACTAAATAAAGAAAAAATAAAAAAAAAAAAAAAAAAAAAAAAAAGACAGAGAAATCTTCTCATGAAGTCATTCAACTGAAGCTGGAAATTGTCCTAAAGGGTCGGCTCCACTGCCGAGGACGGCAAAGCAGAGCCATGGGTTTCTGTCCCCGCTCCAAGGGCTCCTTATGCATTTTGCATTAAGCAGTAATTGGATAAAATGCATAAACAGGCGCTGGCAGAGGGAGGAAACCCCAGGGCTCCCTCTCCCCGGGGTGCGTGGTTCCACTGACCGGAGAGGCACGAGCCCCGCCGCAGCTTTTGGAAAGAAGTGGCCACCGGTGGGGACCTGTGCCCTGACCCCCAGCCACTTGCCTATGGATGATGGACACGTGTGAATCCTCCACCAGCAGGAAGGAGGACTGGGATGTGGTCTCCTCCAGCCCAGAGAAGGACTACAACCCACCCCACAGAGGCACCAATAGTCCCCGTGACCTTTATATAGTCCCCTTTTGGGTGCTTCTCCCAAGGCTCTTGCTGGCCCGGGATGTCACCCTTAAGCAAGCATCCCCCGACACCCACCGAGGCTCGTCTTGGGCTTGTTGGGAGGGAAAAAAACCAACAATCTTGCATTCACTGGGAGACTTTCTGATCTAATAAATCCTCCTTCCTCCCTGGCTCCCATGAATCGCCCCCTTTGCTGCCGCCAGAGCTGGAGGCGATGGGACAGGGGCCGCTCGCCGCTTCGTCCCGTGAATTAGAGCATCAATGGACCCAGAGCCTCAGCTGCTTCAAACTGGCCCCCGTCCATGAGCTGCTCTTACGCTGTCTGGGATCCGGCCATCGGAGTAATTAGGAAAGCCGCATCGTTATCCGAGGCACGGTTTTCCAAGAGCAAATCCATCTGGGTTATTCCCGGCAGAGCCCGAGCTTGTCAACACAAGCTCGCCCAACGCGCCGTGCTCTGCCCCCTCCCGGGACGGCAAGCACTGGGTTTGGCTGTGGGAAAGGGGTTCGGAGAGAGCAAAAGAGCCAGTTTGGGAGTAAAATGGGGCTCTCACAGCGAAAAAGCGACGCTGAGAAGAGCGTTGCAGCCTCTTCGCTGGTTAAAAGCTGCTTCTTCCCCCCCCACACACCCCGCCCGCCCCCGGCACTTGACCCTCCAGCCTTCTCAAGCAAAGCAGAAAAGCTTAAAACCCAGTGAACTGAAAAGCAGAGCCTAAAGAAAGGCAGAAATTCCCCCAAAGCCCTTGAACAAGCGAAGCGGCCCCGCAGGGCAGGGAAGACGCTCATCAATCACAGCCCCATCCAGCCCCATGCACACACACACACCCCCCCCAAACACCCTCCGCCGGGATCCGGGACCTGCTGCCCGTGCGACCCCGTCCCCTCCTCGGGGACAAGGCTGGGCTGGAAGCGCAGGTGTCGAGGGGGAGATTTGCAGCTTTTTTTTGGCTGGATTTGTTGCTTTTCGACGGGGAGAAGGCAGCTGGAGGGTCAAGGGGTGAGCGGAGCTGCGGGGCTGGAGGGGGGGGGGCGATGGGGCACATGCAGTCGATGCAGTGTTTTCACTGGGGGTTCCAGACGGTGCCTTATTTCGGGGGGAGAAGCCAAGCGCAACCCCGGGCCATGTCTCAGCACGGGGGTCTGGGTTGAACACGCAAACCCATCTCAGCCAGACGCGTCTGCAGGACCCTGTGTTTCAACTCTAAAGGTTTCAGCTCTGGGCTGAGCCCCCCAATAATTAGGAGTCCCCGTCCCCCCCCACGAAGCCAAGTCACAGCTCAGTGATGGCAAAGGGCTGGAAAGGCTCAGATCAGCCTTCCCATCACTGCTGGGGCGGATGGGACACGAGGATCGGTGCCAGGATGGAAAGAAGGGGTTGAGAAGGCAAAGCCCCTGGGAAAACGCAGGGTCTCAGGCACACAGCGCCCCATGGGGACCCCTAAATGAAGAGACGAGGGCAGGAGTGGGGGCTGATGCTGCTCCAGCCCCACAGCACATAGAAATATCACTTAAAACCACACACGCAACGCCATGTGCGCTCACCTCCTATTTTTAAAGCACCTGCCCCATTTACCCCCTTCCTCCCGCACGTCCCCCCCCAGCCCACATCGAATCATTCAGGTTGGAAAAGACCCTTGGGACCATCGAGTCCAAATTGACCCCATCGAGGCCAAATCGCCCCCCACATCTGTCCCAAAATAAGCCCAAACCACCTGGCCCAGGCGCCTGGCTTTGGGCAACCCGATCCCCGGGACGGAAAGGGGCTCCCTTCCCAGCCCAATGGGACGGGGAAGGGAGGGGGGGGGCTGCGCTTGGCCAGCACCGGCCGCCCCCGGCTTGGACCTGACCCAGGCTGCTGATGGAGTGCGAGCCCTGGAAAAGCACCACGGAATACCTGCCCTCCCCCCTCCCCTCCACACGGGCTGCTAAAAAAAAAAACCCTACATTTTTAATTATTACGAGGAAATTTTGGGGTGTGTCCTGGTTTGAGCGACTTTCAGTAACTGTACTTTTCGGTAAGGTCTCTTCCAACGCTTGGGAAAATTGCATTTTCAGAAGACTCTAGTGTCTGAATTTGTGAAAATATTTACTTTATAGCCAGCTCTGGGATGTGGGTTTCAAGGTCTGGGTGTTTTCGAGCTCACCAGGTGCAGGGATGAGGAGGAAGGAGATCCGGGCACTTGACCCCCAGCTCCCAACAGGATTATTTCACACCATGAACGTCACATTCAAAACACCCTCCCTGCTTCCTTATCCCTTTTTTTTTTTTTTGTGTCAAAAAGACAAAATTTTCAATGGGGGAAAAACTCATCAATTATCCGGCCTGCTCTAGCATTAAAAAATATTAATCGTTAACATTATTCCACGGCTCCCAGACAGGGCTTATCCCCTCCGCAGCCAGCCCAGGGAAGCACAGAGGCACGGGAAGATGCGGAGGAGGACGGGGCCGAGGGGGGGGAAGGTTTGGCTAAAGCAGCTCTTATCTAGAGATGAGCTGGGGTGGGGGGAAACAGAGTTTTCGGAGGTGAGAGAAAAGAGAATTCCTGCCTGCACACGCTTGGGAAGAGGCATCTGAGAAGTTCAACTGTCTTCCTCCAAAATGCGCCTGAGAAATTAAGGTTTTTCTAGCAAAGCTGTGTTAATTCAAGGGGCCCGGCGGGGGCATCTCCTTCCTCCGCTGTTAGATACACACCAGCCGTCTTCCCAAACCTCTCCCTGCAAAGATCAGGTGTTTACAGCACATTCAAAACACGAGGTGAGATCCGGTCAAAAAAAAAAATTAAAAAAAAATCCCTTGACTCCAGCGGCTATGACTTAAATATCAGCCCAGAGGCCAGGCGGGGGAAAAGCAGCCCATCCTACCGCGGCAGAGCTGCCGACAGCCGCTCTTTTGGGGCCAAAGCGGAGCTTTGACCCTCCGAGATTTGCTGCTAAGAGGTTTTTTTCCCTCTTCTCGCAGCTCGAGCAGCAAACTGTAAAGATTTCGGCCTCTTCTCTGTCCGGACTAAAATAGCACAGAGGGCATTTTTTACGCCGAGATCTTTTTTTTTCTTTTTTTTTTTTTTTTTTTCCCCTCATCCTTTCAAAGGCACGCAAACAACTCGGTCCCAGCCAGAGGCATCGCATCGCAGCATTTTTTACTGATCATTTTAATTTCATCCAGCGCTGCCCCCGCTCCGAGAACCGGGGCAAGAAACCCTGACGGCTGCAAGCCGTGCAGTTTTCATGCCAATAGATTGTATCGTGTTTATATCGCCTTTTCCCAGTGATAGGACCACGATGTAAATACGGGACGTGACCCGGTAAGACGTTACTGGGATGTGAACCCTTTTCATCTCCAATTTATCATTTCAGATCAGCCCCGGAACCCCGGTGGCATCGCTGTTTGCTGAGCCCAGCAGAAATGAGCTGTTAATCTCCGTCCTGCTCCGAAGGAAGGAGATGCTGCTTGAGATGTGAACCGTCACCTCCACCAGCGATTCATCCAGCAGAACGCCCCGCATCGCCTGAACGGGCAGGATAAATGACTTTTTTTTTTTTTTTTCCCCCCCCTGAGGTTTGTGGTTTCGAGGCACCGGGGTTGTACCGGCCGCTCGCACATGCCCTGCTGTCCTATGGGAGGATTTGCAGGTGAAATTAAAGCCTTGCTTTGAGAAAGATCCTGCATCTACACCCAAAACGCAGGGAAGGGCAACGGCTCCAAGCCTCATCTCTGCACAAACACTCCTTTGGCACGGCTTTGTTTTCCCCAGGATTGTTTCTTTTCCCACAGAGATCCCAGTTGCCTCTCCGGTTATTTTTATGAAATGATATTCAGCCTCGGAGGGTGGGAAGGGAAATTGGAGCCACCCGTCCCCAGCAGGGGGGGGACCCGCTGGGCCCCTCGGGCTGGGGCTGAGCAACCTCAGGGACAGCAGCAGCAACACCCCTTTCCCAGTACCCCCAGACCAACCGGGACCCTCTTTTCCAACCCCTCCAGAGCAGAAGCAAGACTTTTCTCTCCCATTAGGCCTGAGTAAACCAAATGAGCCAACACAGAAAAACCCAAAGGAGACGGGAATGAAAAAAAAATCATCAAAACCCTCCCTAGCGCGGCAAAACAGGACACGCTCGTCCTTGCCGGGTCCCCAACTTTCCCAGGATAAACAGGATTTTTGCTTGCTGAACGGTGTTTTCAAAGTTTCCCAAATTATTCGGTTTTCACCCGCCATAAATAACGCCGTGATGTGGAAGGTGGTTTGGGGCAGCAGGTTTTGGGGTTCGCTGCTCTCGCATCCCTGGCAGTGGTGGGGGTACCCAGAAAGCCGGCGGTGCCCAGAGCGGCTCCCTGCTACCCTCTGCAGTCGCACGGCAGAAGGGCTCTCTCGGCTCCCAGCCTCCTCTGCCTCCCGCCTGGCCCCTGGCACAGGCAGGATTTACCCCCAGCCCTTCCCCAGAACATCCTCCTGCTCCCCGGGGAGGGGTGCGTACCCCACTTCACATCACCCCCCGATGCGGTCGTGCATCCCCACCCTGAGATATTGGGCTCCAGTTTCACCTAAACCCCCAGGTTTGCTCTGGTTTTGGGCAATGCCTTGCCAAACCATCTCCCCCAGCTCTTTAGGAAAACCCCGATACCTGCAGGTGTCCGCAAGAGAAAACGGAAGAGGGGGAGAACCTTTTAATTTGTTTCCCTACTTAAAAATCCAAACAGGCTCCCGCAGCCTTAGCCGAGAGGTCTCGGCACTTGGCAAACGCGCTGCGATTAGGTGTCACCTTTTGGGAATTATTCTTCTTCGTTCCTGGAAAAGGGAGGGGAAATACCTGTGTGCACGGCTGGGAAGAGGGCGGAGAGCTGGGGCAGTGCAAGAAGCGGGACTGAGAGATAATTTTCCCAGGAGCAACATTATTTTATATTTTAGCATCCGACAAAGTAGCCTGATGTGTTCCAAAAGCAAAACCAAACCGCTTTTTGGAGGTACCCAGTCTACGAGCCCCAGCAAGAGGGATCCTACCTGGCTGGGGGGAGGGGGTCCAGCTGGATCCGGAGAAGGGCTGAGGGGATCCAGAGATGGGGCCAGGTCGGCTCCAAACCTCCCATCCGGCAGCTGGATTCGGATGCTGGTTTTAGGAGAACAGCTTGAGAGAGCTTGAACATCTCTATCGTATACATTCATAACAAAAAATGGAGCTGCGGTACGTACATGAACCACAGCAGACGCATGCACAGGGTGGTACTTTTGGGGGGGGAATCTGCTTGTTTTGCACCTGCAGCAGAGGATGAAGCAAGATGCAGCCGACGGGCACCCAGGAACCTGCCTTCCCCCCCCCCCAGCTTTGCCACTGGACCCCTAAATTCAAATCAATCCAGAATAACTATATTTACCAGCCTGGAACAATCTTTTTTTCTACCTGCTAATGAAAGGCTCTGCGAAAGCAAAGTATAAATTAACCACTTTTCATATATTTCTGGGTGCCAACGGCATCCACCTTCTCCCTGGGAGCGCATCCCTCCCCGTCAGCCCAGCCGAGGAAGGCAGAGCACATCCAGCAGCTCCCGGAGAGGAGGCAGGAGCCGGAGCACTGAACCGTGGCTCGGTGGAGCCGAGCTGAAATCTCACCGCTGCAGCCAAATAACCTTGGGGTGTCGGGCTGCAAAAATAAAAAGGAGGATGGCAGCTGCTTTCCCAGAGTAACTGGGAGGGGGAAAGGGCTGCAGCAGGGGGATACGCAGCATCTTAGGCTGTATATCCCTCTTAATCAACACCTGAATTAATTATCTCCCTCTCCTTACAGCTGTCAGGCGTTTGAAGGCTTGGGTTCCCACCCTCTCTCTGCTCCCTTGCTTCTCTAAGTCTCTGCATAAACCAGTCTCCCTGACCTCCCGATCTCTGCTGTCTCTCCCAGAGCATCTTCACTCTCGGGGTTGGGGTTTTGTTGGGTTTTTGTGTTTTGTTTTGGGTTTGTTTTGTTTTTTTTTTTGGTCTTTTGGCATCACATTCTTGACAGCGCTGCTTTACATGCAGCTGCTCCAGCTTTGCGAGAGCAAACATCAGGAGTTTAGGGGGGCATGGGACCCGCCGGGCGGTTCTGGCATGCCTCATCTCTCCTCCTCCTCCACAGCACGAGACAACCCAGCTCTTTCCTTTTGGTGATGAACCTTCAAGACACCTGCAAAAGCCACCGGGACCCCTCGGCACGTGTCCCCCGTGTAGTTAAGCTGCCTCCGCTGCCTGTGGATGCTTGTGGCGTGTCACCAGAGCCACAGCTCACTGCAAAACCTTCTTCCTTGCCATTGCTGCTGCCAAAAACCAGCCTCTTCCCCCCCCACCCCCGCCCTCGCATCTCACCTCGGGTCACTGCAATCTTTCTGCTTAAAAGCATATTCCCCCTTTCCTGGCCTTTTTTGTCTTTCTGATCTCCTTCCAGCCTTAATTCTGCCGAGGTCCATAACGCCTGGTGAAAAACACGCTTCCAAAACCAAGATCCGTCATTAGAAAGCTGCCTTGGTAAACGGGAGGTGCTTCCCAGAGCCTCCCCCCTCCCCATTTCACTCCCTCCCGGTGCTCAGCATCCTGTGATTTCTCGGCAGAGCTGAGAAATCTCCTCAGCTCCCCTCCCAGCACCCCCAGTCTGAACCCATCTTCCCAGCACAGGGTCCCACTAGAGGGCAATAGAAACCCAGGAAAAGCAGAGCTGGGCCGAGCAGAGCAGGGGAGAAAGGGCCTGGCAGCACCGCCAAGGCTTCCTTCAATTTATCTTGCAGATAAATCACGCCTTAAAAAAAAAATAAAAAAATCTCAGCTGCTCCCCTGTATCCCGGGTCCCTTCCCCCGGGGGGGGGGGGGGTGTGTGGTATGGGGGGGGCGAGCATCGGCACCGGGCGAGAGGCTGCATCCTCCTTCCCCCCAAAACCATCCCCTGCTCGCTGCAATGGCAAGAACATCCCTCCCAGAGAGCTGGATCCCCTTGACCTGGGGAAAAAAAAAAAAAAAAAAAGAGGCTTCCCAAAGCTCTAGAAACATGTGGGTAACGTTTGATTTTGGAAATCTGCACAACCTGAAAGTATATTTTTTACGGCAGCCCCCGGAGCCCCAGCTGGGGTGGCCAGACTGTCGTGCTGGGGGTTGCACAACCAAAGGAAGATGGAAAAGCCCCGTCACTCCCCATGTAATTGCACCCCAGGAGCGTCGCCCTCGCAAAGGACAACGAAGAAGGAGCAACGTTGGCCACCAGATATTTCTCTATTGGCAAAACCCAGCAGAAATAAACTTGGAAAACCCATTTTTGGCCCCCACAAGCTGGAGCTGTGGCTTCAGAGCAGCTGAGCAAAGCTGGGACCAAAACCTCGGCACCAACTCACCCATCCTCATCGGCAGCACATGGAGAGGCCAAGACACCCCTTCCGACCCCACCACCATTCCAGCTTGGACCCTCCTGGGGAAAAAGCAGCAGGGACAAAGACTTTTCTTTCGATGTGCTGAAAGCAGCACCCAACCTTTCCATCACCTCCTCCCACCCCGATCCCATCCAATTTTACAGCACCCGGAACGTATTTGCCAGTGTTTAAAAGGAAACCTGTCCCTCAGTGCTGGCCCAGGACTCGCCTGGGTGGTTTTATTTCCACCGTCGAGGCCCCATTTCTGCAGGGGAGGTGCAGGAGCCCACTTTTACTGAATGGGCCCCTCAGATGGACCACGTGCACTGGGACGTGTCCTCGGGCTGGACTGGGGGAGACACCCCCATGGCCGCCCCGGGAAGGGGAGAGCGCCAGCCCCGTTCTCACCACGCACGGGCTATTTAAGTAGCTCCAGAGGGAGCCATCGCAGCACAAGATGAGCTAGAGCAGCTCCTAAATCAGTCCTTCTTTATGCCACTCCAGTCCCCAGCTCCCTCCAAACACCAGGAAACCCAGAAAGTCACATTAAATCATTTTTATCCCTTGTTCTTCCTCCTCGTCCTGAGCCACGCTGACCTCAGCTCAAGCCTCCCTGAGTCACGAGGAGCCGAATCGGAACCGCGGAGCTGCTCCCCAAAAGCATTTCGCCACCCAGAACCAGTGTGGGAATAGGTGGGACACATCCAGGATGGCAGGGAGGGGGGGTGGTGGCGTGGACCCGAGCCCACGTTCCATCAAGGCTGTGCAGGGGATGCAGCGCTCAGAGTGATTGAAAAGCAGGTGACGGCACAGGCATTTGGAAGTTTTATGAAGATCTTTTATCGAAATCACAGTAGTTAGGGACGTGCAGCCTATTAAAGGTATCCAGCACACCGCTGGGGCCAGGACAGCGTTAGTGCCGCCGTATATCCTCTAACACTGTGTTCCTTCTGGTTTTAGGAGGCCCCAGGGTCCTTCCAGCACCACTCTTGGATGAATATTCTGGAGCTTAATAGCCCTGGCTACCAGGAAGCTTTTTTTTAAGGGATTCATCACTCCTTTGCTCTCTTTGGCACAGGTCAGCTGGGGGAACCAGGCTCACCAGGCTCCTCTCGCCCTCCGTTGGCATTAAGGAGGTGGCTTGTCTTCCCGTGCCCCAAAATGCCACCACTCCAGGGGAGCAAGTGCCATCAACACCGAGCAGGTGACTCGATAGCGGGTAAAAAGCCATTCAAGCCCCAGGTAACTCCCGTGGCATCCGTCCAGGGTGGTAATTCCGACCCGATTCAGATTTCCAGCAAACCCAGGAGGCAACAGGCAGCGGGCACCTCGGGTGCAGGCAGCAGCCACCCCACCGATTTGTCACCCACCTTCCTGCCCTCCACAAAAACTGCAAAGAGAACCCTCCCTGTCCAGATCCCAGCACCACAATCGCAGCCGAAAGCTGGACCAGTTTGCTGTGCAGATGGGAGTGCTAGCGGGGCTTTCGGCGAGAGCATCCTGCCTCTCACAACCTGCTCTTCCCCCCGTAGTTTGTTCATCTTTAGCGTCGCTGCAAGACCTTTGGCTTTCCAAAGCAGCTCAGGAAAAGGGGCGGGGGGGATACAAAAAGGATACAGCAAGGACGGGGAATTGATGTAAAGAAGAAGAATCGTCGCCTAGGGGCTGAGAAAATACCGGGTTTAATTCCAGTCCTGTCCCTGGGAGGCTGCTTCCCGGTACCGCAAGATGGGGAAAGGACAACTGTTGCCTTCAGTGGGACAAAACCCATCAGGAGGAAATCTGTCTTTCTGTAACAGCAAACCAGTGGCTTCTGTGTCCTTCTTAAGCTCAGTGCTGCCGGTTGTGCCTCTACTTCTGAGATAATACAAAACTCAAACTGCCTGAACAGGAACAGGATCTGCATTTCCTTGTTCCTTTTACGATTTCCCAAGTCAAAGAGGAGCAGAGCCCCGACACGGCGACCATTTGCCACCCCCGGCTCTGCCCTGCAGAGGGAAGGGCAGAACGTTATTGCCCGGGCGTGCACACGTACGCCTGTAACACAAAATCACAAAAAAAAAATTCGAAATAAACTCCCTACCCGGCCTGTACCTTTTGCAAAGGAGATGCCGGACCCTCCGGGGGGAGGGGAGGGAAAAGCTCCACATCCCTTTTGAGCAGGTAGAAGGGGCCACACGCAGACCCCAGGATCAAAAGATGCTGGAAATATTACAATTCTCTCTGGTTTTAATGATTTTAAGGGTGGGGAGGGAAAGGAGACTGCACAGCCACAGGGTCACACGATGCGGGGGGGGGGGGGAGCAGCGCTACAGCAGCCAGTCTTAGAGAAACAGAAATTAAACCTCCCCAATAAATCCAGGCCCAAAGAGTCTCCTTGTCCATCCCCTCCCAAAGGGCAGAGCCGCCCCGTACGGTGCCCACCCCCCCCTTCATCATACCCGCAGCCTCCCCGGGGTGGGGGGCACTGGTGGAAGAAGAAACCTTTTGCCTTTTCCTGGTGGTGGGACTGGGGGGAACGGGATGGGGAAGAGCCGAGCCCCAGGGCAGAGGGTAATGCCACAATCCTGCCTGTTCCCCCGGTGCAGGATAAAGCGGTTTCTAAGGAGAGAGGCAGGGACCCCAGTGGGTCCCCCCAGTTGCGTGTGTCCCCCCCTCCTCGTTTGCTCCTTTCCTGTCAATTCTCCACTCCCAGCCCGGGATGCTCCTCACCGGGGAGCGATGGGGACTCTTTTGCACGACGGCTCCCCAGCCCTCTCCTCGGGTGCACCCACCCTACCAGAGCCAGATGGGCCCCCCCCCGGACCCCCCACCGGCTCCGGGGGGGACCATTCCCACGCATCCCTGGAGCTGGTTTGCCTGGGCTGCAGGCAGCAAAGGGTTACGCTCGGAGGTGCCGCTCTGCTCCCAGGACCTGGCAGGGGAGGGAGGGAGCGAGGAGGGGATGGAGCGGAGTTTCATTGAGTCTCCAACAAGGCAGCGAGGAGCAGGCAGGGGAACAGGCAGGGGAACAGGCAGAGGAACAGGCAGAGGAACAGGCAGCAGGTGAAGCCGCCTCCCGGACCGGCACAACGGGGTGGGAGCTGCCGGAGCCACCATGGGCCGGGGGGTGGCCCTAGGAACCGGCTTATAAAGGGGGACACCCCCCCTTCCCCTCCCTGACGTCCCTCGCTTAAAAAGAAGGGAGGGAAAGGAAAGAAAATAAAAAATCAAAATCAAAATTAAAATCTTCCTCCTTCCCCCCCCCCCGCCCGAGCCTCTCCAAATTTGCGATAACGGCGAAGGCGGGCGGCACCGGCTGGAAAATGCATCTCCCCCGGAGCTGCATCGTCCTCCTCATCCAGGGGAGCATCTCTCTGCTGGTGAGCGCTGGGGATGGGGATGGGGAAGGGGGAGGCTAAGGGGGGGGGGGTCGCGTAGCCAAAGGGACAGAGGGAGTCGGCAGCCAGGAATATTTCCCCGAGCAATTTACCTCCTCCCCAATTCCATTCCCACACCCCCACACCCCCCCCCGCACCCCATCCCCGGAAAAAACAAGCGTCGCAAAAGTTCTGTTATTTTGCAGCGGGTGGGCAGTGGGGGGCTCGCAGGCAGGGCTGGTGCTAAAGGTACCCTAAAAATCTGCAGCCCCACCTTCCCCGGCAGAGCAGTCCTGGTAGAGCTGCTGGGGGCATCTCTCCCGCACCCCCCGGGCTGGGGCAGAGCTCGGGCACAGCACCCCCCCCGGCTGACCTCCCCCTCGGGTCCCCCCTCTGCCAGGCGAGCCCTTTGCACCCCAAGGACCACGGCTGGTAGCCCAGCACTGAGGACGATGGGGCTGCAGCATCCGCCTCCCCCCAGGAACCCTCCCAGCCCACTGGGTGCCCACCACCTGGCTGCAAGGCAGCCCCCCAACCACCATCTGTGCTTATTTTTGGGTCCACAGGCCCCCGCCTGTGCTTATTTTGGGGTCCAGGGCGGGTTGGAGGCAGAGCCCCCATGGCAGCAGGAGGAGAGTTTCCAGAGGAGCCTGTCCATGGCTGTTAGAGGCGAAGGGCATCTCCCCGGGGTGAGAACTCACCTCTGAGCTTTGCTGTCCCCCGTCCTGCCCCGCTGCTCCCAGCTCCCTCTTGCCACTGGACCACGGCACAGTTTGGGGTCAGAAGAGGGGTCCATGGGCCGTGCTGTACGCAGAGAGACCAGTACAAAGGCCATGAACTGGGCATCCCCCCTCCCCATAGCACCCTCTCCCCGCTATCTGCAGAGATGCCCCGGGTGCAAGTGCTCTGACTTGAGGGAGTTGCCCTGCCAGGCGGCACCATCAGTGAGGAGAAAGCACCCATCCCAGCTCGTTTCACCCATTCCCTGAGCAACCATGAGAGAACGAGAGCAGGGAAAAATTGCTTGGCAGAAGCGAAATATGGACTACGGGGAGGAGCGGAGAGGAGAGGCGAGAGAAAAGGGAAATAAGGAAAGCAAGGATGGGAAAGAGGATGGCTGGGTCATATCTGGAGAAGTGGGGTGGCTCTGGAGAGCGAGACTGGACAAGGGGGGCACCCATCACCCATCTCTCACTCCCCACCATCGCTATGTTCAGGTGATCTGTGGCCAAGAAGAACCAGGGAAAGGCTCAGAGCAACGTGAACCCAAGACCCAGGAGAGAGCTCAAGCGCAGAAGATGAGAGGGCTGCTCTCTCCAAAGTCCCTGTTAACTCCAACCTCACTGCAGAACACGACCCTCCTGGAGCTGGTGAGCAGCTCACGGGAGTTATGGGATATCCTGGACAACCTGTCCGAGCGGGACCACGCTCCACACCCCAGAGGACAGAGGGACTTGGGGCCAGCCTCGGGCAAGCTTAAAAAAATTTTTGGCTGGGGAGATTTCTATTCCAATATCAAGACGGTGAAGTTGAACCTCTTGATCACCGGGAAGGTGGT
Source organism: Numenius arquata (assembly GCF_964106895.1). Taxonomy (NCBI): domain Eukaryota; kingdom Metazoa; phylum Chordata; class Aves; order Charadriiformes; family Scolopacidae; genus Numenius; species Numenius arquata. The sequence goes on along the minus strand of NC_133598.1, from coordinate 5,260,072 downwards.
CGATCACGGCAACGGCACAGTCAACGTCTTCTTCCGACACAACTCAACCGGGCAAGGGAACATCTCTGTCAGCCTCGTCCCCCCCACCAAGGCGGTGGAGTTTGACCTGGAGCAACAGATCTTCATCGAGGCCAAAGAATCCAAAATCTTCAACTGCCGCGTGGAGTACGAGAAAGTGGATCGTGCCAAGAAGACCACCCTCTGCACTTACGACCCATCTAAGACCTGCTACCACGAGCACACCCAGAGTCACGTCTCCTGGGTCTGCTCGAAACCCTTCAAAGTCATCTGCATCTACATCACCTTCTACAGCACAGACTACAGGCTGGTGCAGAAAGTGTGTCCCGACTACAACTATCACAGCGACGTACCCTACTACCCCTCGGGATGAGGCGCTCTGCCCGTCGCAGGATGCCCCGGTGACGAGCGGGTGCTGGGGGGGGGGGGGACACAAAGAGGGGGGGGGGAGGGAACAGGGAAGGTTTTGTAAGCTGGGGGGGAGCGCGGCGGTCCCTAGAAACCAGGAGCGAGGAAGGAAGAGGAGGATTTTTCCATTTTCCCCAAAAGCTCCCATGTTCAAGAGGAGGAATTGGAGGCTGTGGGGTACCGGCATCGCTAAACCTGGATCTGTGGTCTTTGGAGACTGGGATGTGAAGGCAGGGGCAGAATTTGGGATACAGAAAATAGGACATAAAGACACAGTCAGGACTTGGGTTTCTCAGCGCAATAATGGATTTGCCTGGATTCGGGCCACATGGTCACCTAAAACCTGAAAAGGTTGGTGACCAGGCAAAGAAGGCTCCAGCAGGATTGCACAGCCTGGGGCACAGGGAAGATCTCAGGTGGGAAAAAAGGCACCTGATGCCTTCCATGGCTGTAAGATGTCCATGGGCAGCCACATCCTCTCCCCCATGTCCGAGTTCTGCAGCAGTGGGAGCTGGAGCCGAGTTTTCCCACCATGGGATGCCAAGGGCTACCAGGATGGAAGTGGGGATCCGGGATGGGTGGGAGGGACCTTCCCGGGGTGCCACCCCCCCCACCACAGCTCACACCGGGCACAGCGAGGGGTTTCAGGGACTCGAAACTGTGGATCCGTCGGTAGAGAAATCCTGGTGGAATCTGTCCAATCTGCTGACACAATGTATGATTCATGTGTTTCCCCTGACACGCTGTGATTCATGCGTTTTCCCCTTCATCTCCTCCCTGCTCCGGCTCCCCAGCACCCATTCCCACCCTCGCCCCGGCCACAATTTGGCTCCGAGCGCCGCCGTTCCCCGGTGCAAAGGTGCGTGCCTGCGTCCGTACGTGTGTGTGTGTGTGTGAAGTGGAGCTCTGACTGTAGCGTTTCATTTACTTCGAAGGAAAAAAGGGAAAAAAACAAAACAAAACAAAAAAGCCAAACCCCAACTAAAACCACAAGAAGGCTGTCCTTGAAAGAATAAAGTTTTCACGGTGGCACGGAGGCAGGTCAAGTGTTTTCACTGAAAGCAATCTCAGGCTCCTCAGGGGAGAAGGAAAATAAACCTGGGATTGTGGATGAGGCTCCGTTCAGATGCATCTGAGTTTTCCCCTTCTAGTATCTGGGCGGCGGGTCCAGCTTCGGGGTCTGCTGGGACTCGGACAACCCAGACGCTCGGTTGCTATTGCTCGTGCACAGGCTCATTCTGCCCCACGGATGGGAATTCCCAACTTCCTCCCCTTCCCCACACATCTGAACTTTAAGCTCCCGGACACATTTATGCGGACACATTCCCTTCTATAAAAAAGACCCCCCGAAAAATATCAGCACACACACACACACACACACACACCCCAGCCCTTCGTTTTGCCCCAAAACTCCCTATATCCAGGGCACTGGGGCAGCTCCAAAAGAAAACACCGACAGAGTTAGGGGGCAGGTATTGCCACCATAACGGGTTTTATCCTTCAGCCTCCACAAGTCACATTCCTTCTCTGCAGCCTGGAGGGAGGGGGGTTTTGCCTCCCGGCTCCTGGCGAAGTTTCACGAGATGCACTTTTACATCGAGAGAGAGAGAGACACGCCGGTTCCAAAACGCATCGAGCAAAGAAAGCCTTTTAGTGCAAATAATCAATGAGAAGACTTCTACTCCCAGAACAGAAAGTTTAAAAAGGCTTTGAGAGCCCGGTTTTAGAAAATAACAGGAGCAATATTTGATGGGGGGGGGGGGGGGGAACCCTACCAGCAGTGCTCTCACAAATGTATGTTCCCTGAGGGTTCACGCTTGCTTTAAGGAAAGTGCACAAAAAACGGAGTTAAACCCCCTTTCCGCCAGCACGGACAAACCAAACAAAAGCGGGGCCGCGCACAAAAGTTGCTCATTTGGAGAAATTTCAGACAATTGCCATTTGAAGAAACAGAGCAGACAGCGGGGAGCGGAGCACCAGGCTCAAAGGATGCACCATTGTCAAAAGTGATGTGGCAGCCGCAGTTACTAGGAGACCAGGACGGGCCATTATTCGGGCTCCAGAGAAGAGGATTCCTGCTAGCGGAGTCACAACCCGTGCTCAGGAAAAGAAAAAAAAAAAAAAAGAAGGATTTCTCTGAGCTGGAGGGCAAACAATACAAGATGAGAAAAAAAAAAAAATATCCCCACACCCTAAATCCCCCAGCCCTTAACCCCCCCCCCCCCCGCTAGAATGAGATGCAAGGGACAGCCTTCAACTCCTTTGGGAAAATTCAGAATCCTAGAATTTCCCTCGTTGGAGACGAAATCAAGCTGTACTCGAATGCATTTGGCTTATAGCCCCCGATTATTCGCTTTGTGGGGTGTTGCTCACGCCGCAGAGGTCGCCCACGGAGTCGTTAAATCCCTGCCCCTGCCTCGGCTGAGATATCACACAAGGAACCAAGGTTTAATTTCTTTCCCCATTAGTAGATGGACATAAAATAGATTCGGGGGTGGGGAGAGCCTCGTATTTATCCAAATGAAATTCCGCAAGTTGCAAACTTCATGGCAAATGAAGCGGCCCGTAATGACTGTGGGAAGCAGACTTCAAAAATGCGCCGTGACACCAGGGTTCAGCAAAGTGCCGCAGAAGTGTTCGCAGGCATTTCTGCAATTAGAGCCTATCTCCATTTATAAAATGCAGCCCCTTATCATCTTTGATAACTTGGTCCACAGCCGATCCCTTTGTCTCCAAAGCAGGAAAAGCCCCGATGGGAACTACTTACCGCTGTCATCTACAACTACACAGTGAATGTTCTCCATCTCCAGTAATTAGCTCTCTTTAGTTTGTTAATACTTTTTCCCCTCTTCCCCACAAAATCCTCCTAATTTAAATTTCATGAGTCTCCCAGCCCAGCTAACCTGTGCCTCTGCACATTTAGAAACTGGCTTCCCAGAACAGCCTGCTCCACCCTCCCACCAAAGTCAATCAGCAGCTCCCTCTCCCCCCCCGGCCATTAATTGCACTCATTAGAGCTGGCGGGGACCAGGTGGATCTGGGCTCCCCAGCATCAGGATTAGATGAGTCAGGAAAAAAAGCCAAAACAGGAGCCGATGGATTTGCTGTGGGAATACAACCAGACCAGCATCTCCCAGTCCCAACACCGCTCTCTCCATCCCAGGGTGGTGGCTCCCACCAGTTCTGCCTCCTCCAGCTTGAAGGAGTGAAGTGAGGAGACTTCCACCGTCTTCTTTTAAATGCTGTTTGATATTGGAGTAATTCTTAACACTGTTAATTTTGCCCTATATCGTAAAAAATAACTCTAATCAACCTCAAATAAACCTCAATCCATCTCTCTGGAAGACACCGGGACCTCTTCTCCCTTTGTAATCTCCCAGTCAATCAGACATCGTTTTTCTCCAGTTTCCTATTTCCCATATCCCCAAAAAAACCAGCAGTGGCCTCAGATTCAAATGAGACTCTTGTGGCCAGCTCTCACCTCCAAAATGTGCTAATGCACATTACGCCAGGATTTCGGAAAGGACAAATCTCACAGGAAGGTACAATTTAACGCAAGGATCAGAGAATTGTCTAGGTTGGAAGGGACCTTTGAGATCATCTAGTCCAAGTATGTGCCAAGGATGGCACAACTGGATCCTTCTCCCCGCCACGACAGCTTCAAGGCATCAATTTTCCATAACTTGGGGTCAGGCAGGTTGGTTTTTTTCCCCAAACGTAAACATTTTTAGCAGGTTCCAGCCAGACGCCCAAGATCTCCATCAAGAAGGAAGTTTCTTCATTAAAAGCTTCTGTACAAATTCACCAGCAACAAAAGGTCATTGTCACAAGAGCCCGACTTGACGTGAGAACTTCTTTACCTCGCGGAGCTGCCAAGCTTTGAGGTTTTCACTAGAATTTGGCAATATTTGGAGGAGTTCTCAGAGCGGCGGCTCTTGAAGCCACTTGGTTACTCAAGAACTTCAGCTTCCCGAAAAACAAACAATTGGTTTCATCACCAAAAAAAAGAAAACAAACCAAAAAAAAGACCCCAAGGAAAGGGGATTTCTAAAGGCTTAGATGTCCCAATACTAATAGAGAACCCTCAATTTGTGTTAGATCTCATGATTTCTACAAGCTGGCTTTACGATCCATCTCAGGTTTTATTTTACCAAGTTTTAAGGCTGATGATACCAAAGTTCCTGCAGCTGGGTGGGCGGATGATGCGTCGCTTGGAGGGCACTGGAACCTCAAAGCATTTACATTTCTGTCGCTCCTGGGTTTTGCCTCCCCCTACAAGGCTCCAGCACGACCCCCCAGGTCTCCAGGGACATCGGGGCTCCCGTCACATCCCTCATTGGGACAAGCCTGGCTTTTTTGTTCCTAAACCAAACCGCCGAGGTCCAGCCCCGCGGAGGGAACCCTGACCTAAGTGCTTTCACAACACAAATAACACACATTTTATGGTTTCATGCCCAAACTACCAAATGGCTAATAGAGAGCCCTTGTGAGGGCTGCTGCGTACGCGCAATGCTGCGTCTTTACAGGGATGATTAGACTTTAATGAGGTCTAGTGAGTCAGCCAAGCCTTTATGCCTGTAATCCCCCATTTCAATAGCCATAGGTAGCTCCTGGATGCATTAACGGTGCCGGTTCTCCCGCTCTTCTGGGTGCGTAAAAAGCAACTTTGGATGCGATTTTGTTTTTACGAAATTTTGTTTTGGTGCCAGGCCAATGGGTGCCCGGGGTCCCCCCCCCCTCCAGCCCCCCTGCATCCCTTGGGGGTTTCAGACCTAAATTCTGCTCCTTTCGAATCCCCTTGAAGTCTCTTCGCCGCTGCTCTGTCTCTTCTCTCCTTCGCTAAGGGAAGAGCGGCTCCTCTTCCCAGAGCTGGTTTCGCGGTGCCGACGCAAGCTGCGCAAAGCTGCGACACATCTCCTTCTCCAAACGGTTCGAGAATCTTAATTCCTGGGCATAAATCCTGGTGGTGCTATTGGTTTGGGTTTTTTGGTTTTTTTTGTTTTTTTTTTTCCCCTGATAAACTTAACCAAGTTATTCCAGGCCTTTGTCTAGTCTGCCTTATCTCCCTTATAAAGATTATATTCATTTGCCTTCTGGGGATGGAGCGAGACTGCACGACCGTCAGGCACTCTGGAAATCCTCCGCTGAAAGGGGAGGCAAGCAGAAATGATTATTCATGAAATCCCCAGTGTTATGACTTGTTATTACACGCAGTCGCCTAAAAATGCAAGTGGGCTGAATGCATCACGTATTTGATCTAAGAATTATTACAGTTTTGCCAATTAGACCCAGAACCCAAATACAACCGCTCCCCTCCTCCTCCTCCTCCTCCTCCTCCCGCTCCCCTGCCAGAGCTTAGCACCAGCTGCCGTTTCATAAACACCAACATTTCCCCCTCTTCCTGCGCTTTCAACAAACTCCAAAAGCAGCAGGTCTCTGATTGTTTTCCCTCCAATTAATGGCAGAGTGCACGGCTCTCCCGGAAAGAAGCTCCAACGTCTCAAGTCGCATCACGGCAACAACCGCTCTCGCCCGAGAGGGAGCCGTGCCCAGGGGGTGGGTGAGAAAAAAAAACACCACCACCACCACCACCCCCCTCCAAAAAATCCTCACCCACCTGAGAGCATCCTACACAACTCCGGCCGGAGGGATGGGGCTCGAGGGTTGAGCAAGCGGGTTGCTTTGCTGTGTGGTGCACCGGTGGCAGGAGGGCACCCAGCCAAGCGCCGCGGGGATGGGGCAATCTGCTCCCTTAGGGGAGCCGGGCTCGTACACGCTGTTCTGCAGAACAAGCCCTGAACCTCCTGGTGGGAAAGGAAGGATTTACTTTTGCCTGAGAGGTTTTCCAGACCTACCAGAGCACCCATCTGTTACCCACATGTCTTATTTGCTAAAGGCTTGTGCCCAAAGAGGAGGAGGAGGAGGAGGAGGAGGAGGAGGGGGGAGATGGGATGCAGTAACCCCTTCTCCTCCAGTCCCCTAAGGTCACCGCTCACGGCGTGGTTGGCTCTTTGCCACGTTGGAGCATCTCTGTCACCATCCGGATGGTGGTGAAGGTTTCCTCTCCTCTCTTGCCAGATCACAAAGAGACGAAAAGAGCTGAGTAAAAGAATAGTGGTTTTTTTTTTTAAAAAAATAGAAATATTCCTATTTAAGTGCTGTACGGATAGTTCAGACTTATTTGGGTTGCACAGAATCATCCGAGAGCCTTGGGGTGGGAGGGTGGTCTGGCTCCATGCGTGCACAGGAGCAGTGCTGAATTAGCCATTTTTTTCCCCCCAAAGAGCCCTTCCCCGCGCCCCCGGGGACAGGCAGAGCTGGGCCAGTCGCTGTCACAGCCCTGAGGTTTGCACACACAGGAGGAGCCCTCTCCAGGAGTGGGGCCGGGGATGAACGAGCACCGAAGGCTGCAAGGAAAAATCTGGGCGAGACGGAGCCGAGCAGATCGCGGAGGAGAACAGCGTCTGCCTGATGCTCACGCACAGACGGTCCCAAATGCCTGAACAAAAGGGACGGGGGAGAGGGGAGGAAGAGATTTTAGGGGAACGTTGGTCCAAATCCACTTCGGATGTGGGTCACGGCGGAGCTGCCCGAGCTCCCTCTGTGTTGTCCACCCCTGTCCTCTCCCTTCAGCGCTCACACAGCTTTGCGAACCGCCACCTGCCTTCTAAAAATAAAAGAAAATAAACCAAAAGGGAACAGACACACCAAAACCCACCCGGGCACAAAGCAAAGCCGAACAAAACCACCTCCAAAGCCAGCCCTCGCCTCCTGCCAAGCCTTTCGGCGAGGCTCGGCGGCTCCGTTTCCAGCTGAACTGGCATCTGGCTGCTGGCGACGGTCTGCGCCGCTCCGTGGGTGTCTGCGGGAGACGGGCAAGTCCCCCCCGGGGACTCAGTGGCCACCTCGGTTCACTGACAGTGGCCACCGCTGTCGGTGCTCGCTAGATCGTTACAGCGGCATCCGCCGGCGCTTCAGCAGGTGAAATAAAGGGAGAGGGGGAAGTTGTTACGAGGGGTGGAAAACGCAAAAGAGAACGAGAATTCAGACCTAAAAAAAAACAAAAACCAAAAAAGAAAAGGCTGTCAAGAGGCAGCAAGAGGAGGACAGGAATGGAGAACTTGTCCAGCTCTTTCAAATCCCACCAGACCCTCATTCCTCTGCAGAGAATTCCCATCTCAATCCGCTTCAAACCCCCACACCTGCTTGCACTAAAAAAATATGCTAAATAATTCAGTTTTCACTCGTGTGCTCTCGAGCCGCAGATTCCTCCCGGCTCCTGTAGCTTTGTGCGGTATTTTAGGGAGAAGGTACAACTCGGAAGGGAGGTCGGCCCATATTCCACCCCCCTCAACGCTCCGGGACGGCAGAGCTCTGGTTTCTGGAGCCCGTTGTCAGCGCGGTGGCTGCGACACAGGGAGACTAGAGCTGTGCCATGTAGAGGATAAAGGCAGGGAAAAGGGAGGGCTGGTGTGTTTTTCCACCTGCCAGGCTTTTCTGATCTGTGGCAGATGTCTCTCCGCTTTCAAACTGCATCAAGAAGCGTCCGCTTTCATCTAGCCTCCTCATTGGGAAATTTTCCCATAAGGGGGGAAAAAAAAAAAAAAAAATGAAATTATCTATCTGCTGCGGTCTACTCAAAGCATCGCGCCGTCAAGGACGCACGTCTCCATCTTCGGCATTTGTCTCTAGGACTTTATCCTGCACCGGCAGGTCTCCTGCTCCCCCCACTTCTCCCAATCCTTCTGGAAGACCCACGGCCTCACACCTGCCCTGGTCCCCCCCAATGCACTGGGAAGACCATGGGGTGATCCCCGATGGCGTGTGGTCCTCCTGAAAGCCCCTCATGCAGTCAACTGGGACACAAACTACCACCTGTGTTACCTCGCAAACCCTACATCAGTGAAAATTCCTTTATGAGCAGCAAAAAAAATAAATATCCAGTTTTCTTGCTCCAAAACAGACCGGGGGCAAAGGATGCCCAGGAGCAAGTTGTCACAGGTGGGATGCAGTTGCCTTAGTCCCTGCCGTCACCCTCCACAGTCCCGGAATCACTGAATTGTCAGAGTTGGAAGGGACCTCTAGGGATCCTCTAGCCCAACTCCCCTGCTGAAGCAGGGTTGCCCAGAGCACATCACTCAGGGCTGCATCCAGGCAGGGCTTGAAGATCTCCAGAGAAGGGGACTCCACACCCTCCCTGGGCAGCCTGTTCCAGGGCTCTGGCACCCTCACCAGAAAGGAGTTTTTCCTCATATTTGAATGGAGCTTCCCATGTTCCAGCTTGTGCCCGTTGCCCCTCGTCCTATTGCTGGAAACCACTGAACAGAGTCCGGCTCCATCCTCCTTCAACCCACCCTTCAGGTACTTGTAACCATAGATAAGGTCTCCCCTCAGCCTTCTCTTCTCCAGGCTAAAGAGCCCCAGCTCTCTCAGCCTTTCCTCGTTAGGGAGATGCTCCAATTCTTCAGTCATCTTTGTTGCCCTACGTTGGACTCTCTCCAGTAGTTCCCTGTCTCTCTTGAACTGGGGAGCCCAGAACTGGACACGCTATTCCAGTTGTGGCCTCACCAGTGCAGAGCAGAGGGGGAGAATGACCTCCCTCGACCTACTGGCCACACTCTTCCCTATGCAGCCCAGGATCCCATTGGCCCTCTTGGCAACAAGGGCACATTGCTGGCTCATGGAAAGCTTGCTATCCACCAGGACTCCCAGATCCTTCTCCTCAGTAGTGCTTTCCAGAAGATCCACCCCTAACCTATATTGGTGCCTGGGGTTCTTCCTCCCCAGGTGCAGGACCCTACACTTGCCCTTGTTGAACCTACCTCCTCTCCCTGTCTCCATGTCACATCTCCATCCAAACCACACGTATTGGGAACCTGCTTTCATGCAGCTTCACAAGACTGAAGCTACTGGTGGAAACGTAGAAAGACAATTATAAACTAAATGAGAATTTTAGCAGGTTCCTTGGCAGAAACCATCTCCTGGGAAGGGGCCTGCTCAGTGCTATGGGCAAAGCACCCCAAACGAGAGGGAAAGCCTTAGTTTTCCAGCATAGGGGCTCTTAAATTTTACATCTTGTTCAGAAAACTACAATCCCAACAACAAACCCGGTGAAGATACGGCATCTATAAGGAGACTCCTCAATGGACTCCACGCACGCATGTGGGACTGATGGTGAAATAATGAAGCGAGGACAGCCCACGGTGGAGCAGCCCAGGAGCCCACTGTGTCCGCAAATCAGTTCGAGGATAGGCTGGGGCTTTATAAACCTTTTGAAATCGCAGCCTGAAGACATGGACTTTTAACTACTATCTTCTCTCTTCTTGCCTCCAATACTAGACCTCGTCCCACTGAGATGCTGAGATACCCAATACAGAGTATTTGCTGCCGTCTACCTCCGAGTTGCCTTAAAAATGTTTGCACCCTGCTTAAATTGGCATTTTTCTCAGCTATCAGAGGAAGCAGAACTATTCTTGCGCTTATTGTCATCCCACCAGTGAGCGCCGCTGACTTTGCAGCTCTTGTTCTGCTCTCCTCAGCCCAGAGGATGCTCTGGCACTCGGGGAGGGGAAGGCAGAGATTTGCTTCCACCGTTGGTGGCCAGCTCTGTGTTTGCAGCCTCTGTTACAGCAAACACAGTATCTTAATTAAGGGACTTGTTGGCTTGCTGAACCCAGACAGATGGGATCTTAATTCAATTAGTATACTTTAATTACCTATTATAGTAGGACTTTAAAAAAAACGGGCAGAAGTGAAAGGTTTTCTGAGCAGCTATCAATCCTATCAAATACTGATCGATGATAAGCAGTAAATGCTGTTGAGTGCTTTCTTCCTACCACTCCTCTTCCTCACCGCTAAAACCGGCTGAATTTTATCTAGATTTTGCCTGATCTCTCCTTGTGTATTGAAAATAAACAGAAGCGAGCTCTGAAGCGGCAACACACACAAGGAAATCAGTTGGAAAACACGATGCCTGTGTGTTAACCCATGTCTTCCCAACACCTCAAGCTACAGCAAATAAGCTGAAGAAGATCCACATATTTTTTGCTTTATGGATTATAACCTGCCAATTAATGCCAGTAAAGAGGTCTGAACCCAGTTTAAAAATAATCTTGTCTTGGGACACAAGGATGTGCCAGATTATTTCCTCTGGTCTCTTTTAAAATTATTCTCCAAGAAAAGCCCTACAGAAATAAATCACGGTTGGGCTCCAACAAGGAGTGTCTCTCTATGGCTGATCTGAGACAACAGGGACAGACTCGTGGTTAATAGGTGCTGATGGAAGAAATCTCCCCACGGCTACTATTTTGCAAATACGACTCATTTTGAGGTCTGCTTCTATTACACAGGGTTGTTTGTGTCTAGGGATGGAACCGAATTTTGGAAAAACATCCCTCTTCATCTAGTTGGAAGAGGGTTGTTTCATCCCCAAAGCACCAAAAGAGCATAAGCAGGTCTCAGAAGACACAACTTCCCATTTACATTTTTATGAGCAAAAAGGTGAGCTTGGCATTCTCGGGTTGTCTTTTTTTACTTTCTATTTTGGGAATGAAGCTTGGAAAACAGGTGGAAGCAGGGCTTAAAATTGCTTAAAACCCTTTGACCACAAGATGCGACATTACAGGGTGCTTGCAACATCCAATAAACCTTTGAAAACAAGGTACTGGCCCAATTTTTTTCTTGGCAGCTCTCTAGCCATGCCGCCACCGCCAAGAACAGCATGAGCGGAGGGAGTGGCGACGCAAGCGTCCCCAAATCTCCCGGGCAAACAAATGGGGAATAAACACGAAGACCCAGCCCAGGCACGGCTTTCTGCCAAGACTGCCAGCGGCGGGACCTGCAAGTGTCTAAACCCACTGTGCTGAGACCCCTGTCTTTAACAGACCTCTGTCTATTAAAGCAAAGCATTTCTGGTACGGTATTGAGAGCCAACGATAGGAAAGGTTTGAAGTTTTGGGCTGGTTTGTTGTTGGTTTTTTTAAGAACAACTAAAGAGCTCCAAAAGATAAAGTATTATTGTACACATTATCTATACTTAAACACAGCCTACCTATTTTCCGATGCATCAAGCTCTCCTCCCACCATTTCTAAAGCCTATTTTCTCCTCCTTATGTTGCCATTTCACAGCAGCATTCACCCACATGCTTTTTGTACCGCACCAGTCCGTAGCCAGAAGTTAAAAATATTAGGGAGAAGGTAATAACACACATTTAAAATATCTAGCGCCTGTTCACCAGCAGGAAAAGTCTTCTCACATCAAAACTCCAACAAGTTCCTCTCCAGGTGCTGCAGGCAAAGAGCGCGGTGCTGAGAGACACGAGGTGGGAGCAGGAGGGGAAAGACCAATGGAGCCACCAGTCAAAACAGCCGCGGCTTTTAAATCCACAGCATTTCATCTCCATGTTGCTGAGCTGCCGCTGCAAGTATCTACCTCGACCTCTCCATCACCGCGGGTCATCGCGGCAGAGCAGTGCTGGTCCACGGGCATCAGGGACAAAGGCATTTGGGTGATTTAATTTTGGAGGACCGTGCTGTCAAAGAATATATAGATAGGATTTAAAAAGCAAAACCACTCATCAATATAACAAAAACAGCACTTACGTCTTACAGCCCAGCTCCACGCCACGCTAAAGCACCCACAATAATTATAACCTCACGGAACTGTACATTTTAAAAGTCCCAGCAGCCCTGGAATGGGAAGGAGTTATTGCCATGGTGCTAAAAAGAAGGAAAAGGCCTATTTAAACATTTACTGTATGTGAAATGTCTCTCTTTTTCCCTTGCCTTTTGAGGCTTCAGCACCTAGAAATAAATCTAGCTCATTAAAGAACATTTCGTAGTTCAGTTTTGTTTACAGGCCCCAGCTAAGTAATGCCTGCTACCTAATTCAGGTTTTACCATCTGGCACATCACATTAGAAATCAAATCTGCAAGGTGGTTTATTTTTGATTATTTATTTTCTTTTTCTTTTTTTTTTTTTTTTTAATTCAGGAGAATCTGAGTTAGGAGTGGCATCACACTGGGCAGAGGAGAATAAAGAAAAAGCATTTTAATTTCACATCCTCCAGAGAGAGAAATTATTACACCCCATCAGAGTACCTCCTGCTCGTTTACGTCTAAACGCTCCACAGCCGCAGGCGGTGGCTGCAGGGGATGGAGTTACCCCCCAGCAGAGCCATCACAGAGGGCAGACACAGCGCGGGAACCCACCTCCCGGCAGCTGCGTACGCAGAAGGAAATGTGCAATGAAATACTCAGATCTCGGCTGCGCAGAGATAGAGGCAGTTGGACTGGATGCACCTTGTAGGTCCCTTCCAACTGAAAATATTCCATCCCATTCCGTTTCATCCCATCCTATTCTATCCCATTCCGTTTCATCCCATCTTAATCTCATCCCATCCCATTCCGTTTCATCCCATCCTATTCTATCCCATTCCATTTCATCCCATCTTAATCTCATCCCATCTTATCTCATCTCATCCCATTCCATCCCATCCTATCTTATCCCATCCTATCCCATTCCGTTTCATCCCATCCTATTCTATCCTATCCCGTTTCATCCCACTCCATCCTATCCCATCCCACTCCATCCCACCCCACCCCATCCCAAAACAGACTAATTTTGAGCCCGTTGTTGGGTGACCACACCATTCCAGAACACCGTTATTCCAATTAAACACCCCAGGACAGCGAGGCACGATAATTATCTAGCCCGAGTGCGCTGCCTCCTTGCTGTACGGCAGGCAGGAGAGAAGCCAACCTCCCCAGATCCACAAACACAGGCTACAGAAAGAGAAAACTCCCCGGCTGCCAACTCTCCCATCGCTGGCCACAAAAAGCACCGGCCGGTTGTCCTTGTAAGGGGGGGTGACACCCCTGACGAGCCTCCAACAGCCGCCGGAGCTGGCTGCGAGCTGTAACCTGGCCACGGGCTCCAAACCCAACATCCTGTTTAGCTATTTTTGTCGAGTGTTTTGTTGCTTGGCAAAAATTCAAGAATAAGCATTAATTTTGCCAACGCCACCTGCCTAGAGGAGTGGAGAGACAAAAAAAAAAAAAAAAAAAAAAAAAAAAAAGTTAGTGGGAAAGAAAGGAACCGCGGACAAACTGCAATGCAGCAACAACCGGAATCAACAGCGGGCAACTCGCCTCCCAACGCAACACAAAAAAGCAACCAAAACCTTGTGGTCCTACGGTAACGTTGAAATAAGGAGGTATGGACAGGGAAAAAGGAGCCATCCCAGCCATGAGATGCAACAATCTTAAGAGTTAACGCTCGTACGGCTTCGTTTTACCACATCTAAGATTAAAAAGCGGATAAAAAGCACTCCAGCTACCGCAGCAGAGGCAGAGGAGGTTTGTGGACGTCCACGCGGGGATGTCACCCTCCAGGATGCCACACCATTAAATAGCGAGGACCAGCGCACCCACCTCCCCCGGGGGTGCGGGAGTCAGACCCCGTCTGACCAAGCGCTTTCTCCAGCAGGTTTGAAAGGACTCCAAGCGCTCAGGGATAACTCCGCCGGGAGCCTTCCAGAAGCAGTGGGAAGGAGAGTCTGAAAATGGTTTTGGTTTGTTCCTTTTCATGCCATCCCTCCCAGACGCGCAACCTCTGGCTATTTCTAGGCTCCGAAGGCTTCGTTAGCAGCTCGGCAGGAAGGCGGGCAGAGCTCTTGTCCTCAACACTGCTCCCCAGCGGCAAAGAGTCAACCATTTTCCCTTCAATCCCCGCTGGGTTTCCCCCGCCCCGGGCAGAGCTCAACATCGCGTTCCTGCATTCGGATTGAGAGACAAATATTCCAGCATAACACAGGACATCACTTCTCTTCCGGAGGGCTGGGGGAAGGGTTCCAGTTCCCACCCAGTTTATCATCCACCATCTCCATCAACTACTATTTTTTTTAATTTTTTTTTTTGCCATTGGTGCTTTTCAATTATTCAAAGAGGAGCCCTACATTTTATACCTCTCCCGCCTGCGATTTTTCATAATTTGATGGAATAATTGCAATCCTCTCTCCATCCTTCCCCAATTTACCCCATCAATTAACACATTTCCTCAAGTGATTTTAATAATTCAGTCTGAGAGACGAAGTCTGATGCATCGAGCAGGAACAAGACACAAAATCCAAACCCAAACTTAACCCAAAACTCCGCTGAATTTTCTCATCTGCTCTCAGCCCGACAAACTTCCACCGGGTGAAAAGGCCACCTCCTCCGCTGAACCGCTCCTGCTTTATTTATCATATATAGATTTTCCAAAAGCTTTCCAGGTCACTGCAATTTATTTCTCCAATTATTTTGTGGGCTGTCTTTTTTTTTTTTTTTTTTTTTTCCTCCTCCTCTCTCCCTATTTCTTTTGCCCGGCGTCTTCTGTGCAGTTCAAGCTGCACCCACCTGCTGTGCCCCCAAAGCAGCACCCACCAGCACCGGTTTTAAAGTTAAAGTTTTAAATTTAAACCCCCCACAAGAAACTGGAATTGCCAAAGCAGGAATTTGCCGCAGCATTTGTCTGGAATTGCAGCCAAAGATCTGAGTGGGCAGCAGGTCAGAAAAAATAAATACACCCTCTATAATGAAACGTCTTCGTATTAGATTAACTGAAAAAAAAAAAAAAGAAAGAAAGAAAAGTCATTAGAAATAAATGAGTTAAGAAATTCTGCGACACAAATTAAATGGCAGGCACTGGGAGAGAGGAAAACTGCATTGGCCTGAGCTGACTAAACAAGATAATTATTTTAACAAAGCCGTTTGCAAAATAAATTGCACGGAAGTTGAGAAACCTTCTGAAATGAAGTTGTTGTTTTTTTTAAAAAAAAAAAAAATAAATCTTTGGCTCCTTCAAGGAAGTGTAGGGGGGAAAAAAAGGAAAAAAAAAAAAAATAAAAAGGAGAGAGCGGGTATTGTGTCCTTACCAGCAGTTTGAGAAGCAGAACAAAGCCAGAGAGAGTTTCAAAGCGCAGCAGCTCTCCCTACTCCGCTGTTTGTTCTGCTCATAACCAGACAAGCTGTTTCCTTTCATCTGGAAAAACTCACGCAATAAGAAAAAATACCTCAATAGAACCTGAGTCTGTAATAACAAAGCCCGAGGGGCAGCCAGAAAGAAAGCTTTTGGCCAAGTGAAAAAAAATATTTGGTGTTTGGCTCCTCGGAGGGAGGTGGCTGCACCCCTGGGTCCCGCGGCTGCCGGAGTTCAGGGGTTCACCCAGGGGTTTCTCCTTGCCCTCTCTCCTCCCCACACCCAGGAGAAGGCTGGAATCCCCCCCCGGGCAGCACGAAAGGCAGCGGAGGAAGGAGGTAAAAGGGAGAAGGAAGCACATGAAAGGCTGCACCCGGGGATGAAGAGTCTCTGTGACACCCCTGAGGAGGGGAACACAGAGGAATTAAAAGCAGGAGCGCGGGGGCCAAGCCAAATTCTGATTCGGGACCTGCGGTCGCTTCGCTGCGGTTCAGAAAGCCCGGTAAAAAAAAGGTCTCTCTGAAATATTGTTTTGATAAATATGCCATCTCCTTGTGGAATTCAAATCTCCAACTGTTCAACTGGCATGGCCATCTCTGCAGCACCGCCACATGCCACAGATTGTGAGTTAAGTTGAATTACATTTCAGATCTGGGGAGGGGAGGATGTCAGTGGGAGGTTTATGAACAGTATGCTCCAGCTCTGATGTTGTTACAACCAGATGGCTTCAGCTGTATCATTTACAATAAAAAAAACAAACAACAACAACAAAAAAAAAGAAGAGTGAAGTTGACAAATAAATCATTAATTCACCTGCAACTGGAACAATCTGAACAAGTCGCCTTCTTCATGGGTCTCATTTCAGCCCTTCCATGACAGCGTGTGTTCTCCAACCTGGCTCCTCCAGCACAGATTCTCCTCCTGCAGGCATCTCCCCATCCTCCAGGGAAGGAGGCTGCCGAATCTCCATCGCTTTCTTGTAAATACCTGCCCAAAAAGACGCCGAGGACAGGTGATGTGAACACCCCTTTCCTTTCTCCATGGAGTATCTGCTTCCCAGGGCGCGACCAAGCCAGGGACGCTCCTCCACCAGTTGGTCACTAACGTGACAAGGATAAAAGGTCTCATTGAGGTTTCAGCATTTCAGAGTAAACAACGCAGACGCTGCAGCAGAATTAGACATCTCTGCGCCACACACACAACTTCTGCAATTACCTGGCAATGAACTTTTCACGTCTGTAGGCAATTATACACTCGAAAAAGCTGGGTTTGAGTTCTGACAGGGCAGCGGGGAGAATCTCGTTAGGACTAAATGCTTTGCTTACCTAAAAGGAAACGCAGGCTAAATCCAATATAAAAGGAATTAGCGGCATTCAAGCAATAGATGCAACGTGGGAATTTGTGAACCACGTAAAAGGAAGGCTTTACTATCCAGAGGGTGGTGTGTTTGTGCTGAGAGCTTCAGCGGGGAACATGGAAAGGGGCAGGGACCCTCTCATGAGTCACCATTTGATAAAAATAGACGGCAGCTGGATTAAACACCAGAGCATACGAACGGAATTCTCCTTCACACGAGGGACAAGAGGCTGTGAGAGAAAGTATGATAACACAATAAAAAAAAAATAATATCAGAGACAACAGATACCTCATCTATTTTCTAGACAAAACAGAGTTATTCTCTGAAATACATTACGTGCTCTACCTGACCATCTTAAGGTCAGATCAATTTGCCACCGCTCCGGCACCGCGTGTTTCAATTTAAGCTCCCTGGAGGTTTGGAGCTAACGAGGCCAGAAACGGACGGTGTCTGTCCTACCCAGCCATCTCGCGTCGCACCTTCGTGTTATAAAACAGATGGTTAATTAATACTATTCTCCCTTCCCACACCTAAACTGGTACAGGTAAAAGGAAGGACTAAGGGTCATTTTATTAAACCCAAAGCTCTCTAGTATTTTGGTAATACCCACTATGAGAAATAAAACCAGTTTGCATTGCAATTTTGTGTGCAACACCCCTTACAAATCTCAAATGAGTCCCAGGAACAGCGTGTCGCTGTCAGTACGACAGACTGAAACCGAACCTTTCAGGAGCTGGTTTTAAACTGCGAAGTCTTAAAAATGAAACACCACCAAGAAAAAAAAGACGACAGATACCACACAGTACAAAATAGTAATTATTTATATTTTCCAAAAGAAAAAAAAAAAAAAGTTACCAGCTATTTTGAAACTTCTTCCCTGTAAGAAGAGTGACTAATAGAAAGGAACAGGACTGGCTCCTATACAGTCGGCAAGTCAGGTACAAACAGTTGTTAAGAATCATTTAGCAACTCAGGACAGGGACTTTTGACGCAGCGTTCATGAACAATAAAATTTCTCCTTTTTTTTTTTTTTTTTTTTTAAAAAAAGAGGGAGGAGGGAAATAAAGCAGGGAAAAATGCCAAAAACATTTCCCACAATATCTAAAAACAGTAACCGTTGTTCTTGTCAGACAGCACGCTCCAGATCAAGGATTTTCTTGTCCTTTCAAAACCAAGAGAGACTTGCCAAAGGCTGCCTTCGGTCTACTCACACCCTCCAGAACACACAGTCTTTCACCGTCCCCTTTCACTTCAACCTGTCATTTTATAAAAGGTGGTTTTTTTCTTTTTTTTTTTTTTTCCTTTTTTTTTTCTTTTTTTTCTTTTTTTTTTTTGCAATTAACATACAAGTGCTACTAACAGAGAAACTGATCTTCTTGTTGCTGGATGGCAATAAGGAGTTACACAAACGTCCAGTTTTTAGCTCAGCTGGAAGGATTTAAATTCTTTTTTTTTTTTTTTTGATATAAATACTACTGGAGCTTCCATCAGGTACTTCCTTTCCAGAACCTCACTGGAAATTCTTTTTTTAACCCTCCAAACACTCTCCAAAGCGAAAATGTCCTCTTGCTCCAGGCATCTGACGATTTGTTCTGTGCTGCCAGACGCAGAGACGTTGTTTTTTCCCCCAGTACCACTGCTGGGTTATTCCGACTTGGGTCGGCGCCTAAACCGAACCCTGTACTTAATTGACTCAGCCAAGTCGAAGGGAACACACAGACGATGCAGCGACAGGGATTCGTTAGGTTGAAACAGCCCCAGAGCCCCAGGCCCCACCCTCCCCCCTCTCCCCCAAGTTACTTGGTGCTGTTTTAAAAAGTCTGGGTGTCACGAAGCAGTCTCTTCCCCCCAACAACAGAGTAAAAGCTCCACAGATTTCGCCGTCTACCTGGTGGTCAAGGTTACAGCAGCAACAGCTGATGCTGCTTCCAGAAAAACATGGGGTGGTGTGACAGGCCGGGCTTTAGGATTGCTTCAGTCGCTTACGTGGGGGTCCCAGAAAGGGACACTGTGCAGAGGCCAGAGAGCGATACGCCTCGGCCACCAAATGGGGATGCGATACTACCATGGACTTCCAGCCCGATGTCTCCATGACGTCAGAAGCATGACTAGAAATAAAGAGAGAATAAATCTGAAGTTATCAACCGAGGATAAAAAAGGATTAACTAAATAGATTCTTTCCACATGCCCGAGAAACCCGACATTTTTAGTGTACTGTTTTAGGATGAGGAGTAATGATTTTAAACTGGAAGAGAGGAGATTTCGATTAGATATTAGGAAGAAATTCTTTGCTGTGAGGGTGGTGAGCCATGGGAACAGGTTGCCCAGAGAAGCTGTGGCTGCCCCATCCCTGGAGGGGTTCAAGGCCAGGTTGGACAGGGTTTTGAGCAACCTGGTCTGGTGGGAGGTGTCCCTGCCCAGGGCAGAGGGTGGCACTGGATGGGCTTTAAGGTCCCTTCCAACCCAAACCATTCTGTGATTCTGTGATCGCTCTGGATGTACGTTAGGTATCTTTTGGGAAGACTACAAGTTCTGGCTCTGCTGGCACAGTTTTATGCTGGACAGTCCTTCACTTAAGGATTAAAAGCTCAAACGTACACGACACCACAGGTGGAGGACAGCAGGAACACAATGCTCATCTACCCTGACTGCTCAGCACAGTAGGATTTTAAATCAATATAGAAAGTACTAAGAAAAACCGTAGTGACAAATAAGATGAAAAAATATTTCCAGACATCAAAGTAGCCGGTAGTCACTTTACATTTACTGAAAGGGCTGTTACATTATGAGCTGCAAATAGTCCCACAGTATCAGGGACCACCTGATATTTTACTGCCTAAAAGTTTTGGTGATGTTAAAGAGATTCGTAATATCTCCCAGAGACAGAGCTGCTGCACACTCCGAACAGTCCCAGCAGGATGTCGTGGTTTAGTCCTCAAACCAGGACACAGAATGAAACCAACCCGCCCTTAGGGCAATGCCAGTCCTGGGATGCCAGGTAAATGAAGCATCCCAACAGAAGAATAATAGAGGAGAATCTCTATTCTGCTGCTTATGCAGCAGTTCACAAGTTGTGAACCCCATTGCTAATAAACACCACTTTCCTCTAGATTTGTTGCACCCCGGCACCAAAGTAAACTCACTAGTTAATGAAGTCCACCGCTTGAGTTTTGAGTTGATCAGCACTGTGTAGGTCAGCCAGAATGAGGATCTCAGCAGCGTTTTCCACCGACAGGTTACTGCACAGGGCATCCTCACACATCACCTTTAGACGTTCGAGAGCGTACTGCAAAATAAAAGTCCAAGTAGAGTTACAGAGAAGAAAACACCTCACCAGGCCTGACGTGAAGCCTTACTTGTGCTCCTTCACTCCTCAGTAACAAATTACTCTCTTGAGCTGAACAGCTCTTTCTGCTTTGCTCTCTGCAGCTGAACTGTACTCAAAGAAGCAGTGACCAGCAAAAAAAAATAAAATAAAATAGGAGAATCATGATGCGCCCACCCTGAGGAAAAGCAATGGAGAGGAAACATACCCACCATAGCTCTCAGCCCGGCCTTCCTGTGTTACAACCTTACTGGCGCTGTGTTCATGCTTTGAAATGAGAATCTCAGGTCACCCATAATACTTACTATCTCAGTTACTTCAAAGGACAGAATGCTAAAGCCAAATCTTTATTCTCACTCTATTACTGCCTGACAGCATCACCCGGGTTCAGTGGGAAGACCTATCTAACAGTGAACGTTCCAGTGAGGTTTAGGCAGCTTTCACTCCATTTTTTTTTTACCATTAATGACCCGCATATTAAGATCAGCCTTGCTCAAGAATGTGGTACTGGTTTAGTAGTAAAATGGTCAATAAATGCCCCTGATTTCTTGCAGCTACCCAGCTGGGAACAAAACATCCCAGCATGTCTGTAACGCCCTGGCAAAAGCTCTATTCTAACTTCACATTCTCAATCTAAGAGCTCCTACCATTAAATTGTCCATTTGCCTCAACATTTTAGAGATCCACAGGGTTGGGCCATGTCAATGGTTGAGAAATCCAAAGGACGTACTCAGGAGGGCGCTGCCTAATGAATTTCACACCCTGCTTTCTGCAGCACTTCAGGAATACGCAGACACAGCCAAGATTTTCAAAAGCAACGCAGTGGTCTCGGGCAGACTTTGGGAAAGGTCAACGCTCAGAAAACTTGTCATCATCAAGAAATAAAACCCAAACCTCAGTCTTTTAGAGTATCATCGCTGGGAATGGTGAGACTGAGATACTTTTGAAAATCTTGGTGCGTGTGATCTGATTCTGGGGTTTGCGGCTCTTTGGGTGAAACAAACTGAGTATTTCTGAATATTCTAGATGCCATGATTACATTTCCCAGGGGTTAGGAAAGTAGTCAATTCTAATGCAGTTCTTATATGAGTAATAACATTAGCACTATATAAATCGTCCTAAAGATTAAACACAGTTAAGTCTCCACGTTATGACTCCAAATTGAGTGACATTTCTAGAAAAAAAATAATATTTAAGATTATTAATTTTTTTTTTTAATCGGACAGGTAACTACATTTGAGAGTATCCTTCATACTGTTTATAAAGCTTTTTTGGACAACTCAGGAGACGAGATGCTAAACCAGTTCTTCAGTATGTGAGGTCGCATTCAGAAAAAATACCAAATCTCAAGGACTGCTCTGTCGACCTGAGCAGAGCCAGTAACAAGCTCATCTGCACGACGCCGGGAGCGCTTGCCATATGACAAGCGCTATTACTAGAAATTGATTTTATATTCTGATGGAGATTTTCATCCCATTGTGATTAAATTTAAATGAATAATTTTAGAGTATAAAAATATTTTTTCACTTAAGGCTGGGCAATAATAATTACTTCAATTGAGGCCTGGCACTCATAACCAGGACAGTTTTCTCCCACCAGAACATCTGAGAAGGCAAATCAAATTTACTTGCTTAATCTCTATCAATAACTAAAACAGTTTCAAATGAGGGGCAAGCCATTAGTTTATATTATTGTCTGTCAGCAGCTTAAAATGCAGCAAACGAAGCTTAAAATTATGCCTTTTGTAAATTGAATATTCTCCTCCACGCATGTACAATTTTTATGTTGATTTTCACTACAAATAGCTCAGCTTCTAATTACAGAGTTGGGCAAAAGTAGCCATTCTGGTCTCTCAGGTACCAAGATTTCCCCTTCCCCCCCCCTTTCTTAATTACACTTAAAAAAACCACCCTACCTAATAGCACATTTACCCAAGAGGGTGAAATAGTATCTCCCGGGTTGAGAAGACGTGCTTTGTTTTGGTTTTGGTCTAATTACATATTTTCCCCAAGAGAGAGGAGGAACTCAGAAGAAGCTGTTTCAGTCTCTTGAGTAAATATTAGATGTTTTATGTGCTTTCATGAAAGATTTTTTATTTCTGCTTTTAAAAGACACACAATGAGTTTAAAAGGAAAAAAACCCTACATTAAAAGCCAGAAAACTCAAAATTAAAGCCTACTCTGTCCTTAATGTACTGCTTCTTACTTACAATTCTCTCAGTTAAAGCTGGTATGTGAGCTTTCAATCAATACTCTTTAAATATTGAATAAAATATGTGGCAGTGATTATAATCAAGCCAAGAATCTCCTTCCATTATTTCCCATTTTAATTCTAGTTGCAGTGGCCCCAATAATGGCGTATGGAGCATTTCACCTCTAAAATCAGCGGATTTGATGAAGCCCAGAGGTCCGCAGTGAGAGGAAATTTGATGGCCGTGTGTGTGGTGGCTGCGTGGAACAAGGTTACATGCATCCACACCTTAAAAATCCACCACCCTGATCGGCACCCAACAAGAGAATCCAAGGCCTGAAGAAGCATGGAGACTGAACTACGCTCTCACCCCTAGAGGTGCTCCCTCCAGGTCAGAGTTGAGGCACATTGGCAGGGCAGTGTGGAGAATCTTGCACTGCTGCTACCCGTGCTGAACCTGTTCCAGGGATAAATTCAGGACTTTAGTCTCCAAGTGCTGTCAAACTGGCACCTTTCACCAGCACTAAGTTCACTTTTAAGAGAAGAAGAAATAAAAAAAAAAAAAAGGAAAAGGAAATAAAATTTTGGTTATATATAAGGAATTTTCACTGGTTGATACGGTTCACAGGCCAGCAGAGCACTCTCTTCTGTCCTTGGTGATGCAAAGGGAAGGAAGCAGTGGCTGGCAAGGCCACAGCGCTGCACCTGTTACACGGGGACTACCAGCAGCCTTCCTTCCAGTCAGACCATCCCCGACACCTCCCTGGCAAGGAGCCTGCAAAACCACAGAGGGGTTAAGGCAACAGGGCTTCCTCCAGTGCACCCATAAACAGTGGGGATTGCCACTGCAAAAAGGAAATAAAACAACAGGACCGTCCCACTTTCGGCTATCCATCACTTTAGAGCATCTCTCGAAGCTGCTGTTACCAGCCAGAGCAGAAGGAGAAGCAGGCCCTGTTTGCCAAGACAGAACACTACTTTTGAGATTTGGTAATAATCCCACTACAAAAAAATATCACCAGGTTCACCTTGACATTTTCCTCTCACCCCCAGTTCTTATGTTAGATCACGCTGAACGGAGACGTCCTCTGAAATCTTGAGAAATCACTCAAAAATGAGCAGTAGACACAGAAATTCCTGACTGGTTTATGTTATGTATTTATAGAGCTATCTTTTATGTATCTATACTACACCCAGGTTTACCACAACCAATTCAAAGAAACTGCCCAACACAATGACCACATGAAGTGCTCGCTGCAGCCATCTCCAAGGAGCTCTCTGTAAAGCAAGGTCCACGTCATTCCCAGTTCTCTCAACACCCATAAATCCCAACTGTACCTTGTCAGCAGCTGCCAGCAAGTCATCAGCCATTTTGTCAAGATTTGGTGCCTTCCCCGTGTAAATAAAGCACATCATTTCCTTAAAAACTTCAGGCTCCACATCATTGATTTCAACCCGATTCTGTATCGGAAAAAAGAAGGTTATTAAGAATCTGGTAAGATGCTAAAGGCTTCCCCGTACCCAAGCTCTTTCAGTATTCAAAAATTTGCTACAGAGAAACTATTTAGAATGTGTACTACTCACAAAAAAATAAAATAAAATATGTGGATGAAACAAGAAAAATTCTAAGTTGTATTTCGCATTCTCTACTTCTCCCTGTCCCACCCCAGACTCTTTCCCCGAGAGTAACAAAGGTAACAATTGCCTCCTTGATCCCTTTCTTCCTCCCTTCAGGACAGCTGAAGCAGAGACCTGGATCTAATGCGAGAAAAAGAGTTAAAGGGTGACAATAGTCACAAATGCTACCTAGGAGAGTTATCTGCCCAGCGATGCCGAGAGCGGACCAGAGAACTATTCACCCAGCCGAGAGGTTCTCCCTCCTGCAGGAACTTACCTTTTTACTCTCTTCCATCTCATGCTCAAACATGGCGCTGAAAACCGGGGAACGCGCTACGGCAGCGAGGAAAATAAAACACAGTTAGAGATGCTCTTTTACTCTTCAGGAGGAGCTAAGCGTAGCCTGGCAACACCTCAACAACTGTCCTTCTACTTAATGCAGGAAAAACTCTCCTATGGCAGACAGGGCAAATTGGGTACAACTGGTAAAGAAGTAGAGGGTGTGACAATGTCGTGTGGCCAATGTAGCTTCGAAGTGGGCACGGGAGAATTTCTTATGTCCTTTCTCTCAAGGCTGAAGAGTACACAGGCAGTAAGGTGTGCTTCTTGGCTTTACAAGAGAGTATTCCTCTGGAATGTAGTAACAAATGTGGTAACAGACTTACAGCTGCTTTAGGAATACATCATAGCACACTACAGCCACAAAAGGTTCATCCTACCACCGTCGCCGTGGCAGGAGGCAGGCAATTAAAAATGGAGCAGATATTTCCTCTCCCTGTCACAGTTCACAAACCAGCCTTTTACTACAGGTCTGCAGTTAAAAGTGCTGCAGATGCCTCCTTTAAAGAAGAAATAACTCCAAAAAAGCCCACTTGCCATCACGTTGTTGTCTCCTATCCCGCTAAGGCCCATCCGAGTCAATACCGACCTGCTAGGATGGCTTTGTGAGCCTGGAACTCCTGGCCCGCCACGCACAGACAGCAGTCCGTGAAACGGGAATTCTCCCAGAGGCCTCCTAGCTCATCCGCCAAGCGACACTCCGGTACCTTCACCATGTTCATCGTGTTCTGGCCAGAGATGTTGACAGAGTCCTGTACCACACTCACCTGGAGGGGAAAAGAAACCAAACAACCCCAAAGTTTAAAAAAATCCACACTAGAAAATCTCATCTCCCTACAGGAAGTTTTTATTCCCAAGGGGGTAAAGGGAAATGCAAAGCAAAACCCACATGTCTCAAGTAGAATCGTTGTATGATTAAAAATGGCTCCATATTTAAAGCATCCTTTCTCCCCTGCCTTAACCCTGCCCTCTGCTCCTCCATAGTGTCCGTCCCAAGTCCTAAATCACACCAGAAGATTTTCTTCTCAACCCCAAATTAACAACACTTCTACGCAATTTAATCATAACTTTATAGATGGTTTCCTAAGGAAGTAGAACCTTATTTTTCTGCTTTTACAGACACCGTACCTGACCTAGTTTTTTCCTTCCATCAACACTCCGAAACCCTCCCCAATCAATAATGCAATACAGACAGCAGTACAAATGAAAATGAGGTACATAGAGAGCTTCTATCACCAAGCACCGCATCCACGCGTGTGCGAGGGCAGCATCTGATCCCCCAGATGCCTTCCTGCTTCTGGTTCTAAATTTCTTCGAGAGTCCAATGCTTCCACCATATTACAAAATAAAATTTATTAAACCCTCTAAACAGTAAGTTTAAAAAAGCAGCTTTATGTCCAGTAATCATGAAGATTTGGAGAAGGCAGATGGATTCCTTCTCGTCTGCTCTAAAGCACACATGCACCATCCATTGCCGTACTGACTGATGAATAACCCACACAAAGGGAACTGTTAAGAGCCTGTTCAGCACCGACCCATTATTGTTAAACACGCAGTAAATCATACGCCTTCCACAGCAGACTCCAATTAGAAAAGATCAGAGTGACTAATACTACCCCGCTATAGCAAAGAATAAAGGAAGAAGTGATTGACAGGGAAGCGTACGTGAGACTATTTCCTGGATTTGCTGTCAAGTCCAAGTTAAATTTCAGTTCTATTAATAACCAATGGCCAAAGAATAACAACCAACAGCAAAGGAAGCTTCAGAGTTATGTAAAAGGAGAAGTAAATTATGAAGGGAGAGAGATGACAGAAGCATCTTTTAAGGAAAAAAAACCTGCTGACAGCACATACCCCCCTCTCTTGAGAAACCTCCCGTGGGTTTCTGGTGGCAGCCACATCTTGTATAAACTACACAACACTCAAACCCAAATACCAGATGCTGTTGACCAAAGAATACTAATGATTAGCTGGAGAAAACGTGAGGAAGCTAATATTCTTCATCATTAATTTGACAGCTACAACATCTTTGTGCCCTGTGACATCTAGACCAGCAACATGGACTCAAGGATGAATGAAAACCACTGAGGATGGATGAAGGCCAGGCTGGATGGGGCTTTAAGCAACCTGGTCTAGTGGGAGGTGTCCCTGCCCATGGCAAGGGGGTTGGAACTCGATGATCTTTAAGGTCCCTTCCAACTCTAACCATTCTGTGATTCCATGAAAACTCATCAGATTGATTAAAAAGGGATTCTAAGATGCAGATCTCTTGCTGGGGACCAGTACTGATTACAGATCAGCCAAAAAAAAGACTAGTGAACTGTGTCTCAAATCAACATATAAATTCTCTTCATAGATTTCCATTTTCAGCCAGTAACTGACTTTCTTTCATATATTACATGGGGTTTTACATAAGGAGCTTACACTGGCAGATTCCAAGTGGTGACCAGTCTTAGAGGTCAAAATAAGATATGGTTTTGCTTAAGCTATTTTCAACCTGTTAGCAAGGGAACCAATGCTACCTACCTCACAAGAGAGCTATTACCACAATTTTGGGAAAACTGTTCTTTTTGGAGATTTACCAGAATGATATTTACCTATGATGTTGGAATATAATTTAAACAGCCAAAAGTAATACAGTTGGGATATGAACAATCAATCCCACTGGCAAAACAGAGGTCGAAAAATCCCCCAACAGACAACTAAACGAGGTCAGATTTGAAATGCTTGACAAGGAACATCATTCTCTGCCTTAACAGCATTTTCAGCAAGACATTATCTGCGTCCGGCACCGGACACGAGCAGAGAACAAAAGGCTTTTTCCTTTTAACTTTAATAAAGCAATGAGAAGGTACAGTGGAGACACTCGGCAACCTTCTGGTGTGCAGAAAACTCCAGCATAACCCCACATAAGAAGCATCTCAACGTGCAGAACTGTGAACTCCTTCGAGAGTTTCTCAATACAGAACACGCTCGCTGAAAGTACAGCTGTGAGCAGCATCACTTGGCACCTGTGGCCAGCAGGGAAGCATTAGGAGAGCATATGGCCCACTGGTTTCCACGGTAAGAGACTTAGAAGCTCAGGGAAGAAAAGGAAAAAATAAAATAAGCCCCACAAAAAAAAAGAGCGGGGGAAAAAAACCCAAAACCAAGCTGTTGAAAGTTCTCGCCAAACTGTTTCCAGACAGCAAAACCTTCCCCTCTGATATCACTAAACTTAAGATTTCTCACATGTAGAACAAACTGGAAGAGAAACCAGAAGACACCAAGGACAGGTGGAGCCAGCACAAGTCTTCTCTCCATCCAGAACAAACCAAACCCCTGAGCGGAAGCTCTGGAAGGGAGTAATTCAGTAAAAAGTGACTCGAATTAGTACCGGTTGCCAAGACAGCTGGTGGATTTCAGGTTTATCTACATCACACCTCGCAAATTCCATTCTTGGACATTAATTTTTCAGTTTCAGTCCACAATTTTAAGTTTTCTGGCTCTTTTATTTATGAAGGAAAGAGTAATTGCCAGATCTACAGAGGTGACATCCAAGACACTGTCCTCTTCTCCCTCCATACTGCTACAAGTGCTAAAGGAAGGACTCCTTCCATGACAGTAATTTATGCTACTGATGGAATACACATCCTTTAGGAGATGTTTGTTCATTTAAATATGTGTGTTTATGATGGCCAAAAGAACCCACTAAAAAATAATGAAAAAAAAAAATATAGCTGCCAAACAACTTTGACTGAAGCGTTTCTTTCACTCCTGAAAGAAAACACAGCAAAAGAAAAGACTCCCATAGAAAACCTGCAGGAGATCCAAAAAGAGAACAACTTGTTCTACCTGTCTTCTGGCAAAAATCACAGCTACAGGAGACATTTTGTAGTTAAAAAGACAATGAAAATAAGACAGCAGAAGCTCTGAAGACACTAAATTAAGACAGTTTAAATTTTCTCATTAAGGTTTCTAAACCTAAATATCTAGTTTTAGAAATAACTGCCTGTATCTTTGTCTGAAATGAGTATTAGTGAAATAATAATTTGGTAAGCAGTTGTAGAAAAATACAAACACAATGAACAGAAAATTGCGGTTAGTATAGAATTCCTTTATCTTAAATTTTTCTTTTTGTTGGCTGTATAGACACACTTAGGAAAATAAAGAAAACTCTTCCTTATTCAGCAGGCAAGTAATAGGCGGGCTAGTTCCCACCACAGAGCTAGTGCTGGTTATTATCCCAAGTGAGTTTCAAATTAGGGAGTACAAACAGATGGATGATAATACTAAACCAAAAGTGAAATGATAATGAAAGGTGTTTAATTCCTACCATCATCACAGGTAAAAGACAAATACAAAGCAACAAAAAAAATAAATGGAAGTGAAATGGGATGAATCACGCAGAGAAAAAGCCACCAGCCACACAGGCGCACACACACACGCACAAATAAAATCTAAGTGCCATATAAACACCCAGTATTTCTCCTGGCACCTCTGACTCCTTAAAAGCAATGATGAAAAATAAGGTCACATCTCCCTTAAGCTAATGGAACCGCTATTCTTTCAGCTTCACAGGAAGACTTACCTCACAGAAGAGAGTGAGTTTGTCATCTGGAAGAAGTCCATTGGCCTCATCCAACAGAAAGTCTCTTCTAATAAATTTTTTGAATCCCCAGTCCTTGCCTTGTACGAATCGATACGCTCGCTGGCTCTCTGAAAGAAAGATACGGTGCTTCAAACCCCAGCTGAGCAACTCGCTTGATCAAACAGTAAAAGACAAACACCTGACCCCATCAGACAGAAAAAGGGTTTTTTTTACACACCCATCGCTTTCGTTTCTTCTCCTTTAGCATTCAGGATGGAGAATTTGAACTTTGCTCGAACTTCACTTTTTGGACAGCTCACCAGCAGCAGATAGAGGGATAGGTAATCTTTACTTTCTTCATCCAGGCCTTTAGGGTTCACACGTAAACACCTGTAGAAGCAGGCAGCTGAGTGAGATGGCAGGAACGGGTTTTGGCAGGTCATTCACAGCTCTCAAAGAAAGGGCATTGTAGAATTTTCACAATAAAACGTACAGCAAACAAGTTCTGTTTAACAGCCACCAAACCCCCAGGAAATAACAGGTAGGTAAACACGAGTGGAACTGTTTGTTACAGTCAGCCTCATGCTACATCTCCAAGAGAGAGAATAATAAACAGGCAGGAACTATGGGCAATCCAATTAAAAAAAACCAAAAAAAACCAACAAAAAAAAAAAAACATGGGGAAAAGAGGAGAGAGGGGGCTATGATTTAAAATTATTGAAGAGCACCCTGATGTCAACTGTCACAAAAGGAAAGAAATAGTAGAATGGAGGCAATGGGTTCGAGGAAATCCAGAGAAATGCTAGGTAAAATTCCACAGGAAGCAACTGAAAGGAAAAATGGATTTCTGGAAGGTTGGTAGTTTCTCAAAAACATAATACGAGGGCAAAAAGAGAAGAATACTCCTTTGTGAAGAAAAAGTAGTAAGTGCAGGAAAAGGCTAACTCAGAAGCAGTTCCATGACCTGAAACTTGACACAGAATCTAACAAGAAGCAAAAACTAGGCCAAATGACTAACAGCTCAAACACACAAGGACAAAGAAATCAGAAAGATCTAGACATTAGAATGAGATCTGACTAGGAAAGGTTACAAAGGTAAGTAATTTAACAACAAAAAGCAGTCCCAAGGAAAGCACAGGTCTGCCACCCAAAGGAAGGGAATACAAATTGTATCACACACACACTATATTATTTAGTGGCTGATTTACCCCAATCTATACTAAAGTGGTTTAAAGAAAAATGCTAAAACATTTAATATCACCAACAAGGGATAAAATAAGGAACCAGGTGTCCATGGATACACTAGGTCAGATGCGAGTCACAGTAGACACACATTATGACCAAAGTTCACTCTGAGTTACTGGAAATTACTGGAGGACTCAGGGAAGATAAGAAAGGTTTTAAAGGGAAGGAAAAGAGAAAAAATAATGTTATCTTTAAGAGGCAGAGTTATAGAACATTGTTACTTTGACTATCTCTGTGTTAAGTCTCTGAATTTACAAACAGCTGCCATAAAGAGAAAGGTAATACAGTAGCAATAGACTTGCAGGATTTAGAGTGCAAGCAAAAATTATCTTTTTAACAGTACAGAATACTAGAGTCTGAAACTGGGAGGCTGAAATAGAGCTTTAATACACTGGCTGTGGGCTTTCATTGGCTTATAAGAACTTGTCAAAATAAGTATCGGTCAAAAAAACCCAAACTTAAGACATTAATAATCCTCCATGGCATGTCTCTTCCAGCCACGGCTTCTCTTACCACTGATGTTTTCCATCATCAGAGGAACACTGAAAACCATCAGATCCTCACATTGGTTTTGTATGTTCAAACACTACGCTGAAGCAACAGTACTTTCTCCCCGTGCATACGTTCTACATTCAAGGAAGCAAGAACCCATGTGCAATACAAGTAGGTTTTTTATCTATTTCCTCTGTTACAGAGCCCCAGATTCTTTCACAGAGTTGTACAAACAGGGTGAACCTCTCTGCTCTGTTTCTTACCATTTGAGTTTATCATTGGCTCCAGATGAAAAGGTTGAGCTTTTGATGACCTCCCCCATTTCTTCTCGGCAGAAGCTAAAGTTGTTTATGGTCCACATGTAGGAAAACTTCACCACCTTGATCTTAAAACAGAGGATAATAGGCGGTTTAGGCTCATACCCATTCACCCTGGCCATCTTAAAGGCAAAACCTGAGAACTTGGAAGTTTTAGTGAGTCACTCGCGTGACAAATAACCCCTCAAGCGCAAGAAAACAGTCTGGAAATGGTTGGCAGTAGCAGTTGGACCACTCCAACTTCTCCAACTGCCTCCACCGAAGTTCCACCAAGGGCTGAGGGCAACATTCTACTGTTGCTCTGGTGAATGCTGGGTTTGCAAGAGTG
Source organism: Numenius arquata (assembly GCF_964106895.1). Taxonomy (NCBI): domain Eukaryota; kingdom Metazoa; phylum Chordata; class Aves; order Charadriiformes; family Scolopacidae; genus Numenius; species Numenius arquata. The sequence goes on along the minus strand of NC_133598.1, from coordinate 5,228,910 downwards.
ACATCATCTGAAAATCCAGACTCCAAACTTGTTCTGAATAAACTTCTTACCACAGTTTCTAATCACATTACGTCAAGAATATCTCAGCAGAGTGTGGACTTACCTGAGTGTAGCACCAGCTCTCGGCTACAGGTCCACTCGACATTTCTGCCGGAGGAGGAGGACTCGGCACCCTTGACATCGCCAGTTTGAAGATTAAACAGAATTTCACAATTCAGCAGAAGAAATTTATAACTGATCTTCACCCTGTCAGTCCCCAAAAAGAGAAAAAAAAAAAAGCAAAGCTAAGAACAAAGAGGAAAAAAGACTTCAGGAGCGCTGTTAAATCTTATGGGACACAAGTTAAAGCCATCACACTTTCTCCCTCCCCCCAGCACCTTCAAAATATGATGTTACATTTAAACATTTTAAAGTGTTACCATATGTTTTCTGAAGAGGGGATATACCACCTCCACTCATTCTTTCAATATGCAGCTCCTTATAGGAATAAACGCAGCATATAATTTCCTTTAAGGAGTCCAAGACTCAAACAGGAGACTCCCCACTTGACTTGAGATTTACTATTTTACCCTGAGGCCACCATTTCAACTCACTCCCTATTTTCACTTTGAGAGTCTCAGAATATCAGAGATCAGGCTTGACAAATGAAGTTCTTAATCTGAAAAAGCTACAGGTAGCAACATACAACCCAAACTCAAGAGCAAAACACTGCTAACATCAACAGAGTAATTTCCTATAGTTTAAACCCTCTCCTGAAGCTTAACTATTAGGGAAAGCGCTGGTAATGATTTCTCTACTTCAAATCGAATCCTTTTGGCCAGAGGGAAATTCTCATCACTTTTATGTGCAAACGAAGTTCCCAACTGCTAAGTGCCAAATCAAATTGTCATCTGCAGAGAACATACGGGGTTAAAACCCCCGCAACGCACCTGAATGAATCCACAGGCAGGACTGATAAAACAGGCACCTAGTTACCAGCGGGGAGGTTTTAAAACAAAATAGAATAATCAACTCATCTCTGACTTCTGAGTCCCAATCCCTAAGGCAGATACACAAAACATCTTCAAAGATGAGCTTGGAAACTCAGCTTCATAACTTTGGCAGATACAAAAGCATCACATGCCTCACAGTTTAGCCTTCTGCCAAACGCTTTCTGTTTCGCAGGTGGTTATTTATCTGCCTTCCTCTTACTGCACAGGACACAAGAACTCCATTGCTGTTGGTTTTGAACTCGAAAGAATTAAAAAAGGACGAGTGAAAGGCATAAAACTGTTATCTTGCAATACAAATTGCTTTATACACAAAGGCTGATAGTGAGGTTCGTTGGGGGAGAAAGGGAAAGCAGCGGGTCAGGCTCTTGAGGAAAACCAAGTCATTAGTCAATAAAAGGAAAGAGAGGAAAGTACAGAGAATATATAAAAATCCCACACCTCAAAGCAACAGGACAAAGTTCACAACAAGCGCATCAACATATATGCACATTATTCTCCCCCAAACTGCTGTCAACATAATTTGGAGTCTTCAAATGGGGGGCAGGTCTGTCAGGAGCTAAGAAATAGGTATTTAACCCTATAGAGATGCGCATTTAACTCAGTGGAAATTTATTTGCCAGAGCAAAGCTCAGGGGCAAACAATGAACTCCGTAAGATCTGAACCGCAGATAAGGAGCACGAATGGAAAACCGAGCGGTCTCAGATAAAACAACTTTAAAAAAGTCTTGCATTTGCAGCTTGTGCTGTGCGTGTGGAATGAGGGGGGGAAAATGTTTTAAAAAGGGACATCAATATGCACTTTAGGTACTTGCTGCAGGTTTTATTACATTAAACTTAAAATTACCACAATTCCTCCAAAGAAATTCAATTAAGCCACTCTGTGTCATTCAAATTAAGCGAAAATTAGCAGAGTTAGTTTTGCATATTTAGCTAACTGCCCTTCCATGGGCAACATTCAGTCTTGCCTCCGAGGACATCATCGCTTCACTGTCTCCAGTCTTTGGAGGACAGATAAAACCTAAATTCCATCACGGGCAGCAGGAAACACCTGTCTCTCCACAGCTGGGGAAGGAATGCCTTTTTCCTAGTTTTAGTCTATGGGCAGGAGAGACCCAAGCTTTTTGCGTCCCCTCGGGACTCACAGAAGCGCTGCTGCTCAACTCCACCCAGGCTCTCGCATTGTCCTGGTCACAGCTATTTTTGATCGACATTATTCCAGTCATCTGTTTTATAGCACAGGGACACAAACTCGCGAAAGGAGAATAAGCAGCCAGGGAAAGGATGAATCTCACCTCCCCAGTGACGGCAACCTGTCTCCGCACGGAGCAGCAGGATGCTAAGCCTAATAAGAAGGTTTGACCAGAAGAAAGTAAAACAAATAAATCAAACACAAGAGCGGGATGTGAAATTACATATTTTTTTTCCTGTTAAAACTGTAGTTTCAATGATTTTAGTTTTTAACCAACATCTTTCTACTCAAACTACTTGCAACATGGAAGTATTCCAGTCTCTTTTAAAATACTTCCTTATGCGAAGTGAGAAATAATGCAACTTTTATTTAAGAAGCATTAGAAGGATAAGGAAAAGATGTAAAAATAACTTACTTAAAATTAATTTTTGAATTCTTTGAAACAATGACATTGTGGCCAAAACAGAGGTGTGAATTAAACCTCAAGTCACAACAACCTACGTCTTCCTCTTAACAGGGATTTGGTCACAGCCCGTCACCGTGAGACAGGCTGGATCTCCACGTGAGGAATGGCTGGAGTCAGGGACGTCCCATCAGCATCTTCCCAGGAATTCCGTGAGGCCACAATAGAGCAGAACAGACTACTCAGTTGGAAGGGACCCACAAGGACCACCTAGTCCAACTGCCCAGCCAATCCAGGGCTGACCAAAAGTTAAAGCATGTTAAGGGCATTGTCCAAATGACTCTTAAACACCAACGGGCTTAGGGCATCGACCGCCTCTCAAGGTGGCTCTCCAGGAAGGCTGTTCCAGGGTTTGACCCCCCCTCTTGGTAAAGAAATGCTTCCAAATGTCCAGTCTGAACCTCCCCTGGTATAGCTTTGAACCATTCCCATATGTTCTACCACTGGATCCCAGGGAGAAGAGCTCAGCACCTCCCTCTCCACACCCCCTCCGTGGGAAGGTGTAGAGAGCAATGGTGTCACCCCTCAAGCCTCCTTTTCTCCAAACTAGACAAAGTCTGGGCCCACAGCCCTGAGCCGCTCCTCAGAGATGTTCCTTCCAGCACTTTCACCAGCTTGGTTACCCACCTCTGGACCCATTTGAGTACCTTCACATCCTTCTTAAATTATAGGGCCCAGAACTGCACACAGTGCTCAGGGTGAGGCGGCACCACTGCTAAACACAGTGGGACCATCCCCTCTCTTGACCGGCTGGTTCCTACTGAGCCGCTGCCCACCAGCACCCCCAGATCCCTTTCTGGGGAGCTGCTCTCCAGCCACCCCTCTCCCAATTTATACTTGTGCCTGGCGTTACTCTGTCCCAGGTTCAGAATCCAGCATTTGGACTTGTTAGATTTCATCCTATTAACCATTGCCCATATCTAGATCCATCTGCAAGGCATCTCAAGAGAGTCAACAGCACCTCCCAGTTTGGCATCACCAGCAAACTTGCTAATAGTATGTTCAACTCCTGCATCCAGATCGTTGAGAAATATATTGAACAGAACTGGCCTTAGAATTGAACCGTGAGGAACACCACTGGTGACTGGTCACCAGCCAGATGTAGCCCCATTCACTACAAGCCTTTGAGCTCTGCCATCCAGCTGGTTCTTCACCCAGTGCACTGTGAACCTGATCATCCCCCAGCTGGACAACCTCTCCAGAAGGATTCTGTGAGGGACAGTTTCAAAACCTTACTAAAATCCAGAAAAACTATATCCACCACCTTCCCTTCATCCACCAGACGGTGACCCTATCATAGAAGGATATCAAATTAGTTAATAGGACTTTCCCTTTGGGAACCCATGCTGACTGGGCCTGATGACTGCATTTCTCTTTAAACGCCGTTCAGTGGCACCTAGTATAACCTTCTCCGTAATTTTTCCAGGAACTGAGGTCATCCTGAGGTCTGTAGTTCCCTGGGTCTTCCCCCACACCCTTCTTGTTAAACTGGGACACGGACTGGCTTCCAGTCAGCAGGGACCTCCTCGGACTCCTTTCCTTGTTTTGGGATAATTACAAGGAACAGAGCCAGAACAGCCTGGATAAGGAACCAACTTCCATGGAAAGTAGTTATCCACAATAAGCAGTTTTCTCTAAAATGACTTCTACTTTCAGGTAAACTGAAGCAATTAAGTATCTCTACACACACATTAGAGAAGTGGTTTAACAGGAAAGGTAATTACACAGTTAAAAGACTCCAGTGGGTCCTTCTTGAAGACAAATTGGTAAATTTAGTGGTAACACCTCCCTTCATGGCATGAAAATGAGGGATTAATGGGGAGGGAAAGAGGAGACAACAACTTTTAATGTTACAATGGCACATTCATCAAGCCTCTTGGAACACACTGAGAAACTGAAGGGTTTCCTGGATGGAGGGCAGAAGTTAATCCTAAATTCCTGTACCATTCACTGGTCTCCAAGGAGCAAACTCCAGAAGACTGTAGCCATCAATCAGATAATTGGGGAAGGAAATAGTTAATTGTGTGATAAAATTGAAACTTTAAACATCTACTTTCTGTATTTCAACAGGATTTTAAGACCTACCTAAATATTACCTCCATCTTACATATGCAAAGAAGCTTTAGAAAGCTTCTGTGATTTAAAGGCAAGATAAATGTATGAGCTTGAAATACACAGGACTATTTAATTTCCTCTGAGTAACTGTCACTTTTATATCTTATATCCTTTCCTCCCAGATGGCTTGGATAGGCAGGTGGTAATAAAAGTTATGACAACGTGCTAATAGAATTGCTGCATGCCAGCGCGTCATTCGTTACGCTTTTAAAATGGCCCAAAAGGGACAAAGGTTCTAGATTTTAAAGATTTTTCTAGTATTTGGAAAATACTTTCAATCTAGTATGTCAAAGCTTTCTCCAGATGCTTTGCCAGGCAGTTAAATACAGTTAAAAAAAGATGTTAAACTCCAACATACCCCCAGCTCAATACAGCAATCAGCCATCAAATACTTGTCATCAAATGGTATCACTGGTACTTTTACTGCTGTAGCAAGTCATAATGGGAATAAACAGATAATATCCATCACTGCCTTTTGCAAACATCATCAGTAAGGAAAAACTTGCCATTTGCCTTGCTTAGCAAGCACGGGAACAGGAGAAGCACATAAAAGGTCAGTGAAAGATATCTTTAGAAGTGTCCTGTGGAAACTGCCATTGTTGTTCCACCTTCAGATGCTGCATCGCTCTTCTGCCATGGACCAATATAAAACGTATTTTCCAAGGAACCGCAGCTGACTTAAGGTAAAGTTAAGTTTCCAAAATCAGCAGGGCACCCCCGGTGTTTATTTGTTCATGAACACTTAATACTTCACCAGTTCACACTTCTTCACTAACGGTGCTGGCACCTCTGAACTCGGAGTGAATTGAAAAACGCTGCAGGCAGAGGTTTTAGGAAAACATTTCATAAATAGTTGGGATATCAAAATTCTTTCTGGCGAGGAGAAGCAGGGACAAACTTAAAGCTACAGGCATAACTATCAAGTCACAGGAAACAAAATGCAAAATATTATCTATGGACCCCTGGGAGCCCATGTACGGCTGAGAGTCTCTTACTTCCTTGGCTATAAATAACAAACAGCACTTGTCTCTGGACATAGTTAAGATTACAGTTAAGAAAAAGAATAATTCTCACCTCATTCACAACCACTTCCAGATGAAGACATTTTATCTAAGAACCAGAGCCAGACCAGGCCTTTCTGAAGCACAGGAAATGTTCCCTTGCCACCTTGTCCTTGTAATTACCTCCTGACTTCGCAGCTGTACAGACATCTCAACTCAAAACTTTATCTACTGTAGGAATCAACAGTCAAAAATACTCCGTGAGCAGCAGAGACCTGACCCGAGAGAGGTGGGGAATCTTAACAAATAATTCTAGAAGAAGCCTCAAAATTACTAGACTTTTGCTTAACAGCCCATCAATCTCTACTTCTTCTCAAGATAAATCAACTACCTTTTAAGAAACCTGGAGTTTACACCAGAAATTTCCAAGCATGTTAGTTTTCAGAAAGTTTTAATCAGCAAAAGATAACTTAGAGAATTCTGTAAAAGAAGCGTATTTTTAATTGTTTCAAACATGGGAGAGGTTGCTTCTTGGACCAGCAATGCATCAAAGACTACCCAAGAACAGCACAAAGTGGGGAGAAAAGGAGCAGGACAAAGATAATTGGAGCAATAAAACAAGGGGATGAGATATGGAAGCACAGGAAGAGACCATTATCTTCCTGCATTCTTCAAAGCCTTGGAAAGGACAATGGAAGGTCTGAATTTGCTGCCATAAAGAAAGAAAAAGAAGAAAAGGGGGAAAAAAAGAAACAGAAGGGCAAGTTAACTGCAAGAGCAAAGCAGGATGCAATGCTATCTAACTAGCGGATGAATAAAATGAGTAAGTTTTCAGATTTTAATGTATACACAAAACAGGGCGTTATACCACTCTTCCTGCTTGGCATACCACAGAGGAAAGCAACGATGGGCAAATCATTGGGCAAAGCATTCCCAGAGCCTGTGCTAACAACTGCCGGGTGATGCTGACTGCAACGTCTCCTGTGCTGCAGGAAATCTGGTCCAGCTACAAATGCAGGTTGAAAGTCAGGCACCCTGAATTCCAGAGGTTACACAAAGTTGCCTAATTATTAACATGGTAGCACAGAAGAGAGTGCACCGAGGTAGCAAACAACCTGTACCAATATAAATAGACTAAGATTAGAAACCAACACTTCGCATTCTGTGAAAGTGACCCATACCAAAAAGCTACATCTTGAAAGGGAGCCTGGTTTACACAAGCGAGAGGCTTATCTTTCTGGAACAAAGAAATGTGAACAGTTCTACAAGAAGCCAATCTCCACCTGGAAAAAACAGCCTATAAAGGAGTAACATGAATGGGATATATACAGCCTTAACCGTACCTGAATTAAAGGGAAGAATAATTTATGTCAAAAAAAGACGTTAGTGAATTAAGCTTGAATACTTTCTAAAAACCAGGAGTGTGTGCATTACACCTTCCTCTACCTTCTGTGCTCTCAAATCCAAAAAAGATCTTACTTAACCTGTACGCAGTTGAGCGCCACAAAAACTGCTGAGCTCAAAATGACACATGGAGAGTTTCATTTACAATCTTCACTCATAAGAGAACAGACTGGAAAATCAACACAATCACAGCAGAGAGGTAAAAGGAAGGAAGCGGCATCCAGTGGAAGACGCATTCCAGGCTAAAGGACCTACAACTTCTCACCTGGGAGACAGAAACAATAGGGAGAACCTGGTTTCCTTAAAATACAGAGCAAAACGATCTCTCTCAAGAGTTAAGAGTGGTCCTGCTTTTCTCTCCATCCCATGGCACTATATATCAGGCCTAATTCAGTTTGTAAGTTGTTCCCATTATACCATCAGTAGCATTCAGGAACTTGAATCCTTCTTTTTATTATACCCCAAAGTTGCCAAATACATCAGAGAAGGCCAAATTCCTGAGGTCACAACAGGGCCCTCTGGACACTGCATAAAAGGAAGATTTTTATTAAGGCAAACACACACACCTTCATTCAGTTTATTTCAGAAAACTCTATCAAGTTGGAACATCCAGAATGACTTTTTTTTTCTTTTTAAGATGACAGATCATGGAAAAGTGAAGAGGAGTAACTTAGAAAAAAGCATTTTCAACACAGTCAATAAGGTATAGAGAAAGAGTTATCTCAGAACACACTGAATATCAGCAGCCCACTACAATTCAGGAAGTAAAATTCCATTTCGAGAAATATTCCAAAACTAAGGCTTTCTTTTCCATTCTTGGAATGTTTTTCATTTTCTCCCTTAAACCAATTCTCCAGTTTCTCCAGAGGAAAAACAGAGGCTTGGTCACCTACAAAAATCATAATTTGTGAGAAACTATTAAGGCATGGGACAATTATCAGTGAAACGTCAGCACTGCACGGAGAATTACAAGTTTTACTTTTATTTTGTAAAAAAAGAAACACCATCATTCTTTAGCTATAGACCATCTACCATCCCTTCCCCCTCCTCCCCAAATATCAGCCGATAAAATAGCAAACAGCTAAAACCCAACCAAGGGAAGAGAGAGGAAGTTGGTGGTAAGAAGCAGCCGAGAGTTCTCCAAATAACCTTCTGCTTTTATAAACAAGTGCCCCACTGAAAACTTCTGCTCTTCGGTCATTAAGTTGTATTTTTGACATTCTAAGACCGCTTCGCGCCGATGTTTGAACAGATGCAGAAAACTGTATCCCCTTTAATCGCATCCAACCCTAACTATAAATTACCCAAAGTATATTCGAATTACATCCACACCAGTAAATATAAAAAGTAATCAAGTTCTTAAAAGCAAACAAAACTCTTTTTATTTTAGAGTTACTGTTGCATGTGTCACCACTCCTATTTTCACCAGATGTTTGTCTCTTCTTTAACTCTTTCTGCTTCCACCTTTAATCTTCTTGAGGTAAGTCATGAGATGCTTAAAGCTTAAATCTTCAAAACTGTTTTTCCTCAGAAGTTAAATCTTCCTCATAATTTTTTAATTCAGATGATAAGCACGTTAAAAAGAAATAAATCTCTTACTTTTTTTTTTTTTTTTTCCTCCAAATTCTCCTTTTTACTTCTTTTCTCTTCCCTCCTGCCAATCCATTCCTGCTCATTTCTCTCCTCTCACAAGGAAAAATGTTATTCCAACACACCAGCTCCGGTCTTACAGAAAGAACCAGCCAGAGCAGACTTCTGTCTTCAATAAGAAACCCAATCTTATTTTTGAAGAGAAGGGTTTTGCTATTGCCCGTGAACTCTTTTAGTTTAGGTTCTCCCTCACAGGCAAGTCGTAAAAAAGTATTTTACGGCTTCGGTTTATATTTGTAGGGTAAATTGTTACCTGTCACTCGTCAAGTAACTCAGTTGCCATTTTAGCAATTTAACTTTTTAAAAGTGAAACATTTGCACTTTTGTAGCATGTAAGTCATCTTCCAAATCAAAAAATAAGGCCATGAAAATGACTCTTTCCCAGAAAAACTTCCCAACATGCCAGGGAAGCCTCTGGCAGCAGCAGGGGGTTGCTCCCCTCCATAGACACTTCATCTCTCTCCAGAGTAACACCCTGTTAGAAATACCTCACACCTCTAAAATCCCAACGGATTCCCGGGAGTTGAAAATAACTGGAAGAAAAAGCCTAAGTGGTACGACGTCTAATCAGGGAACAAGCAGAAACTGAAAATTAAACAGGACTGAATTTTTCAAGCCGCTGCGCTGAGACCCGGTATGGAGCACTGCTAGAGCACTCAATGGGATTGCAGACCTGACCTCTCACAAACCACCAAGACTATAATCCCCTCTGGAGCCTTTTATTTATATCAACTTTCCAGTAACACAAACATCTGGTAGTCCTCACGTAACATTTTCCAGTTGCCATCTTGCCTTAATATTTCTAAGAGCTTATCAAAACCAACTGGAGCTGAAATACAGGTTTTGCCATTATTAGTCTGGAAATCAAGCTTTCAAACAATCAATTTAGTGATCACAACGCGTGGCCAAAACTAAGACATCAAACTACTGGATTCTTTCACCTCCTAGCAACGGCAGCACGACTTCAAAATGGTTGTGAGAATTATTTTAACCGGCTAAACATAAAGATCATATGATTGCCAAATAAAACCAAACCCAATAAATAAATAGAACACGCAAGCCCAGGTTTTTGGAAATGCATGAAAGGAAATCAACCCAACAGAAAGCTCACTCCAAGACCTATTTCTTGCAGATAATAAACAGCAATTACAAATTCTTGAAAAGACTCCTGTTTACAGCCTGTCCTACCAGGTAACCCTTCTCCAAAACTTCTGTTTTTATCGGCAGGAAGAGTCCTTAATTTTCAAAGTTACTGTGTTTAGTCTTTCCTCAGATCTTATCAGATATCAACATGAGAAAGAATAAGGAGAGGAAGGCGATAGGAAATCAAATTCCAACCAACTTCCACTTCCAAACAATCTATATTTTCCTCAAAAATCAGCAGCTGTGTTTTCTATAAAACATATCACACCAACTTCAATAAGGCGTGATGGTTTTGCTAGTGTAATTTTAATAATCTTACTCACATTAACATCAAAAAAATCCCATCTTACCATAAATCACACTCCAAAAATAACACAATTATGGCATTCGCCTACACCCCTATTTGAATATCCTAACCATTCAAGACCAAGATTATCGAATTAATAAGACAAAGAGCAAAGAAAAATTTCAGTAGCTTAGATATTCTATATTTAATATGTTTTTAGTCAATAGGAAAAAAGATTGGGCCAGAGGCACTATTATATGTCTGTTTACATTAGTGGCACTTTGGAAGCGGGGCAGCAAGGTGATTTTCTTTCACTGCTTTCCGCACTAATGTTATAACTTGTGGTTTAAGTGAAAAATTTCCAAAGGGAGTATCTTGGACACAGGGAACTGATTTTGCTGATTTTTTATTTCAATCATACGTTCTGTGATCTTACTTGCTAGAACGCAGAGGTCTCCAAGTCAGAAGATGACACGTGATGGCAATTTTCAAAACTTCTGGACTCAAAACACCTCTGCTGACACACTGTTCTCCTCTCCGGGAACAAGCATGAACAACAAAAAAAATCACAATCTAACAGGAAATCTTAAGAAAATCGTCTGTCTCTCAAATGCTGTTCTCTGAATTTCATTTGCTGCCCACAGGCACTTCTAAGAAACTCATCAAACTGATGATACATGTGGCTTTTAAGCACAACTTGTTGAGGTTGCAGATTTGTGCAAAAAAAGCAGCCGAGGAAATGAAGGCACCAATGCAGTGGTGTCATTTAACATGATTTTGAAATGACAAAGGCAGATCCGTAAGGCGAGGACCCCCAGCCTACAGTAACCTGCCTTCCATCCATCCGAGGAAGGTACTGTATGTCTTCACCATAAGATAACGGATTCTTGGGGCGGGGGGGGGGGAGGCAATATGACAACATCCTTTAACAGCCGGCATAGTTAATCCGCAGGCATGATTCTAGCCATGTGAACTGAAAACTTTTCCATCAATGCAGTCAGCGTCTGTTCCAGGCTCTTTATGCAGCCACCCTTGGGAGGCCGCCAAGGCAGCCTCTCGGCATCGCTCTAGAGTGGCTCCGGCCACTTCGCCGACTTGTCTCCACCTGCTCGTTCCGTCTCACTGCTGTAAGAACGGCTCTGAAACAGGGCTGTCATCCGAGCTCTGCTTTCAGACACAAAGGCAAATCCATTCTTTTAAATAAAAATATCAAAATTAAAAAGGATTTCTTTTTAAGAGAGAAGTGAGGCCTCACTAGCTTGAAAATCGAAGCCGAAGAAATACAACTTCACAGTCTTGGGAAGTCCCCCACTAGTAAACCACTATTAAAGAAAAGTTGCTATATACAATTATGATCTGATTTATGATTTGTTGAACAATTTCTGCAGTATTGGGCAAAAAATGCGGGCAGAACAGAAACACTTAAAAAAAAATACAAATATTCTTTAAATTAAATCACTTCATCTGACTGAGTCCCGCAAGCAAACTTCTACTTCTTTTTTGGCTCTAAGATCACTAAGTTTTTCTAGACCATATTCTCTGCCCATGCAATTTTGCTTAACTATCAATTCTTGGTACAGCCCTACCAGAGATATTCAGGTGTTACATTCATTTTGGAGATAGATGTTTATTGGTAAATATGAGGATCTAGGATAGAAAGGAGCAAAAAAAAATATGAATAACTAACTACACATCACTGTTTAAGTCCCATAAATCATGTTGTGAACCTCTACATGTATCATTCCTGCATATTTATAGTTTAAAAAGTGTTTCTTGAAGTTCTGTTTGATCTCAGAAGATACAGGTGCCTTTTTCAGAACCATCACACCAGTCTTTTCAGATTGATGCTGGATAGATGTCACTGGCATGTCTGATGTCACATGTATCAAAGCGTTCCAAACTCAAAGGGTGGCACGTAAACCCCAAAGAATAAGTAGTGATTCAGAGAAACTTAAACTATCAGTCAGTGTCCAACGATACCCTATGTAAGTTTACACAGGATGCAACATGAAATGCTTCTGAATATGCAATAAATTTAAATGTTTACAGTTCTAAACCTTCCAGCATATTTTCAGAAACAGTACTACTGAACTTCGGAATTCCTAAATATTTTAAATGCTTAAAATTTAGCACGTTTTCAAATGAATATTCTGACTTTTTCTCTGTCTGCAAGTCTCTTAAAGGTGTGCACAAGGGCATGCTTATTTGCTGGAAAATGATTTCTGTTATCAGAAGTTGGATCAATTTTTTAAAAGCATTAACATTACTGTATATGATTCACAGCCCAAGCATTACATCAGACCCAATTTAAAATGCTCAACAGACACACTAGATTTCTAATGAAAGCCATTTTTAAAGTCCACAGTCATATAAAATAACCTATTGAAACAGACCTACAATACAGGCTAAGAAAAGGTGAGCAGAGATCTCAGTATGAAAATTTAAATGCTATTTTCTGTGGTCAGTGCATCTAAAGTTACAAATATCCTACTGGCTTCTACTACATCAATGGCCAAAACCGTATCTTCAGTCATGCATTTAGTGTTGGAGTGTTTAATCCCTCTCATGGTCTTGAGTTTATAAACTCTACAGATACCTAAAAATCCACAGTTTTAAGACCAGCTACACCGCACAGAACGCAGCAACACAACTCCTTCCTGTAGCCAAAGAATTTACTCACAGTATAAAAATGAACTCCCAAGTCTTTTCCGGGCATTTGCTACACAGTCAGAGGCTCTGCATCTTTTCTGTCCTAAAAATGTGGAGGGGGGAGAGGGGGGGGGAAACAAAACAAACCACAAATTACATTTCATGTGTGCTACGTATTTTCTTGAATTCTCAGCTACGCACATCAGCAAAGAGGAAGAGACTTCCAGAATCACTCAACTCTGTTACAGAGTTCAGTAAAGGGACACTTAACAACGTGAAACCAATAAAAGAAGTTCTATTTACAGATACAGATTCTGAAAAACAACAGCTCCTTTGCCTCCTCAAGGGTATAGAAACTTTAATCTCATGCTAGTTTCCTGTACCGTCATGTGTTTCTAGAACTTGGGACACATGCTTTATTTAAGAGGTCTCTCAAGTACAAAGTACAAGACAGAATGCAGCAGCAGCTGATCGACTGAGGATCAAGAAGCAACACTCTCAATAAAGGCTGGGCTTAAAAAAAAACACCAAAAAAACCAAAAAAACCCAACAACAAATCCACCACATTTTTGTTGCATTTCCTCTCCATGCTGAGTAGGAAACAGCAGCCATCAGAGGCCGGAGGAATACAGCAAGATCTTACATAATACTCCAATCGTGCAGAAAAATCCAGCCAAAGCTGGAAGAAGGAATTTTACAAAATTCCAGCAAGTATTTCCAAACGTGGAACTACGAATGCAACTGATAACACAGCAATAGCTTCTGATCATACAAGAAACAGGTATCTTTGCCAGCTTCAGGCCCAATTTTGCAGCAATAATGTCCAGGAAGAAAGGAAGCAGATGATTTCAAGTTTACAGGTCCACAGCGAGCTAGGCAGTGGAATGGCAAGCCCCACGAGTAAAAAGCTCAACAGAAGGGTGTGCCAAGAATAAAGCTGGTAAGTCCCTCTTATTGTAAACTGGATTGGCATCTAGAAAAATCACACAGGGCATCAAACTCCACTCACGGTACATGCCTAACGCTAGGTCTGTCTAGAGCCTCAGCTGCAGTTCAGAGATTAACCCTAAACCTTCCCCCACACTGGTCAAGCCGGCTCAGGGGAAGCTGAGAGAATTGTTTTTAATATTTATCATCTCTAATCAAACCTAATACCAGTGCCAGTACTGGTACTTTCTCCATGTTAAAACAGCAGCAAATTTTAAGATCAATTACACAAGAAATCAGGGTATTTTAAGCACTCCACTGTGATGTGTGCAGCCAGCGATGGTATCTCTCGCTGAGCCCATGTGTCAACCCAAAACCTCTTCCATTTTAATTCCCTCCCTCATCTATATCTACATGCAAATCCTGGAGGTCTGGGGGAGGAAACACCATCAGTTTTATAACAGCGGTAACTATACTCCAATAAATCAGGATATCAGATTTGACAGTAGTTTCTACGATCTCATGGTAGGTACAGCTTTGTATTACTGTCCTCTACTGATCCAGTGACAGGATGACAGCTTGCGATGTACTTCTGTTATCATGCTGTCTTGATCTCGATATACACCCATGACAAAGTACCATTAAGGAAAAAAATAATAAAAATCTGTTTTTTTTCCTTCAGGTCACATCAGAACAAGTGACATAATGAAACCAAATCATTCTGGGCATCTGGTTAGAAACTGTCAGTGAAAAAGAAGAAAGCCAGTTACATGTTTTACTTAAGTAATTTAGGGTTTTTTATAACCAATGAGTTCTATTTTATAAAGCATGAATAGAAGTTAAATTCTTTGCTTTTCTAGGGCTTCACATGAAGCCACTCCAGACATAACCATTTAGAACTCTAAAGGCAAAGGAAAAAAAAACAGGAAATCACAAAAAAGGATTCCTTTTCATTATGTCACAACAATGTTCCACAATCATAAATGCAAACACATCTAATAATGCTGAGTTACAGAAAAAATGACAACAAGTAACATTACATTCAGTATTCCCCCCTGCCTCCCAAATCCTGTCAGAAAAAGACAATGCCATTTCACAGGCAGCTTTGCACATACTACGGGAATAATGTTTTACCTTAATAATACTATCTATCACTAATCAAGATAGAAGATTGTTAATGTTCCTGGCGAGCACTATCAAATCGAATTAGTGACACATTTAACTGAGAAAGGGAACTCTTTTGCCTTTCCATACTGCATGATGATGCACCATTTCCTTTAAACACCACGACAGGCCTAAGACACAGCTGAGAAATACCAGCGCTGGTCCCAGACACCCCGGGGGTCTCATTCATAGGAAGCCCAAGTTCCCTCCGGATTTAGAAACATGCCTCACAGCTCTCAGTGGCGAAGCCTCGACCTGTCATCCCTTACTTGGTGATGCTGTTAGTCATCCCAGTTTTTCCACTCCAGCCCTGATTTCCCTTCTCCCACTCGTGTTTCCTCACTCAGTTCCTGGCACCCCCCTGAAACTCTATCCCTGCCTGGGGATCCCGAGGAATCCCCCCACCAGGCCTCCCCACAACTTTCCCGCCCCAAACCCCCAGGCCCTGCTCCCCAGCCCTCTCCCCTCGCAACTCCTGTCCCCTTCCCCCCAGCTCTTACCTCCCGGCCCTACGAGTGACTCCTGTCGCCGGCCCCGCTCCCAGGCCGGCCCGGGGAAGCCCCAGAAGCCCTGTCCCAAAGCAGGTGCGGCGGGTGGGGATGGCGGCCCCGGACTCTGCCCCCCGCTCCGCAACCAGCCCCCCTAACACAACACCAGCAGCTGGGGCTCACTATTTGGCAGCATGTCTTCCTCCTCCGAGTCCCCCCAAGCACAGGCAGCGGCTCATTATTCCGCAGGTCCCCGCAGCACCCTTCTGCGCAGGCGCGGCGTTGACGAACGGGCAGGATATGGCTGTTCCCAGCGCTCCCCTCCCGGCCGCGCATGCGCAGCGCACCACCAGCGCCGCCTCCCAGCCCGTACCCACCGCGCCTGCGCACCCTCATTCGCAGAGGACCCAAACGCCTGCCCCGCCGCTTCTCCTTGCGCATGCGCCCTCCGCCGCCAGGCCAGCTTCCGCGCATGCGCAGGCAGCTATCAGCCTGCCCCCCCCGCTCCTCCCCTGCGCATGCGCGCTCGGCCCCGCCCGCCCGCTCCACCTCCCGGTGGCTCACTTTCTGGCAGCGCAGTGGAGCATGCGCTGTGTGCCTTGGGGTCCCCTCAACTGTGATAGCTCACTATTTGGCAAGGAGCTACTCCTGTCGCAGCGCCATTTAAACAGCCAGCGGAGGAGGGGGGGGGGGGGGTGGCGGCAGTCTCAGCCCTGAGGCCGGCCCGCCGCAAGGACGGAGGAGAGCTGCCCCACGATACACCTCACAGAGGTTAAAAGCGGTGTGTGGGGGGACGACGACACTACCTTTCCCCCCCCGTCCCTGTGGAGGCTTCCGGTCCTCGCCCGAGTCCTTTTGCTTCTCTCCCCCGCACGGCCCCTCCCACCTCACCTGCGATGGCCACCGCCGCCCGCTGTCCCCTTGCGCTCTCCTCACACTGCCCTAAACTGACACATCCGGGCTCCCCGCGACACCCGGCGGGGCGGGGGCGGCGCACTGCGCCTGCGCGGGGCGGGGAGGGGCGGGGCGCGAGGGAGGGCGGGGGGAAAAGGCGGGAAAAGGCGTCGAGCGAGGCGGCGCGCGGCGCCCTCCATTTCCCTCACGGCTTTGTGGGGAGCTGAGGGAAGGGCGGTCGTCTGCCCCCAAGGGCGCTTTTTCCTGGTGGTGTGAGAGGGCAGAGGGCTTTATGTTAAATCTTTTCATGCAAGGAGGAAGCATTAAGGGAGAGGGGAGGGTGTACGTTTCTCTTGGGCTCGTGGCATGGCCTGGTTTCACCCTTCCACCCTGCTCCTCTGAGGGGTGGGTGTACAGTCGTGTAGTGAAAATACAAACAGTTCTTCCCCCTTCTCTCACTTTGGGCTGGGTCTTGGGTCACTTCAGTACATGCGTCCACAGTGCATGAGGAGAACAGCCCCCTGCAGGGTGTGCAATGACGATTTATTGCCAAGTTTGAGGGTGATTGGTGAGTTTTTCTCAAGGTACACCCATTTATTTTAACCTTCTGAGAAAAGGATTATAAGGTAAATATGTCTTTATGTCTGTCATTCAGGGATCTAGATGGAAAGCTTAAGGGAGACCTTAGCGAGCTTTCAGTACCTACAGGGGGGTACCTAGCAAGGGTGAGGGGTCTGGAGCACAAATCTTATGAGGAGAGACTGAGGGAGCTGGGGGTGTTCAGCCTGGAGAAAAGGAGACTGAGGGGAGACCTTCTTGCTCTCTACAACTCCCTGAAAGGAGGGTGTAGCCGGGGGGGGTCGGACTCTTCTCCCAAGGAACAGGTGATAGGACAAGAGGAAATGGCCTCAAGTTGCACCAGGGGAGGTTTAGGATGGATATTGTGGAAAATTCCTTCACCAAAAGGGTTATCAAACACTGGAACAGGCTTTCCAGGGAAGTGGTGGAATCATCATCATCCCTGGAGGTGTTTAAAAGCCGGACAGACGTGGTGCTGAGGGACATGATTTAGTGGTGGTTTTGTCAGTGTTGGGTTGATGGTTGGACTCGATGATCTGAAAGGTCCCGTCCAATCTCGATGATTCTATAAGCAAATGGAGCCAGGCACTTCACAGTGGTACATGGCAGGAGGAGGAGAAACGAAAGTAAAAACAAGAGAGATTTAGCCTGGATATAAGAAATCTTTTCATTGTGAGTGTAAATGAGAATGTGGACAGGTTGCCCTGGGAGACTAAATAAAGCCCTGAGTAACCTTATCATATCTCATAGCTGACCCTGCTTTGAGCAGGTTGGACCAGATGGATGTCCTTAAGTCCCTTCCAACCCAAATTATGCTGTGATCCTGACATCCCATCTACATATGGGTCTTCTCTTCTAATTTGTAATGGTTTGCAACCAGAGGAAGCCAAATTCTTCTTGTTAGTAGTCTTTAGTTACTTAAATATTTGTAGAGAAGTTTATCCAGAGCTAGTCTTTCTTTCCTGCCAGGTTTCAGTCTCATGTTATAGTGAATTAATACAATGACACACAGAGCACCTCAATAACCAAATTAGCCAGGTCACATAATACATATCACAGCTACACTTATTTAAACGAAAGATGCAAAGTCTTTTTATTTCATTCTCTCAGATGAAAAGTGCTGCTCCTCGTAGCACAATTGGTCCCGTGTACTAAGCTGCCACATTTGTCCTCTACCAACTCGGAGAATATTGCCTGTTTTATTGCTAACATTTTCTGCAGTGCCCTGGGTTTTCCTGGCAAGTATCTCATCCAAGTCATGACCAATTCTTGGACCCTGCTTCGTTCCTTCATTTCACAAACTGCTGCCCATGGTGACAAAACAGCAGGTAATGCTGCATTGTAATGAAGAAATGCCATAAAACTGCCTCTTGGGAAGTAGGGAATTGGTATTAGCATTCCTCTTCTGGCTACACATTTTGTCTAGAAGCTTATTTTCTTACCCTATCCATTATCCTGGATTTTATATTCCTGATATAAACTGTGGATTTTCACTGATGTATTTATTCTCTTATAGTGAATTAGAAAAGGAAATTACAGCACCAGTTTTAGAGAAAACAAAGAGATTCTTCCCTTAGAGCTCTGAGGCTGCAGACTCTTGATACAAGGGTTTTCTAGACAGAACAAACAGAAATGTCTGCTTTAATTCAACACTGGCCATGTGTCGCTTAGCAGTAGGGAGGTCAACCTCTTCTGCAGTTTATGACGTTCTCCTGATCAAAATTCTCTTGTTCCCAGGAAGTGGAAAATTAAATTGGGTATCTGAGAAAATGAAGATCGAATTTCACCTCTTCTCCATCTGAAAACGTTATTTAGGGTCAATTCTGCCCTCCTCGGTGGCAGATAGAAGTGAAATACTGTCACTTACTCTTCACAAAGCCTACCACCTTCTGTCTTTAATAAAATCCTGTAATAAAATTATTGGACAATTCCTAGGTGTAGGTACTGCTTGAACCTTGAAAACTTTCATGGGGATATGCTGATGTGTGTGTGTTTTGACACTACTGTGCTTGTGAGAGCACCAAATCCTCCAACGCGTTCACTCTGGGTCTAATTCTCAGTCGCACCTGAGTGATACAAGACAGGTTGCTTTTTCTGCATGAAAAGAACCGGTAAATGCTAATGTACCTGTAGGTTTGGAGGTGTTACTTTTGTGTGTGTGTGTGTGTGTGTAAGTTTGATTTTTATGTGAAGCTGATTAAACTGATGTCCGTGAAAGAGTTGCGTGGAAGAATTTTAAATAGCTCCTGCTTTTTAATATTCGCTTCCTCTTTGGTTTTAATTATTTTGTTCCTACGTTTTCCCTTTCAATTTACTAAAAATCTAGAAATGTAATTAGAGAGAGGCTGAACTCTGAGAAAGCTGCCAGCATTTCTACATCATGATTAAATATATCAGCCATCCCTTCGGTGAGAGACTGAAAAACAGGATTCTCATAATTATCTCCCTGTTATCCAGGAAAGAATCTGCAACACGTACGGATACAGAGTTATTGAAAATGCAGCACTAATTAAAATCTCATATAGGCTCCTGATGATTGGGAGAGTATGAAAACACAGTTATTTAATTATTTCCTTTATTTGCTGTCTTTGTTACAAAAACAAACAAACCCATTCTAAACAAAACCCATCTCCAATCACCGGGGAGACTTAATGAGGCTTTTATATATGCATCAGTCACACAAACATTGCAAGTTGCTCAATTCACCTCTCCCTATAGCAGGGAGACATCTATGTAATGCATTTTCTGTATGTAACGGAACAGAGACGTTGTGGTGTATTCACAAACACTAATGGAAGCGTTGCTTGGTTTGAGGATGTGGTTAGTTTGGTTGTTTTTAATTTAAGACATAAAAAGAATCTTGATATTATAGGTTTCATTACGAAATAGTGATATTTGTGTCATAGCCAATTAAAAAATCTAGTATCTAATAGGTTATCCTTCCAATCTGACTTCTACCAGGGTATCTCCATCCTCTTGAAAATGTCACGCTCTCACCTCACCCAGCACAAAGTGTACGTTATTATTTATCCTGTCAAAGGAGTCTCAGCTTTGGCACTAGCAGAGCACACGAGAGGACAGTAAGTGCTGATACGGTTTGTGATGAAAGGAAAAGCTTCTGAGATACTGGCTTCTTTGAACCATGTAAGTCTGAGCGTCCTCCAGGGAAAGGAAACTGGTGAGCTTTTTCTTCTGCAACCCTTTTCCTCAACATTTAATTTGCAACAGAATAGCAAGTGCTGAGATAGGTACCTAGTGCAGTATCCCCACTTTTTCTTCACTATAAATTAAGTAATCCCCATGATGCATGGCGGAGGAGGAGGAGGGGAAGTTAAATATCACCCATCTTTTAAAACTTTTAAAAGTGTAGAGAAGTTAAGCAGTTTATTCATATTAAGAAAAAAAAAAAAAAAAGATAAATTTGGGAAACTGGTTGCTTCTGGTTTCAAAGCAGAGATGCAGAAGAGTCCAAGAATTATGTGGGTTTTAGGCATCTAGATTCAAAACTATGACTAAAACCAATTCTTTTTCAACAGATGTATAAAACTCCAGGTACCTAAATTTTTCAGGTGCTGCCCTTTCTGACCTGAAAGGTCACTTAAGTGTTGCTAGTTTCTGCTTCTGCGAATGCTCCAAACCATCATTGCCTGAGCACTTAAGCAATTAGCTCCTACCTTCATTGCATTTGGATCCAGTAACACCAGTGGCCCTTGGAACATGAAAGGATAGATTTGCTCCAGCACAGCCACCACCTCCAGCATTAAATTCAGTATAAAACACAATAACGATCAGCACTTCTCTGAGAAAGTGCCTGCTGGTAGTGGTGGGATCGTCTCCTTTCTCACATACAAACCATGCTCAGGTCTGACTTTACTGCTATGCATATTTCTTGTCAGAATGTGCTTTTCTGACTTCAAAAATACTGTAAGATAACTTAACTTAGTCATTGTTGTTCTGATTAAAAAACTACTTTTATTTGTGAGAAAACAAACGTTGTTTAAAAAAATCTTGACCTCCTTTGGAAAAACTCTGACTTGGAGATTTTAATTGCAGGGAATCTGTTCATAGTGCTATTTTTACATGTATTGGAAAAGTATCAAAGCTAATTTTTAGAAGAGGAAATTATACTTTAAAATGCACTATTGTGAGAAAGTGACTCCCTAACGTCTTTGAGTTGGCGCTTTGTTTCTTGTTAGAAGCATCTCCTGTCTTCCCTGATGAGCCTGCTCTTGTTTTCAGTGCCGGTTTGCTTTAAGATGCTTTTGATCCTGTATTCATTAAAACCTGATCCTGCTGCTTCCCACCAGCCCTAATGGTCTGTGAAATTATTTTCCTTTCTCCAAGATGCTGTTAACTCTGCTGGCACCTGCAGAGGAGAGGAGGTCAGAACATTGTCAAAAGTCCTCCGATTTAGTCAAACCCCCTTTTCTCCAAACAAGGATTCATCTTCAATGTTATCACAGCAATCTTCCTTCATGGAGAAGTGGGAACAGACTGCAACAGAGTCTGAAGGTTTTTATCGCTGCTGTTTTCCCCTTCTACAGGTACAGAGAGATAATTGGACAAAAGACTCCAAAATCGAGGCTAAGATTCACTCTGTATAACAGAGCATGAAAGTATGAATGAGTATAAAGGGCTCAAACAGCTGCAAAAAAAAAAAAGAGGAAGTAAATCCAGTAAGAAAAAAGTAGGGAACAATGAAGTGAAGTGATGGAGTAAAGGAAAAAGGTAAAACTGCATTTGCAGTCTGGACTTTGCAGGGAATAACAACAGTTAAGGAAAAGGCAGGATTTTTCTAAGTTTTTCTAAATTTTTCTAAGAATTTTCTAATTCTAACTAAGAATTTTTCAATTATGTAGCATCAGGATTCATAACTAGGTGACAGTTTAGTCTGGTTCTATTTTTTAATGCTCACAGAAGAGAGAAGAGCTCTCTAAATTTGTGCTTTTTGACACGCTGATAAAGATTAATATTAGCTATCAACATGTCCTTTATTGCACGAATTCTAGCAAGTATTGTGACTTAAATATCACTGCTCTAGAACATTCTTGCAGAACTGAACAGCGTAACGTGGAGCTAATCAGTTCTTTGGTTTTGCCTTCTCATTAGCGATGTCCTGCAATGACTATTATGGTATTAACTTAACTTGGTATTAAGCCAAAAGGGCAGTAATGAGTATTCAGATGCTTCATTTCATTTGAAGGTGCACTCAGTTACTGCAGAGAAGATTGTTTTCTAGAACAGTGGCTTCAAAACCAAGCATCCAGAAGCCACAAAGACCAACCAAAAGTAAGGTTTTCCATGCAATATTTTGGTCCCATTGTAGATATCTGCATGCTGTAGTCTTTAATTGCACGATCGCTTTATTTTTAATTGCCTAAGGAGACAAGGCTTGTGTTGTTTGATGTCCTGTCTTCCTACCCCATCCCTCAATAACTTCTAATCCAGCAGCATTTTCTGAACAAATTCGAAAAAAGAAGTAGGAGTCTGAAAGTTCATTGCGTTCTACCATGGTCCATCAAAGTAGGTGTTGGATAGAGAAAAGGGACCTCCCCAAGTGCTTTAAGATGTTACACTGCAGCGTTTATTAGGCACAATAGTGTTTAATAAACACTAGTGCATCCGCTGGAGGGAGAAGCTGTGAATATGCTGACTATGGAGAAAGCTTAAATGGGAACCACAATCAACCACAAACCTCAAATCTGTAGGAAACTGCGTGTTGTTAATTCCAGCATTTACAGAACCTCTTTTTTTCACTGGACTGTGCTACCCCTTTCTGTGACTGGCTAAGTTTATAAATGACTAAATGAAACGTTGCCTCCTGTATGGGTTGCCAAGCTTTATGTAGCTCACACTTCCTAAAATATTTACGGACCGCAAAGATAATTAATTTCTTCCTGGGAATTTCCTCAATTATCAGATAATGGTGTCTCGCCGCTTCGAAATATTAATGAAGCTATCTTAACCAGTGCCCCTCTGATTTTAAGTGATAATTTGCTTCATGCAATATAGACAGAGGGGAAAAGAGAATCTTAGAATTTATCAAACCAGAGAAAATAAAGATCAGTTTTACATCCCTCCAGGTGTGGCTCTGAACACTCCTCTTTTTGCAGCTCTAGTCTAGCTGTTGATAGAGAGATAAAAAACTTAGGAATCATTGAAATACCTCAGGTTATGGGATTGCCACCCAGCCCCTAAGGCAGGGGCAGAATCTGCTAATCCAAATTGGCGTTCGGTTTCTTAATCCCGAGACAAGGGTTTTGTTTTTCCTGCCACATTCACCGTAAAACTAATTAACAAATTATAGCCCATCACATTCACTGAATGAGATCTCTCAAGACCTTGGGAGAACGTAACACTACAATTCTGAGAATAAAGTAAATCAGAGCAGGCTGCAAATTTGCCTGGAAAGCAGACTCAGCTCCTCAAAGCTGATAAGGGACAGGAGAGGCAGCCTTTGCCTGGAAAGCAGTTTGCATTGTTCCAAAAAGTGATTTTTAGAAGTTTAGCTAATGAATGTCAGGCAATCATCCTGCCAGCGCACACCAACTCCACTATCTACTTTTCCACTACAACAGAAACTGGAGACAATGGTCCCTACTGTTTGAGTGCACTTGAGAGGACTGGGATTTTTATTGCCTTGTAATGTTTAATTTTAGGTGGGAAATAGTCCTTTGGAGGACATTTTTCTGCTGTCAATGGGAAGAGGCCATTACAGATGGGCCTCGTATCCCTCTAGTCATGTTTCAGGGGCACTGTGAGATTCCTTAGTGTTGTCTTTAAACGCTGGCTATTATAAAGCGGAAAATACACCACCATTTGATTAAAAAGTGTGGGGTGTGAGTCCCACCTGCCAAAAAGCAAATTACTATGGACAAGGACCATAATGGCAATCTTTCCTTGCCGTCCCCAAAATCACCTATGCCTATTAAAATACTTCGCTGCTTCCTCACTTTCAAGTTTCAGTCAAGCAAAAGACTTAGTCCCCATCCCAAGCGATGGAAGATTTCCATGACTGACCTGGTTGGATTTTAACTTTTATGGATTCTTCAGCATCTGGTCTGTGCTGATAGAACCGCTCTTGGGAATGCCTGATGCTGTGCATTTGTGCTGAAGACCCAGTAAGGAACCTGAACTTACTTCCAGGAAAAAACACCCCACCATCCCTGAACTCTGGCAGCCTTTTCAGCAAACAGCTTCTACTGAATGAGTCACTATTTCAACAAGTACCGTGTATGAAAACCACGCCGTCTTCTGATTTAAAACAGGTTACTTGCTCATAAAAACTTTGGAAATAGGCTGTGAGCTCACCAAAGTAACTGAACTGTGGTGATGACGAAGGTATTAAAAGCATTCAGGATCCTGTATGTGCATAAATATACAAAAAGAATGAGAAGGACATTGCAAGCGCTGCAGAAAAGCAAGAGAAAGGAAAGAAAGCCATATGACCATTTTTGCTGATTTAATTCTGAAGCCTTAAATGCGCTTTTCATCTTAATTTTTTTCCTTAAAATATTTAAAACCTTAAATACCTCATTCCAGTGTGACACCCAGCTGTCTCAGATTCAGTCTGAGGCAATTACTGGTTTTCCTGTTCTTTAGAGGCATCCCTGGCTCGCTGTTGCTGAAATTCTGTTAGATATGAACTGTAAATCTAAGCATGAAACTGTTTATTATAAGAGCATGTATTTCAAATGCATATCCCACCCCTATCAGCCTTACAAACGTCTTCCTATTAATCATAGAATCACAGAATTGTCCACGTTGGAAGGGACCTTTAAGATCATTGAGTCCAACCCTCAACTAACTCTGATAAAAACCATCACTAACCCATGTCTCTAAGCACGATGTCAACCCGTCTTTTAAATACCTCCAGGGATGGTGCCTCAACCCCTTCCCTGGGCAGCCCATTCCAAGGCTTAATAACCCTTTCAGTGTCAAAATTTTTCCTAATATCCAATCTGAACCTCCCCTGGCGCAACTTGAGGCCGTTTCCTCTTGTCCCATCACCTGCTCCTTGGGAAAAGAGTCCGACCCCCCCTGGCTACACCCTCCTTTCAGGGAGTTGGAGAGAGCGAGAAGGTCTCCCCTCAGCCTCCTTTTCTCCAGGCTGAACAACCCCAGCTCCCTCAGCTGCTCCTCATAAGACTTGTTCTAAGACTTGTTCTCCAGGCCCCTCACCAGCTCCGTTGCCCTTCTCTGGACCCGTTCCAGCACCTCAAGGTCTTTTTTTGTGGTGAGGGGCCCAAAACTGGACACAGCGCTCAAGGTGGGGCCTCACCAGTGCCCAGTACAGGGGGACAATCACCTCCAAGTCCTACTCTGGAGTTCCTGATACAGGCCAGGATGCTGGTGGCCTCCTTGGCCACCTGGGCACACTGCTGGCTCGTGTTCAGCCGACAGTCAACCAACAGCCCCGGCTCCTTTTCTGCCAGGCAGCTCCAGCCACTCTGCCCCCAGCCTGTAGCACTGCGTGGGGTTGGTGTGACCCAAGTGCAGGACCCGGCACTTGGCCTTGCTGAACCTCACCATAGTCAGCATAAACCTACTACATGCTACAGTGGGACTCTTCAGCTCACGTGGATTCTCCCCGATGGGTGCTATTTTGAGTCTCATGTGCTTCTCAGTCCATGAAATCTGACAGGAATTCCCATTTCCTTTGCGAGAGCGTGTGGAATCCTGCAGGATAAGCTCACATAATCACTGACTCTTAACTGAGTGGCACAGCATAAATCCTAATTGTTCTTGAAGGATGACTATTAGGGTTGGGTTTTTAAGTGGTAGCTTCAAGACTGGCAATTCATTGATTTCAAAGCAGTAACGGTAAATTCCTTATCCCTTAGAATTATCCCCAACTGTTGTCATTTGAGCACAAGTCTTTACTATCCTGTGACCAGAAAATTATCGGTGTTATACAATTATATCCACCCCTATGAAAATATATGTACATACAGTATCATCTGCCTTATTCTCTGTGCTCTCTAAACATTTGGGTTTCTTTTAAACATCTGCTGGTGGAGTTGCAGAAGCAGCTCGTAAAAAACCAAGGAGAATGAAAGGAAAAGGAACGCAGCTGCCAAGTTTCCCCCCCTGTGGATGCCATGTCTCAGTTAGCTACGAAATAAAACTTCACCTTTCTTAGCCGATACATCAACGAGCTCCTCCTGGAGGGACAGCGGGCACAAACACGGCAGCAGCGTAATCTGCTGTTTATCCTCGGTACGTGCGTGACTCTTCTCATCTCCCTGGAACCACCAAGAACTGACAAGGTTCCTGGGAGAATTCTGGCAGAAAAGAAAATGTTTTTCAAAACCACCGACTGCGATGCCAATGGCTGCTGCCGAGCAGGATCCCAGCTGGTTGTGCTACACGAGGACCAGAGGACGTGCAGGTGCACACATACTTAATTATACTCGTGCTATTTGTAACGAAGGCCATTCTGCAGAAGAGATGGTGATCGTCTTAAAGCTTCTAACGACTTCGCTTCAACGTAGTCTCTGCTGACGGTCAAAAAGAATTACGCAGAATAAAAAAGGAAGAAGACCTTGATTTCCACCTTACGCTTCCACTGTCAGCACAAAGACTCTAGAAGTACAGTTATATCGCTAATTAAACACAAACTGCTTTTTTGTTGTTTTTCTCCTTGTATTTTTTAAGAATGACTGAAATAAGAGTTCCCCCTGCTGGTAACTGGCTGAGTCATAAACGGACTCGGGGTTGGGACTCTGGAAGTAGTTGATTTCCAACAAGAAGTAGAAGAGAAGAAGATGGAATCTCTTCGTAACTTTTCAGTCTGACCTTCGTGTTTTGCACTTGCAGGGCTTTGTCTGAGGCACTTCATCAATTAATCTCCTACTCAACTCATTTCCCTTCCTCTTCTACTCAGAGAAAGACCAGTCTCATCTGCTCAGGAAGGAGCAAACCACAAGCCTTGCCTTTAGCGCTCCCTGGTAAGTCAGCCCAAACTCCAACGTTACACAGCCCGTGCTCAAAGCTCCGACCACCTTGGCTGCAAAAGGTGACGTTTTACACTTTAAAAAAACTTTTCCTTTCGGAAAATATGTCAGTCTCACAAAACGATTGCTTGCTCACAGCTGGGGAAATAAAGACAGATCAAACACACAGGACTAAAAAGAACAAGGTAATTATTATTTATTTTTTTTTATTTAATTAGGTTTGCACCCTTCTAATAAACTGAAGAATGACTAAAAAAAAAAAAGCAGAGACAAATTAAGTCACAGCAGAAGTGGCAAAGCCCAGGCTGTTGGTAAAGAACCTGGGCGCTGTGCTTTAATTCCTTGAAACCCCTAAACTGCTTAGAGGTGCACATGCTCCTGCTGAACCCTTCCTTTGAATGAGAAAAATATAAGAGTTAAAGGTTCCTTTGCACTGCCAGACCCTGGATGTTACGCAGTATCCAGATGAACTAAAGTTCTGACAACTCTTTGTCCATGACTAATCTCTTACTTGAAGACAGAAAGGCTTTCCTGACGCTTCACCAGAAATTCAAGCATTGTCTCTGAAGACACTTGCACTTTTTTTTCACAAAACAAAGCCAAAAACCTACTAAACATAATTATCCCTCTGCAAGGAAAAATTCCTCTACTAGGAAAAAGTATGAAAACTTTATCGGATGCTACCCCAGCTCCTTTGGAGTTTACCTGTCTTTAAATAAAGAGACAGCTGAACTCCTGCAGGAACATCCCTCAGAGCCACCAGACGGGCTTCTCTGAAGGTGGTAACCAGTCTGTCACTGGGAGAGGTCTTCCAGCAATCCTCCTGGCAGCTCAGGGCTGGGGACCTGCTTTGTGGCAGCGCTGCTAAAACTATCCAAGAGGAGAAGCCAGCGCTGATTTGAAAATAGCTTCTTGAATTGCTTTTGTAGCCTCCTCTGGGAGCTCGCGGTTCGTGAGGCCTGGAGAGAAGACAGCAGGCTGTCCAAGGAAATCCAAGGGATTCAGACACAAGGTAGGTACAAGAGCTGCCTTTGTTTCAAGAAATTCTTATTGACTAAAGAGTCGGAGGTGCAGCAAAAACCAAGCTGGAGCAATACCAGGAACAGGCTTTAGAGCTAAAGTGGGTCAAGGGAGCCTGCAGCAATCAGGAGAGAGAAAATCTCCTTTATTTTCTTTCTTCTTGGCAGACTGATCTTTAAATCTGTGCTCTGAATACAGACAAGTTGAAGATATTGGTAAAGACAGCTCTTGGCTTAGAAAACAGACCCGAGGAAGCTTCTGCTGGTCGTCTGGGCTGCTGTAGTGTGGGGACGGGGACAGACCTGTGGCTTTGAGCAAGAGTTCCCTTGAAACTACGTTGGCTTCTTTTCAATGGTTATGGAAAAAATTAACAAAGACTTCAGGGGTTTTTTTTTAAGTGTGTTTTTTTTGGTTTTGTTTTTTGTTTTTTAAAGAGACTGTCTCTCCTCGAGCTACACCTGGACTTGGGGCAAAAGGGGGAGAAGAGTAGACGGAAGAGGCAATTTGGCTTGAGGCGCTGGAAATAAAAAGGAGCTCGCCCATAATTGACAGCGCAGTGGAGAAAGGCTGCTGCCATCTCACTCCATTTCTCATCATGTACTTTCTCAAGAGCTTTAATCACTACAGAATTATTGCTAATAAGCAATTCTGCTCGTGTGGAATCAAAATAAGAGCGATTTCCCCTGGATTTGTAGCACGTGCTGTAGAACGGAGTAGTGGTTTGTAACAGCAATGACTCAAATATTCTGGACAGGTGACACGTTTGGACAGAAATTCCAAGATTATCACGAGGAAGTGGATGGTTGAGGGAATGAGTGATTTATAACGCATTTTTCAGGTGTCTGTATTTGCACAGTGATGGGGAGCTGGGTCTATTCCTACATTCGATTACTAATTTAATAGAAGGGAAAACGAGTCTGCAAAACTAACAGAATTGAGAGCTCGACTACAATCACTTTGCTGCATTTAGTTGCCGAGTTTGAGAAATGGTGAAATTGAAGATGATGCTAAGAGACAGAGGAGTGAAGTCCTAGAAGCACAGAGAAGAGAGAGTTTTATGATTTAATCCCACAAAAGATAATTAATTCTTATCTCTGCCACAGTGTTCGTGAACGGGTCATGCAATTTCTCTGCTCCCTTTTCTAAAATGGAAATAGTATCCATTACCTTGGAGATACTGGGGAAGGATAATTGTCCTCAGGGAAGCCAGAACCTCCGCGCAGCAGCAGATGCACATGGTGTTCATCAGGCAGGAGTTAAGTCACAGGAGCTTTGACTTCAGGATTCTCTGCTACTGAGAACGTGTTTGTTTGCTACTTGTCACTTGACCTTTAAGACAACGCAAGTTAGGAAAGAGGGGAAGGTGACAGAGAAAAACCCCTTTCACAGCCTCGGGTTTATATTTGCAAGAAAACACGTTGTTTGAGTAGAACTGTAGGCAAGTTAAGATTGAATGAAAACCAAATTTGAGGCCAAAAAAAAAAGTTGTCACAAACACTGGAGGTGTGGGGGAAGCAGGGGATGGAAAGAGAGACTTACAACAGCCGCTCAGGAAAGAGATCAAGATCCCATCTGGAGGGGCAAAAGGCCAAAGCCACAGAACAGATGGAGACCAAGTGACAGCTGGTAGGAACATGCTTTCATGTGTAAAGTTTGCTCTTTGGAGAATTTTCCTCTCCAGCTCTGAAGGCATCATTATGATAACAGCTCCTCCCCGTACAGCACTGGGGAGCCAGCCCGGGCTCAGGAGCGAGCGTTCGAAAGCTCACCGTGATGGTGGTTAATTAACGAGGGCCCTTTCAACATTTAGAAGCCGTTGTCACACCACCTTGGCAGGGTTTTAGCAGCAGAGGGTCCTGTTCCTTCATCAGCAGGGGGGGGATGAAAAGAATTAATTCGGGCCCCACTGCTTAAACAGGTTTCCTGTCAACTTCTACATATGCCAAGGGTTGTTTGTGTTTTAGAAGGGCTGGGATGAAGGATATGAAGCATCTCAATGTTTACAAATATTATCCTAACGGAAGAATGTCCAACTGGCCGCTCCCCCAACTCAGTTAATGGAAAAAAAAAATAAAAATCATACAATCAATCAGAAGAGGGGGGGGGGTTGTCTTCAACACAGGCGTTTACTCCAGGGATCTTTCCAGGCTGCACCAAAGAACCAACATCACCCTAAGCCCAGCCCTCTCCCGACGAGAGTTGTGCTGTTTCTGCCCAAGATCAGCCAACGAGACTCAAATTAAAGCTCTGGAAAAGCGGCCATTGTCTCTTTTTCTTTAATAAAGATATGAAGTGTTTGGGTTTTTTTCCTGTTAAGGCAAGAATTTCATCCTGCTGCTAGGATCTAGTAATGCAGCTTTGATTACAGAAAAAAAAAAAAAAAGCTTAATTACAGTTAAAACTGAAGTATTACACTTTTAAGACAATTTAGAATTAAAAAAACAAAAAAAATTCCAAACACTCCCCTTCTGATTACCCATCCTGAGTCCAGTTTCATAACAGATTTTTGAGGTACAAGACAATAAATTAAAAGTTCATTCCAACTGCTGAGATCAACCATTTCCTCAATGCGATGTCTTCTTCACCACCTTCCCAAATTTGGCATCGAGTCCGAGGCCTGCAATGAGATAAAATAACCCGCCTGAAGGAATTCTCCGGGCGCCTTCTTCAAACAAACGCAACACAAGAACTTTTGTGAAAAAAATCAGCTGAACCGGTCACTGGGAGGCAGCGATTTACCCTGTGTGAGGGACAAAAAAAGATCTAATAGATCTGCTAGAAGGTGAGGCCGGTGGCCACCGGAGAGGCCACTACCACGCTCTTTAGTACAGTTAGATTAGTTTTAATACAATTAGATTTATTTGACCGGCATCTTTTGGTAGCTCTCTCTGCCCTCGCTCTACATCGTCTAAATTGAAGTTAAGAGGGGAAAAGACCTCGGGTGGTTCCTTCCCAGACTTACCCAAGAACACCAGGACCGTCCCCACCCACTGCATGGTGCTGATGGGATTGGCAAATAGAATGACCGAGGCTAAAATGGTGAAGAACTTGCGGGTTGTGGTGATGATGGAACAAGTCAGAGGTCCGAAGTACACCACGGTCATGAAAATAAAACTCTGGGAAAAAAAAAAAAACCACAAAAAAACAACAACAAATAGACGCCTTTCGTCGCTCTGAGCGGAAAAAGGACACCGCGGATCGTATTTTCAGATGAAAAGCCATCGAGTCAGAGCCGAGAGAATCTTACGTTCAAATCCTGATTATTTGCGTACAAATGTAAATCAGTTTTACGCTGAAGGGAGTCGGTACAGAAAGCAAGCACCCACCAAAGCCACGGGAAGAGAAACAGCCTTTACTTCGGCGCCTCCCAACTGTGCAAACAAATCCCAGCGAGGGATCAAACAAATCCCAGCAGAAGGAGGGGAGGGAATTTACCTGCCCCAGCGCGCTCGTCAGGCCAAAGAGCAGGATGTTGTAAATGATGCTGGGGTAGCGTTCCGTAAAACTCAGGAATTCCCAGAGCTCTCCAGTGAACAATATCCCTGGAGGAAAGATGAAGATAAGAAGGGTGAATTAGGAGCCCAGGGGCTGACCGAGGAGCTGCTGTCTCCATCACAGAATCACATGGGGTTGGAAGGGACCTCTGGAGATCATCCAGTCCAGCCCCCTGCCAGAGCAGGTCCACCCAGAGCAGGTCCCACAGGAACGTGTCCAGGTGGTGTTTGAATGTCTCCAGAGATGGAGACTCCACCACCTCTCTGGGCAGCCTGTTCCAGGGCTCTGCCACCCTCAAAATGAAGAAGTTCCTCCTCATGTTTAGATGGAACTTCTTACGTTCAAGTTTGTGCCTGTTCCCTCTTGTCCTGTCCCTGGGCACCACTGAAAAAAGACTGGCCCCATCCTCCTGACACCCACCCTTTAAGTATTTCTAGGCGTTGATCAGATCCTCCCTCAGCCTTCTCCAGACTAAAAAGCCCCAAGTCCCTCAGCCTTTCCTCGTAAGAGGGATGTGATTTCAGTTTACATTCATAACCCAAGAGGAGCTACTAAAAGCAAAGACTGAATTCCACGCGGTGGAAAACAAAGGGGAGAAAAAGTCATCACCTTCGTAGTTAATTAATGAAAGAAGCAATCATTAACTGCGGATCCAATTCTGATAAACCAGAATTAGTGATTAATTAGAAGCCCTACGCCCTCACTGGAGCGGAAAGCTGCCCCCATGCAGTTGCAGAGAGCCCTGTCGGGGGTGACACGGGTGGGCAACCCCGCTCTGCGAGAAGCGCTGTCCTCTGGTGGGCACGAGGAGAGCTGCACCCAGAACCCCACCTTTATACACAAACAAGACAAAAACCCACCCAAACCAAAACATAAAGTTATTTGCCAGAAGCGTTCTAGGCCCTTTTTTTGGAGCTCAACACAAAGGTCTCTCCCACGGGGAGCCGCGGGGCGGTGGTTTGCGCAGGATGGTCCTTACCAGCCCCCAGGAACAAGGTGGACCATAAATTAACGTTCAGCATCATGTGATTGGAACCCGTCTGGTAGTGAGCTCTCATGTGGTCCTGCGAGACACCGGTCAGCCCATCCAAGGTCAGCGACAGCAGCTAGGAAAAGAGGAGACGGAGATAAGAAACAGCAAAAAAACCCCTTCATTCTTCTTTTCTTCTCTACGGGAAAAACCTCGAGCATTCTCCCCCCTCTTTGTTTTACATCCCAATCATCTATTAAATAGCGATTATGTGGCCTCAAAACATACGCTGATCTCGTGCCCCAGCTTGAGAGCGCACCCTCAAACCTTGGTCTCCTCCGGCGGGAGCGTTTCCACATCCACGCTCGAGGTACAAAGGACACGGTCTTATCTGAGTCGGAACTGCTGGTTCCAAAACTCGCCCCCGCCGGGGTGATTTCGCTCACCAGGAGGAGCTCTCCGTAGCCAAAGACGTGGTCATCGCTGCCAGCCCCCTTCTTGGGTTTGTAGAGGAACAGGGCCACGCCTGCCACTATCAAGAGGACGCAGAGATACTTGGCCGGGGGGTACTTCTTCCGCAGCAGAGTCACTCCTAAGAGCATGACTGGAAAGAAGCAACGTCACAAACCGCTCCCCAAAAAACCCTCTCGTGGGATTTTAACTGGGCCCGACAGAAACAAGACACGGATGAAACTCCATTGGCTCTTCCCAAGGGAGAGCGGACAGAAGGGGAGAGGCAGGAGAAATCCACACAAATCCACAAGAAACGTGGAATCTGCTTACCTGGGATGGGCTTACAGGATTTGCCGAGGACCTAGAAAAGAAAGACTGTATTAATTATTTGCCCATCATTCCCTGCCGGCAACGAGAGAGACGGTGGCAACACAAGGGTCGGCCCACCCCGACCCACCCCTCCAACAGAACCTACCGGCTACTTCCAAAAAATTAGAAAATGAAAAACCCCACCGCAGGGCAACTGCTGAAGGTTTCCCAAATCCTCTCAAGCCCTCCAACACGAGCCCCAACTCCCAATTAGAAAATTCCAGGGGTGGCTATTCCCTTTCTGGAACAATCTGAACCCTTTTAACCCCTTCTCTACGCTCCCAGCGCTGACCGACCCCCCCACCCCACCCCGAGGCAGCCCCAGAATCGCAGCTACGGGAAAATAAGCCTCAAAATCACAGTGTGCCTCCCCTCTCGTTTCACCATCGGCTGGGAGGGGATAACGCTGTCCCCGAAGGCCACCTCCCCCCGTGTCCCCCCCAGCCCCACCTGCGTCGGGTAGCTGACGAACTGCAGCGCCGAGTTGCTGGAGACCATGGCGCCCAGGTAGGAGAGGGAGCAGGCGGCGTAGAGCCAGCTCCGCGTGCGATCCGCTTTGACGGCATCGAAAAACTGGATCACTGGAAGGAAGACAAAGAGGAGGGAAGTCGGGAGAGCTGCCGACAGCCGCCGCCATCGCGAAGCGCCTTACGGAAACGGGATGGAGGGCAACCTCAGCCAAGTTCGTCCGTGACACCGAGGCTCGTGGAGCGGTTGATGTGCTGGAGGGAAGGGATGCCACCCTGAGGGACCTGGGCAGGCTGGAGAGGTGGGACTCTGTGCCAACCTCATGGAGTTCAACCAGGCCAAGTGCGAGGTCCTGCCCCTGGGTTGGGGTGATCCCAAGCCCAAATCCAGGCTGGGCAGAGAATGGATGGGGAGCAGCCCTGAGGAGGAGGACTTGGGGGTGTTGGTGGATGAGAAGCTCCACGCGAACTTCTGGCAGCCCAGAAACCCCCCCACACCCTGGGCTGCATTCCCTGTAGGGTGAGGGGGGGATTCTGCCCCTCTGCTCCGCTCTGGGGAGACCCCCCCCAGTGCTGCCTCCAGCTCTGGGGCCACCAACATCATGGACCTGTTGGAGCGGGGCCAGAGGAGGCCACGGAGATGCTGGGAGGGCTGGAGCCCCTCTGCTGTGAGGACAGGCTGAGAGAGTTGGGGGGGTTCAGCCTGGAGAAGGGGGGCAAAGGGGTGGAACTGGATGGTCTTTAAGGTCCCTTCCAACCCAAACCATTCTGTGAAGAACATCATCAGAAACACAAGGGACAATCGATGCCAACGCT
The DNA here is from genome assembly GCF_964106895.1 of Numenius arquata. Taxonomy (NCBI): domain Eukaryota; kingdom Metazoa; phylum Chordata; class Aves; order Charadriiformes; family Scolopacidae; genus Numenius; species Numenius arquata. The sequence continues at coordinate 5,194,420 of NC_133598.1, read as the reverse complement.
CTGCTGCAAGAGGGGTGGCAACTGTCCCCTCCGAGGGGTACAACCCACTCCCCCCCATCCCCGAGCAGCGGAGCCCTGGGGGGCCCAGGCCCCCCCCGCAGCTCCCGGGCCCCGACTCACGGAGCTTGGCGAAGGCGGCGTTGATCACGCACTGGATGAAGACCAGGGTCAGGGCGTACTTGAACTTCTCCTGCTTCGCGCCTTCCCCGTACCGTCCCCGCGTGCTGCAGGACCGGGACACGGTGAGACACCGGGTGGGACCCCACGCCGGGGAAGGCTCCCCCCTCCCGGTTCCCCCCGGGGCTCTCCCTCTCGGGGCTCCCCCTGTTCCCCCTCGGTTCCCTCCGGGATCCCTCCAGTCCCAACCTGGGGCTCCCCCTGTCCCCGGGTCCGTTCCCCCCGGGGCTCTCACCCCTACTCCCCCCCCCCCCAGGCCCCCCTGGGCCATTCCCTCCCCTCGCTTCTCCCCGTCCCCGGTTCCTTCCGGGGCTCTTCCCCGAATTCCCCCGGGTTCCCCTCGGTGCCCTCTAGGGTTCTTCCTGTCACCGGTGCCCCCGGTTCCCCACGGTCCTCGGTCCCCCCCAGGGCTTCCCCCGACCCCGGTTCCCCCCGGTCTCCCCTAGGGCTCCCCCCCGTTCACTGCCGGGGCTCCCTCACCCCGGTTCCCCCCCGTCCCCCCCGCCCGCTCCCCGCTGACATGCTCTCCTGCAGGATGCCGTAGTAGAAGTAACAGGCGAAGACGCCCAGGAAGCAGACGGGCAGGCGGAGGCGCTCGGGCAGCGCGGCGCCGTTACCGGTGGCTCCCATGGCGGCGGGGCGGGCGCTCAGCGCCGGGGGCACGTCCAGCACCACATCCCGCAGCGCGGCCGGCGGCGGCGGCGGCGGCGGAGCGGGCTGCCTCATACGCCCGGCTCTGCGCCCGCCCGCCGCACGGGGCCTGCCCGCCGCGCTGCCGGGCCCGCCGCGGGGCGGAGACGGGCGGGCAACGCCGGGGACCGGGCGGAGCCGGTCGGGCGGCGAGCGCCGAGACCCCTCGGGGCCGTCCCGGAGCCTCCCCCGCCGCGGCTCGGCCGCGGTCACGGCGGCGGGGCGCCCCTCGGGGCAGGCAGCGCCGAGGACAGCCCCGGGTCGGGGTCCTTCGCCGAGCGCGGCCCTGGCAGTGACGCAACCCGATGTGGAGCGCGCGGATTGGCTGCGAGGCCGGGGGCGGAGCTAACGGGTGGTACCTGGTTGGCGTTGCCGCCGTCGCCTCAGCGACTCGGGCAAGGGGCGGGGCCGCCCCACCCTCCGGCGGCGCCGCGCGGGTCCTAACGCCCGCCCGCCCGCCCGCGGTCCCGGTCCCGGTCCCCTTCCCCGAAGCCCGGGGGGGCGCCCCCCCCCCCCCCCCCGCCGCGTCCGTGGCGCTAAAACGAGCCCAAGCTCAGGGTGTCGGGGAGAGGATTTAACGCTTCCTTGAGCCTTGGCTCGGCGGAGGAACAGCCCCCTTCCCGGTGAGCCCCGGCAGCCCCGAGGCAGGAACTCCGGCAGAGGCGCTCGCGATGCCCGAAATATTTATTTTATTTCCTTTTAACTGGCGAGACCAGCATCCGCAAAAAAAAAAAACCAACAACAAAACCCAAAACAACCAAACCCAACCAACCAAGCCCTCTAAAGCCAGGACAAGAACTCCAGAGCCAACATTCCTCCCGTAAGCTTCGCGTAATACATAAAATACAAACTTCAAACAGCTGCAAAAATAGTGTCTTTGGAAGAAAAATAGAGTTTCTACATCAGATACGAGAAATAATCGGCTTCTCGAGGGCAGCCCCGCGCCTCCGCAGCCCCGCACGCAAACCAGGGCCTTTCCTTGTCCAGAGGCTTTTTATGAATCCCCGTTCCCGTGTCATCCCTTCGTCTCCCGAGGGGCCGCGGAGACCCCAGGCTCTGCCCGGCCGCTGCCCCCGGGGACCCGTGTGTGTCCCCGTCCCCCCCTCCCCGGGGGGAGCCGCAGGGGGGTCCCTACAGCAGGGACCGGGCTGCGCCGAGTCCTCCCTTCCCTCCCCTCCCTCCTGCAGCGCGGCCCGAGCTCCTGGAAGCCCCTTGCCCACCCGCAGGGAGCCCGGGCAGGCTCTGCCTCCTCCACAGCCCCGGGGGGCACAGACCCGTGGAAACCCGTGCTCCCCCCCAGTTCAGGGCAGCGTTCCCAGCGCTCCGGGCTTTACCGAGGGGGTCCCAGGGAGGCAGGGTCAGGGACGCACCGCTCTCCGAGGGGAGATGAGCCGTCTCAATCGTGCAGAAAGAACGTTTTCTGCTCCGACACATCCAAGGGCAGCCATCCCACGGGCCCCGTGTCCCCTCCCGCTCCCCAGGGCTCAGCCGCAGGGCGAGGGGGTGCTACGGAAGCCAGAACCTGAATTCTCCCAGCACAACCTCCCTCAGGGAAGCACGGAGCAGGAGTTTCCTCCTCCGAGCGCCCGGCGAAACAATCACAAAGGAACCAAAGACAAGATTCAACACAGGAAAAGTGCTTTGAAGAGGGGAGGGCTCGGAGAAACGAGCCTCTCCGGCAGCGAGGAGTCCCGTGGCGCAGCGTCCTTCACAGTTTCTCTCACCCGCCGAGGAAGCCGGCTGCGGTTCCTCCATCCCAGCGCCGCCCCTCGGGATCTCACGTCCCCCGCCACCGAGGCACCGGAGACACCCCGAGGAGCCGGAGCCGCCGTTGGTGGTTGCCTTTCCCCAAGGCTTCACACCACCAGGGAGCTGTGGAAGACGACGCTCTCCTCGGGTTGGCCGCGTTTCCAGTGTTCGTAATTCAGCGAAGGAGATTTGGAGACCTCGCTGAAACCATCTACGGCAGCGTCTTTCCGCACCCCAAGGAACGGGGCCGGGGCCGAAGGCTGGCAGGATGTAAACGTGCCCGTTCCGGAGCTGGAAGAAGCCGGGAAGCCCCGGAAGAGGAAACCCACGTTTGGGAAGAGCGGTTTCACCAGGCTGACGGGACAGAAGGCAGAACCGGTGGGGTTGAAGTGCACTTTGTTCTTATCAGGGCAGGAAAGCTGAAAGGGCTGCTCGGGGCTGGGGGAGCTGGAGGAGAGAGAGAGGGGACGTGGTCACAACAGAGACTCCCTCAGGGCACGGAGCAGCCACAGGGAAAACACCCGGAGCCGTGCGCTCTTCCAGAGCCTGACTAAAAGCCAAACTGCCTCTGCTCTTCGGTTACGGAGCGGCAGGAAGAGCCTGGTTTGTTTGGGAAGCACAATTATTTATAGGAGAACCACCGCTTCCCGCAAGAGGCTCTGCTGGCCGAGAAAAACCTGCTCCAAGGAATCCCAAGATCCTTCCGAGCGTGTCTGAGGGTGAACAATTCCACTTTCAGCCCTTCTCACCGCATTTTTCCCTTGGAGGAGTTTTCCTAGAGGCTGCTCCCTACTTTTACAACAGTTTTGGGGTGACAATTGCAGCAACAGAAGCCTCAGCGGCCCCCACCCCCCCGCACCATCCTCCCACCAACAGCTCCTCGTACTTACGAAGCTTCTTCAAAGGCTCGGACCTTCTCACACCCCTCAGGAGGTTCCCGTTTAAACATGTAGCTGTGGTTGGGTCGAGGAGAAGACGCAAAGGCCAGGACTGGTGAAGGGCTGCCCTCCTCTGGTGGGGGGAAAAAGAGAGAGATTGTGAGGAATATTTAAAAGAATCCAACAACGCTTTAACTCAACACAGAACGTGTTCTTTTAGACTCCGGGGCCGCAGGTTACAACACCCCAAAGCCACAGCGGTTTATCTGTGTGGTTCCCAGCTCACACCCTCCATCCAGTACTCGAAACCACCCACCCAGAGGGTAATTACTGGAGCTTTAAAGCCCACTACAGCTCAGCCAAACTGGCCGAGACCCTCTCTCCTTTTCTCAGCTGCCGCTTCCAACCCAGCACACAGAGCGGGAGGAGCCGTCGCACCGAGGTTTTGGTAGCACTTGGCCCCCTTTGTCCCCACTCCGTGACCCCCAGCCCCTCTGCTTTCAGTCTTTACCTTTCTCCTTCGGATCTGGCTGCGCCTCGTCGGCTGCAGAGGAGGGCTCTTCCGCTGCCAGTCTCACCGGGGTGTGCGGAGAAAGGCGGAGAGACACAGACGGGGAAGGAGAAAGAGAGAGGCTGCTGCAGCTGCCACTGCTGGGTTCCAGGGTCAAGGACGTGTCTCCGGAGCCCCTCTGTGCCGGCGCCGGGGCCCTGTGGCCATCTGGGACATCCAGTATCTAGGGAGGAAGCAGAAGTTTTAGCGGAGCAAGAAAGCTGCCGCAACTGCACAGCACCAAGGAGCCTGTGGATGCCAGTCTGAGATGAAAAATGCTGTCAATGAGGTATCATCGATCCCGAGATCGCTGCCGGCTGGTCTCTCACGGCACCAGTAGGTTTCAGGGAGGGAAGCCAGCAGCCACTTGGCCCAGTTCAGACAGTTACATGTCTAGAACAAACTAAAACTGGACACAGAGACCGTCCCCACGGCCAAGAGATGAGCAGTGTCTTTAGAAGAAAGGATTTCCAAGACAACCCAGAAGGCTCAGGGCAATCCTGTGACCTTCACTTACCCGCAGCAGCTCTTCATCCCCCTGTTCCTTCACAAACACTTCCTCCAGCTCCTGGTTCAGCCCTTCCAGGCTCCGGTGCAAGCAGGGGCTGAGCCTCAGCACAGGAGATGGCGAAAGGAAGCCTGAAGGAGAGTCCTGTAACAATCCAGAATCAGAGAAGTTAGAGCTCCATCTGCCTGAACTCAGCAGTTCCATCCTGTTCCCAAATCCCTCCAGGGCTCAGCCAGAGCCCTCCAGGAGGCCGACGGGAGAAGACTGACAGCAGAGTCACACAAACTCACTGACTTCAGATCAAAGCCCAGGGACACAGAGAAGAGGTGGAGGGAAGACAAAAATATCTCCCTTCTCAGGAAGGAGAGCAAAAATCTGAGAACAGCTTGGACACCTGCCCAGAGGAGCTCGTTCTCCACCTCTCGGGGACACACGGTGACAGCAGAGCAGGGGGGGATGTGAACGTACCCTGAGTGATCCGAGGACAGCATGGTCCCCCTGGAGTGGGGAGCTCTTCTCCTTTTCTTTGCCACTTCTGCCATTGAGCTTTGTTCGCTGGAGCTGCTGCTTCAGTTTGGCAATCTAGCAAACAGAGTTTCGGCTACAGAACCAGACAAACCAACACACCTCCAACCACCACAAAGGATCGTGCCCTGTCTCTCTCCTCCCCCTCTCTTCCGACCCACAAGGAAGTGCCAAAATAGAGACGGTTTCAATCCCACGAGCAGCAGCTCCAGCCACCTCTCAAAAGATAGACCAGAAGTACTCGCACGCCCTCAGCACAAGCTCCCCCGTTGCCACGTGGCCAGTGCCCTTCCTCTAGTGGACCTGCGTTATCCTCCGCTTACAGAGCATGAGGAACCGGGCCCCGCTGAACCCACATACGCCGCGACACCGAGGAGAAACACACCGAGTTTCACTGGAGCTACTGCTGGAGGAAGCCAACGAGGTGGGTCTTTGGTTGAATCCGAGCGTTCAGGATGAGAACGAGGGCTACGGTCTCATCTCCAACACCATCCTGTCCTCCCACTCCCCTCCCACACCAGCAGGAGCCTCCTCTACATTAGCAACTAACCCAGATCTTGCTCAAGCATCGGGAGTGTCTATTTTACCTCTCTGCGGTGATCTGTGCTACCCCAAGAAGCAGAACGTTTGTGAGCACTGGAGCTGGCTCTCCCGGCTTCCGCGTCAGGCCAGGACACTGGAGTCTGAAGTGATGAGAAACACGGCTGAGAACAATCACAACATTTACTGCTTTAGAGACTGGTGGTAGAGTCCCAACAAGCAAATACCACCCCTTCAGTCCTATTCCTGTATCCCCCCCAGTAACACAACACTCAGTGACATGCACTAAGAGACAACCATCTATTTGTATTTGCCAAAATAAAGTCAGTTTGGCCAGATTTGTGCCTATCAGGAAACTAGACCTCACAGACCTACACGGCCAGAGACCTGCCCAGAAGCCAGTGGCTTAAAATCACCACAAACACCCGGCGAGATAAAGCCATTACCCCAAAGAAACAACCATGACTCGCAGAGGCTCCCCCGCCTGACGAACGGTGACGCAGGGTTTCAGGCACTCGTTGTACGAAGCAGCGTTAACGAGAGGAAAAGCCTCACCCAACTGTGAGAACACACAACTCAGAGAACACACAACTGGCTTCTGAGACCTCAGGCTCCCATATCACCCTTCAAAGGGGTAACCAAACCCGAGGTTTGGGGTGCAGATAGACTGCCGCCGCTGCCGGGGTGTGGGAAGAACCCAGCTGGCCTCCTCCCCGCCCCCCCAGCTCCCCTCCCTCGCTCCCCAGGGCTGGCGGTTCTCAGCTGACTCCCTTCATGCAGAAAAACAGCCCCAGCACCACATTACACAGCTGTTTTCCAAGCAACAGCGACGTTTGGAATATCAATGGAAATCCAAAAGGGCTGTTAATCTGATCAGCGAAGGGTGTGAACTTCCTTCCACTGAACTCAGCCCTCTCTCGGCGGAGACTCCAGGATGGGAACAGTCCCAAAGGCACATCATTTTCAAGACCAGCCATCATTTCCCCCAACCCCCCCCCTCCATCCCATTTCAGCGCCTCTCCGAACGCTCGCCCCGTGTCACCGCTGCCATTTCTGTGGGAGGTTTTGGACGATATTTCCCTGCTCCATCCTCAGCGAGAGGCTGCCAGGAAGGGCCTGAGAACGGCTCCTCTCCAAGCGGCTCCACTGACCTCCCCAGAGGCTGCTGCAAGAACAGCAGCTGTTCTAAACAACCCCATCGAGTCACGGGGATGACAGAAGCCTCTTCTCTCCAAACAGGTTTTAAAAATCTATTTAAACCAAAGGAGCAAGGCGAGTTACCCAGAGAGGTACCAGGTTTCCCCTCTGTAAAGGGATACAGGTGATTTCTAGGCAGGAATCCAAACCTCTCCTGACTTCACAGGCTTTGAACGAACCCCCTTCCTTCCACACGCAGCTGAAAGCGAAGCACACGGCGTTCCCTGCAGCCAAACCCATCTGTTGCCTCGGTCCCTGTTTTGCAACGCCTGCGGGCAGCAGCCATCACAGCACAGAAGTTCTTCTACTCGATTTCCAGCGTTGGGTTTGGCTGGAGAGCAGAATTCCATTGCTCCCAGGTCCTGCCACACTCAGAGAGTCTGTCACAGCAATCCCCGTGAGACCCCGGGGAGGGACCCAGGCGATAGGAAATCCCACAGCAGGGACTAACCCGGCAGCTCCAGCACATGGAGCAGCTGATCTTATTTCCTACCTTGGATACTCTCTCCTAAACAACTCAAAAATCACCATTTGGCCCTTATCCCAAAACACTGGGTCATTTCATATCCCCGTAGATCACGCACGTAAGAACGCTGAGGAGAGGAGGCAAAGGTCTAAGAGACAAGACCGCAGCCCTGTCCCACGTTACTGCAAGAGGCAAATCTGTGGGAAGCTGAACTCCAGCTGCTCAGAACAGCCCTGCAAAGCAGGACGGGATGGAAACTCTCCTCGAGTCACTGGAAACCTCCCGAGCCCTGTCTGAGAAGCCACTTATTGCAGCCTGTCGCTATGATACAGAATCAAGGAATGATATGGGGTTGGAAGGGACCTCTGGAGATCATCTAGTCCAAACCCCCTGCCAGAGCAGGTCCACCCAGAGCAGGTTGGGCAGGAACGTGTCCAGGTGGTGTTTGAATGTCTCCAGAGAAGGAGACTCCACCAATTCTCTGGGCAGCCTCTTCCAGGGCTCTGCCACCCTCACAGGAAAGAAGTTCCTCCTCATGTTTAGGTGGAACTTCTTATGTTCAAGTTTGTGCCTGTTCCCTCTTGTCCTGTCCCTGGGCACCACTGAAAAAAGACTGGCCCCATCCTCCTGACACCCACCCTTTGAGTATTTATAGGTGTTGATCAGATCCCCCCTCAGCCTTCTCTTCTCCAGACTAAACAGACCCAAGTCCCTCAGCCTTTCCTCATAAAAGAGATGCTCCAGACCCGTCATCATCTTTGTAGCCCTCTGCGGTACCCTCTCCAGCAGTTCCCTGTCCTTCTTGAACTGGGGAGCCCAGAACAGGACCCAGTGCTCCAGATGGGGCCTCACCAGGGCAGAGCAGAGGGGGAGGATGACCTCCCCGAGCACTGAGAACTGCACCGGTGCTCACCAAAAAAACTAAGGCCTAAAAAGGAAGAAAAGATGCTGTTTGCAATAGGAAAGTCTGAAAACGAAAAGCGTCCCACCTCTCACAGGCACCGTCAAGGCAGAAGGAAATTACAGAACCTTTTGTACTAACTGTGGCAAAACCGCTTCCTCCGAAAAAAGGAGAGAAAAAAAAAATAATAAATTGCTTTGCGCAGTAAGATAAAGCCACGAGCTCCCATCGTGTCTAGTGCTGCCACCCTCACCCCCACACCGAGCACCTGCGGGTCCTGCTCTCGCTTCACCACCCCACGATAGCGAATCTACAGAGCTCTGCAAAACAGCTGATCAGCAGCTGAATGAGGAAGGAAGCAAACGTGTGCTGGCTCGCGGAGAAAGTCCCAGCTTCGATAACTATTAAGCCTGAAAACATGGAAGGAGCGGCAAAATTGCGGAGGTTACAATGAAGAGGCGTTTTGGGAATACACGAGGGGCAGCCTGGAACCCGGGATTTTATTCCTGGCGTTAAACGAGGAGGAGTTTGACACGTGGAGAGAGGTTTGTGTGTGAAACAGCGCGATGGCAGGCGTGTTGCAAGGCAGAATTAGCATTTGGAAGACACTCGCAGATAAGTGATGAAAGGCTGGGGCACACCTGGCCCTTTCACTGCAGAGAAGAGCCAGCGGCTCCACACTCAGCACAACCTCAATTAACGCAGCGGGATCTTCCATCCCGGGAAGAAGGAGGTGCCTCCTCTTCTCCAACCCTTTCCCCAAAAGGGCTACGTGCAAGAAAAACTCAATAGCCCCAACGCACTGGGGTTAAGTGTTCCCACTGTCGCTGATGAAGACAGAAAGGAAGAGTGAGCTTCCCTAGCTCAAAAATAAAGTTAGACAAATTCTTTCCCTTCCTTTCCAGCATGGCCTCTGCCCTCAGCAGCGCTCCTGGGCACTGGAACCGAAACAAAAGCGGGCGAGAACCCTTTGGAAAAGGACAATGGAAGCTGGAATCCAATTGAGAATTTCCTGCAAACAGCCCAGTAATAAATTGTCCTATAGCAAAGATCAAACAAGCAAGTTACCAGCGATTGAACACGCCAAATAAACGACTCGTTAAGCAAACGGATGCTCTTATCCTTCTAAATTCTTTCACCTCCGCAGATAGGCAAGCGCTGTTTGCTGCCATACAGTAATATTTACAGGTTGCTAAGAGTTCCTCGAGGGCTGGAGCTTTTCCATCCTACAGTAGAGCATAGCGAGCCCTTCCTGCAGGAGCACCCTTGACTTCTGGCTGCGTGTGGCACACAGCCCGCCAGCCTTATATAAGGACTTGGCCCAAAACTGCAAGCCGGGGGGCGGGGGGGAAAGAAATAATTAGCATTTAGCCAGTGCTGGAGCAGAAAGCCAGCAGCCATCTGCCTCCAAACAAGGCCAAGGAAATTCTAACTCTGCACCAAAGTGGAATCAATTGAAGCCGAGAAGCAAAAAAGGGACAAAAAAAGCCTTCCTAGAAAGTTGCAGCTGCACAGATGGAAATTTAATGCTTTCCCTGTTCACCCCCGGTTTCCAGGGCTCAGTGCCGTAACCCTCTGCTGGCCCAGCCTGGGGGTGTCTGTACCTGGGTGGCTTTGTCACTCATGCACGAGGTGGGAGTTCCTTCGGTGTCCCTTGGCCACTGTCCCAACAGGTAGGAGCCCACGATGGTGTCCAGCGAAGAGGTGCGTCGCACTCGGGGCTGCCGGGGCCGGCAGGTCTTCTCCACGGCAGCAGCGCAGGGAACGCTCGCTAGAAAAGAGGAAAAAGGAAAGAAAATGAGATTTCCAAAGCCAAATTCACAATTAACAAGCCCATGTGCATCGCAAAGATCCCAAGAAGGGAACTGGCACATCCAGCCTGGAGAATTCCATTTATTTTTCGGAAACCAGAGTCCTATTGCCTCTAACGTGCCCCGCGAGTTCCCACCCCACAGGAGCAGCAGCTCATCCCTGCCGAGGCCGCGGGGCTGCCCGGCCTCAGCTCCGGCACGTTCCCTGCTCCACATTGGCTACCGAAACCAGGCAGCAACAGAAACACCACTTCAGCAGAGCGGGCCAGCGGGTTGATTGCCCCCTTACTCCTCTGCTCCGCTGCAGAGCCCTGTGTTCACGCTTATCACCGAGAGGCTGCTGCTCTAGAAGCGGAGATTTTATTGCAGTCCTTAAGTGGTTGCTTGAAACCACTGATTGAACATTCCAGCCAAAGTCGAGGGAGCTGCTACACAACCGAGTGAGATATCTGGTGTGTCCATGGTGCTTCTGCATGAACATTGTAGAAAAAACCCACCACTACGCTGTCTATAAGGCCATATTTACTGGCCCAGGTTGCCCAGAGAATCTGTGGCTGCCCCATCCCTGGAGGGGTTCAAGGCCAGGTTGGACGGGGCTTGGAGAAACCTGGTCTGGTGGGAGGTGTCCCTTCCCAGGGCAGGGGGTGGGACTGGATGGGCTTTAAGGTCCCTTCCCACCCAAACCATTCTGTGATACCTCTTACTAGCTGGAGCACAATGCTTACACGGAGAACCCAGGCTCTCACCCGTGGTACGACCCAACAGCAAGCAAGAGGGAGGCTACGTGCCTCAGTTTCCCTCAGGGAACCACATTATCGCTCGCTTCCAGTTTCAAGGAGGCCAAAAGAACATCTACAAAGTTTTGGATGCTCCAGCAGGACTACATGAGCACTCGCTGCGTGCATTCATTCATTCAGCAAAGAGCAGAAATTAAGATGCACAACCTGTTCCCTGCCATAACCCATCGCTGGCAGGGCCTGAGCTCAAATCCAGGAGCCCTGGGCCTGCCCAGCTCCCACGAGGTGGCCAATGTCATCAGACATTGCTTCCATAATGGTAACTGAACTGTGATTAACAGAAAAGCTTTGTAAATATGACTAGTTTAAGCTTTTATGTCAGCAGCGATGCACACAGCACGATCCCATTGCGGAGAGGATGGAGAGCCAAGTGTCCCTCTCGGCAGGGGACACACGGCATGTGCTCTGCTCGCCCTCCCCATCTCCTCCATCGCAGCCCGGCCACCTCCGTGGTGGCTCGATGGGCAGACACGCAGCCCCCCTTCCTCTGCAGCCCCGTCCTCACCCTCGCAGCTGAAAACAAGGTGTTATCGCTCGCTCAAACCCAAAAAGGCAGCAAGAAAGAGGCAAGTTCAAGCCAGCAGGGAAGTCTGTTTGCATTTCGTTTTGATTAGCCATGCAAATTACCACGCACATTAGAACCAGCCCTGTGGCCTCCTGGCAAGATATTAAGGCCACGCACAGCTCTCTGCTCCAGGTGCTTTGTGTACAGAGATTCTCCCCTTCCTCCCCAAAATGAGGGCACGGCAGGCAGGTAGTGAGTTAACCACCCGAAAAACAGCCTCAGAACTGTTAAGGACCATGTTGTGTTTGCCAAATACCTCTGTATAGGAAGGTGCTGCGGCACCCACGGCAGCGCTGGGACTGGTCCAGGGACATGGCCTGTTAAACACATCTTTTTATCAGCTAAAATACCATTTGAGCAGTGGAATTCGAGTTCTAGGTGAGAAAAGGGTAGGAACAAAAAAGCCACGTGGGAGGGCAAGGGAAGCATTAGTCCTTGCCTGCCAGCCCCACCTCGCAAGGTCCACACGGCATTAAAGGCTTATTGTCTCGGGTCCAGCTGGCGTTTCAAGGCACATTCCCCACTCCCAACAGTTAACAGCAAGTCAGCTACCACTAATTCTAATTTAGAAACTCGTTAGTACGTGCAGCTTCCTCTTCAGAGCCTCCTTGCCCCCACAGGCGATGTAACTCGTGTCTCCATTAGGTATGACTTCAACCATCGCTTCCTCTGGCGCTGCTCTCCCCAGCCAGGCTGGTGGCAGAAGAACCGAACGCTACCGCAACGGGGCAGCCCCTCTCCCACGCTGCTTTCACAGCTCACAAACCCCCCCAGAGCTCTCCGGGAGACCCCCTTTGATATAACCACCCCATCCAGGGCAACCGGGGTCACCTTCGAACTCCAAACCTTCAACAGAACAACAGTCAAAACCAGCCTGAAAGGACCCCGAGGACGGACACCCCCCCCCCCCCCCCCGAGAGCAGAGGGGACGTGGCCTCCTATGGTGACAACTGATGCAGTTGTCCACGATGGGTGACAAACACCTAAAGCTATTCGTGTACCAACAGCAAGAACTTGACTTTTCATGAAGGAAAACTCCGCTACCGAACAATTCCCTTTGTTTTTAAGCAGCGTGGAGAAGCCCAAAGGGCACGGGGGGCGGCTGGGAAACAGGGGCTGCCCCTCGGTAGGGTGCAAAGGCTGCGTGCACAGCGTTTCAGGGAGGAGGAGGAGGAGGAGGAAGGCAGATGAGAGGTGCCAGGGTAGGGTGGAGCGTCCTGTTTACGGCTGGGTGCTATTATCACCCCTCCGCACCGAGCCCGCTCAGCAGCCACCTGGCCACCGGCTCTGGAGCTGGGCCAGGGCAGCTCCACAGCTGAGAAGTGACAGGTTGCGGCGCTTTTACTTTTCCTGTGACAGTAAAACTGCCGCAGATAACAGAACCCTCCGCCGTATCTCCGGGAGACATTTGGCCTCCCCCAGCTGCTGCAGGAGGCTTTCCTGCAGCCACCAGTTAGAGACTGGTTCAATGCAGGCCTTTAAAAGAACGTTTTCAATACTGGAGTTCTGGATTCGGTGTCCCTTGTCCTTCCCAACCACACCAACATCAGCTCAGAGCCTCCTAAACACTCTCCCTAGGCCAGCCAGCCTCTGCATCTAAAAAGAGAAAATAAAAGTCTTAATAAACTTTTAAAAATCTCCAGGATCACTTTTCAATGAGGAACACTTACAGCTGAATCACAAAAACCGACGGCAAGCAAAAAAAAAAAATGAAGTTCCCATTACTACTTTCTTTAGAGCTGTGAAATTTTCTTCCTTCCCTCTCCAGAGTTCACCCCGGGGAAAGTGACCCTTTCCTATCAGAGGAATGTTTAGAAATTTAGGGACACGCTGTTCAGACCCGGACGTTTTTGGAATATGTCCCTGCAAAGATCTATCTTGAAGTGATGAAGCATAAAATAACAGTCCCTGTTTAAATATAATCAGCTTCCAAGTTAACCATGGAAGGACGGGCTGCGGGAGGCCTCCCCAGGCAGGGAGCCTTCCCCTGCTCTCTGCGATATCAAGATGGACCCAACAGGTTTGGGTGCAGTTTCCAGTTTATTGGCTCAAGCAAGATTTTTAAGCTTTCAAGAGAGAATTTGTCAGGTAGAGTTTAACCGAGACGAAACCTAAGCAGCTCTGTCAATAACTAACTTATGCAAATATCTTCCATCCCAGTGTAGCAGAAAATACTGCTAATTATTTAAGTTCTGTATCAGCTTCCCCCATCTACACCCTTTAATGCTCTTGACAACCCACCACCTCGTTCAGACGATGTGCCTGATTTGGGGGAAGGGGCAGGGAGATAACAGAAATGCCTAAATTCAATTTCTCATAGGTCTCTCAAACCACAGCAGGACCCTGTGACACAGAACTATCTCTCTTAGTCAAAATATTCACACCAAGCCAGGCTGCTGGGTGTGTATCAGCGTCCCCAGCACCACTTCCTTGATCTTTAACATCTTCCTAGACAATCTGCTGGGAGATCTCTGTACGAAACGGGTTTATTTTGCACAACAGCTACTCGGACGCAGCTCAGGTGGCCCGGCCAGAAGGGACACAAGGCTGTGGTGGGCACTAGGGCAGAAGCTCCTATAGCAAGAAGGAAAAAAGCCATCCTACTAGGCCAAAGCACTAGAAGAGCTTCTTATGGGCATCTGAAGGACTGTGCTTAATGAGTTACAGCTCTAACGACAGTTTTGGTGTGCAGGTCTTGGCCACAGCATCACCCCGAGCTCCCTGGCTCTGGTCCAACAGAGCAAGAAATCCAGTATCTTCCCTTCTCTTGAGGGTGGTGAGAGCCTGGCCCAGGTTGCCCAGAGAAGCTGTGGCTGCCCCGTCCCTGAAGGGGTTCAAGGCCAGGTTGGACGGGGTTTTGAGCAACCTGGTCTGGTGGGAGGTGTCCCTGCCTGGGGCAGGGGGTGGCACTGGATGGACTTTAAGGTCGCTTCCAACCCAAACCATTTTGTAATTCTCTTCTTCTTGTTTTCGATTGTAACTGGACAAGAGACATGGGCAGGACTTCCAGAGGGTGTCAGGAACAGAAATCCACAAACCATGTCAAGGAATTGCACTTCATCTAACCTCACTCTGCAAGACAGCACTGGATCAGAAACATATTATCTCCTCCGAGAACCAAAAATGCTTTAATGGGGCATTTCCAGCATAGCGTCGAGCAGCAGAAGCATTAGTGAAATAAAGATCAAAACCAAAGCTTCAACGTTATAACCCGTTCAAATCTCATTTCAATTTTTCTGCAGTTTCGTCACAGTGAATCACGTTACCCGACAGGTTGTTGCCAAACAGGACAAAACATTCTCATCAGAAGCAAGCTCCAGAAACATAACCTCAGTTTTTATTTCATTTTGTTCCCCAGGTGAAGCAGGTAAAGGAAATGGTATGCCCTGACTGCAGCACTGAGGAAACGCAACAGGATCAGTTACTTTTGAACAGTCCCAATCTTTAACATAGCAAAGACTTAGCAATCTTTCCAGGGAAAGAATCGCCTTTTCCCAGTGCTGTGCCCTTCCTGCAGCCTCTCCGCGTTCAGAAGAAACGTGAAGATTTTAAGAAACCATCCTCGTCACCACCGCAGCTGGCCCAGGCACTTCCTCATGCACCCCAAGCGCCGCTATCGCCTGCTGCGGCTGCAAAAGCGCTCTCGGAGAGGACTTTAATCTCTCACCCCATCTGAAAGCAAGGCAGGATTATGCAAGGAATAAACGCTTTTGCTGTGGGAATCCCAGAAAGCCTAAAAGGAGATGAACAGGCAGTTTTACTTGTTCCTAATGAAATTTAAAATCCCGTGCTTTGTACGCTGCAGAAATCTGCAAACGGGCTAGAAAATAGAAGCATTTCACAGGAATTCACAGCATGGTCCAAGCGGGCTACTAAGATGGGAATGAAGGAAAGATCAGGAGCTGGAGAGGTGCTGGGATGAAAGTTCACAGAAGCTGGAGAGAAAAAGAATACCATCTCCACAAAGAACTACAACCAGGTCACTTTAAGTGGAAAAGACAAGGGGAAGAGCTCAAGCTTTAACGAGAAATGGAGCAGGAGATCTGGAGAAGCCGCCAGCACATCCTTACTCAAGGTACCAAAAGGTACTATAAATCCACAGGCTGTAAATCCCCATCACCTGAAGGGTCTCCACAAAACCCCCACCAGAAAGCGAGGCCCAGCAGGGCTGCAGAGAAGATCTCCAGGACAAGAGCGGCAACAGGACGACTACAAACAACCCCTGGAGGCTGGACACAGGCTGCATTTTCTAGGAAAAAAATATCTCACTTTAGCCCAAAAGCAAGAAAGGAAAGTTATATTCAGCAGTAATACACCAGGGGAGAAGAATGCAGCAAGACAACCTGTTGCAACTGATACGTGTGGGGAGAGAAAAAGAACAATTTGAATGTTAAGGGGCTTCAAAGAGGAGAACGAACCTGGAATTTGTGGGCAGATTAAAGGGTAAGGATACACACAACCCTCAGCTCCTGCAAACGGAGTTACGTCCACAGCAATAACTTCTGGCACCGAGTCCTTCCACCTCAAGTCTCTGCAAAGGAAGTATTCTACCTCTGTCTCAATATTTTCAAATTATAATCCCTTTGCCTTTACAGAAGATTTACAACCGAAGGGAAATTCACACCCATGCCAGGATGGGATTTCATAGCTCTTTGCTCATTTCAGTAAACATTAATACAGAAATGCAAAACCCTCAGAGCACTGAAATCCATTGCACCTTCCGGCAAGGAGGCAGAAGCTGTGGTTAAACCACACTCCCCCTCATGACTCTTGCTCAAATCGTACTTGCACAGCCCAGGACACCCCAAAAAAGTACCTGCTGTTCCCAAAACACAGCCCTTTAAAAAAAAAAACAACAAAACAACAACCCACCAGAACCTTTCTCTGCTTCAGCCTTTGACCCACACGGAAAGGAGCCACCCACCGAGGGGGGGGCACCAGGAAAGTGGAAAATTCAAGGGCAAAGAGGGTCCTACCCCAGGGTGGGGAGGTGGACTCCCATCGGACACCACCCAGCGATGACTTGCCACACGGCCTTCGCTGAACCGGCCCCAAGGGCTTCACCACTGGTCCTGGGAGAAACAAGGGAAGAAATTCCAGGCTTTGTAATGACTCCCCTGGTTACAAGCTGCGCTGAGAGTCCAGCTGGAGAGAGCTGCCCAGCGGCCACAGCATCTGCAGATATCATTGAAGGAAATTAATAGGGGACACTGCACTTCAAGCTGCCTTTTTTTTTTTTCCTTTCTTTTTGGACACAGACATCGTTAAACAGCAACTCCCCCCAGCTCAAGGCCTGAAACCAAAGCTGAACACCCAGTTGATGGAGGAAGAGAGTTGAACTCTTCACCTTTAACTTACAAAGTTTGTTTTTCAAATGATAAAACAATCTGAAGAATTTCACCATCCTCAAAGCCTTTGGTTGAAGCGCACATTTCCTACACCCAGGCACCGCTTTGGTGGGACCTTCAAGCCAGCCCATCTCTCAGCCACCGACATAGACTGGGAGCTTCTGGACTGGCTTCACGCTTGGAAATTTAAGTAAGAACTAGGAAAAAAAACATATGGGCAGGCAGCCTCTCCTCAACAATAAGAGCGGTTTCAAAACAAGCAAAAACTTGTTCAAACATTAGATCTTTAGGACTTGTTCACTCGGCTCCTGGAGAATACAGATGACTAAGGAGCTACCAGCATCATCCATGTCACCCCTATCACAAGAGTGAAACCCAAGCAATAAAGACAGAGCTGTGGGTTTGGGTTTTTTTCCCCCTTTTTTGTTAACCCTACTTAAATAAGTTTTTGACAAGCATCGAGGAATCAAGATCACCGCGTAACGCAGGGCTCTCACTCTCAAGATGAGAAACCTTCGATTGGAAATCTTCCAGTGCAGATAAAACAAAGTAAAATGAAAACAGAGCAAGATATCCTTGATATTTCTACCATTACAGACAAGGTGGAAAACAAGGAAAAAAAGTTTCCCGTCCTTTGTATTCATATAACTACATAAATCAAATCAACGCTTTATGACAAGCCCTCCTCCCGTGCTCAGAGTCATCTTTATGGCCAGTTGCAGTTCAACCACCTGCCCGGAGGACCCAGCATGAAGAGACTGAAACAACTTTACAGCAAGGAAAACTAACTAACTAACTAACTAAATCACAACATCTGATATACCTTCTGATGACCTTCCCAGTGCCTTTTCTAACTGGGAAGCAGGATACCAAAGCTAATATTAGCTCAGGGTTACAGCTGGCCTAAGCAGTGTAAGCACACATTATGCATCCGAGGGTTGCACACAGCAGCCTCAGGCTCAAACATGCCAGGAACCGTTCAAACTCCGTAATTCCTGTTCCCCAATGCTTCCAGCCTGAAAGGATGGCACACAAACTATGAGAAACTGAGGCAGGAGGAGGAGGAGGAGAAGCAGCTTGCCCGGAGTCATGCAGCAGGATCCAGGCAAGCATGGAACCAATTATCTCCCGTTATTTTCAAAGAATGGGCTAAACCACACAACCTCCTTTGATATTTTCCTCATTTCCTGTACAGTCAACCCTGCATTATCAGGTGGTTTGAATGGCAGCACCACAAGCTTAATTTTTAATGCAAAAAGGCTTGTTTAATATAAATTCCAAGCGGGAATATTTTTACAGGCTCGACACTATTGGTCTTGCTTGGAGATCTTTCTTGTACAATTGCGATTCCCACTGAATCAGTTTTGTCATCTCAAACTGCAGGAGCCACGAGGGAAGCGCCAAGATCAGCTCGGTGCAGTCAACGCTGCCATTTTCCCGGTATTTCAACATCCCAGCTTTGCATAAAGAGAACTCGCTGCACTTTGGGGCTCAACATTATTTCTCTCCCAGGGTCAGGCCAAGTAGCTTGGTTTTTTTTTCCTTTGCAGTCAGACAGTAAAACTTATCCCACGCCTGGCCCAGAACTGTTTCTTCTCCGCACAAAGAGGTACCCGTCTTCCTTCAGTTCTCTACTCGCCCAACAAACGTTGAAAACTTTGCTACGGTCCATGCAATTGTGTCAGATAAGCCCCAGCTGAAAGAAAAATTCACAACTAAAAATCCACCCAGGAGCTTCCCGGTTCCTCTGGAGCCTTCTGCTCTAGAAAGGACAGACCAAACCTCCTGCGCAGTCCCATCCCTTCCCCCTGCAAATTTGTTTTTCAATGTCATCTCCAGCATTTTAAAGCAGGGAAAAACTTGTTTCACCCACAGAATGTCAACACAAGTCAAGATTAGTTATAGATGTGTCCTTTGTTTCCCCTTTCCCACACCCGTATCCAGAGGCTAACAAACTGGGAGCAGCAAGTTTAGATTGAAGGTATGATCCGTATCAGCTGAGGAACTGCAATACCATGAATGGGCTCCAATTACCCTGCCAGAAACTCGTTCTACATTAAACAAAGCCACCTGCAACGCTCTGCCTCCAAACCTGAGCCATGTATTGTATTCAGCTGTGTTTTGCACAAAGCCTGATTTGATTCCATAGGACAGAGGCAGGATTCTTCCCAGCTAGTGCAGCAGCAGGACATCTTCAAGGTTTTCCCATCCCTCAACCAGTCCCTACATGACTCTCTTTCCCAGTTACAGCTCCCTGCCTGTGCTTAACCCTTTTATTCTCTCAGCCTCCTTACCCACAGCAAAACCCTAAAGGCAAAGGCAGAATGACTTAACAGTGATGAATCCCAAAATTTAGAAACGCAGAGCTTGTCGAAGCAGCTTGCTTGCACAGCGCGGCAGCACAACTTTCCCATGCCAGCGCCCTGCACCCCTGCTTGGGGGGGGCTTGTTTCTCTTTTCGGGAGTTAATACCAATGGATCTGCTGCTTCTCCTGAGACACCCCTTCTCCAAGATGGGCTTTTTCATTTCCAAGCTGGGTACAGGATATAAACATTAAGAACCTGTGTCCCCCCCTTGTTCATTTGCTTAAGCACCCCCTGGAAAACTACAGGTGTTAAATGGCATAAACGAAAACTCAAAGAGCAGCCACCACAAACATCTGGGCCAGTATTTCAGTAACGAAAACCTTTATAGCCATCCCTCAGGACACAAAACCTCATCAGATATCAACTGCTAAAGCAAACACAGCACTTCTGATATTCAACTAATACGATTGAGGGGGGGAGAGGAGACCCCTACACTCATTACGTGACACCTGCAGCAAAGGAAAGAAGCAAAAAAATACTGTGAAAAAGCTCTGCTGTAGCACTACCACATAGGCAGCAATCCCACAGCATTTTCAAGTGGTAACCGGGCATTTTTATTCCTAAAAAAAACCATTTTCATTTTGCTAAACACACACGCTCAGACGGTGTTGGCTATGAACAGTGTCCCACTCCTCTGCCCCTATAACATACCCCAGGCCCGGGTTTAATTCAGACACCTAATACAGCTATTTGGCAGCCTGTTCCCTCAGGCTCTCTAGCAGGATCCACACAGCAAAAACAACTGGACATCTCAAAACCAGGCAAGTTCAGCGGGGAAGCAACAAAATCCCATCCAGATGAGTCAGCTCAGCCAACAGTAACTTCCTGAAAAGTTAAAAGGCAGCACAAAATTTGGGCTGTAGGGGTGACGGTGGGAAAACTGGTGGATTTCTTTGAATTCTGGTGTAAAGAGACTATCACTAAAGCTTTGGTTTCACGGAGGGTTCATGTGAAACATGTGAAGTGCAAGACACAGCTCTCGTCAAAGGCATTCATGAACCCCCCCAAATCAACCATATAGGTTTACAGGTGAAGACTTGCATCTCTGCACTCACATGTATGTATTTTTATAAATATATATATATATATATACACACACCCCTATGCCTCTGGCAGTGATAAAGAGGCAGTACTGGAAGGCAGATGGGCACCTACCCCTTCTCCCTCCCAAGAAATCTACTCCAAGACTGTTGAGAAGAGCAGTTGGTAGGTAACCCCCCGTGCAGCCATTCATCCCATCTGACCCCTACACCTAAGTTAATAAGGGTTGCACTGATGGAGTTTGCTCAATTAGTAACATTGACTTGAGGGTGGTGAGATCCTGGCCCAGGTTGCCCAGAGAAGCTGTGGTTGCCCCATCCCTGGAGGGGTTCAAGGCCAGGCTGGATGGGGCTTGGAGCAACCTGGTCTGGTGGGAGGTGTCCGGGCTCATGGCAGGGGGGTTGGAACTCAATGATCTTTAAGGTCCCTTCCAACTCTAACCATTCTATGAAATGACACAACTTTGCTTTTCCACCACGTTCCATCCTCACCCTCTCTATGCATGAGCCAACTCAGACGACTGATGACTTACCGCTCACAATCACAAAACGCTACAGTCATGCTCCACAAATTAAAATTTGAGCTGCCATTTCAATAAACCTATATTTTCTGGTGTCATATTGAAAAAAAAAAAAAAAAAAAGAGGCATAAAGACTTCTCCAGACCTGTGATGAGGTGGGGGTTACACCCAGGCGGTGGATTCACGAGTGGGAAAACACAGGTCTCAGGGAGGCCAAAGTCTGGATGCGAACATGGAAACTCTCCAACCAGCACCTGCTTCCATGTGGGCTTTGGAGGAAAGAACGGAGGCCACAAACAGCACAAGCACTGCCGTTAACTGATTTAAACTTCAAAGTCTCCACAAAGCTCATCCCACTCCGGAGAACGCGTAACTGTGTCAGTGTCACGGCACCTGCAGAGGCCACCCCAGCAGTTGCCTCCGAGCCACCTCTCCTGACACGTAGAAATGCAGCAGGGACGGGTCCAGCCTGCACCTGAAGAGGATCAAACGCTAACACATTACCTGCTTCACCACCAAAAGCCACATCACTGAAGAGATAAGGAATTTAAAAATACCAAACACCACAACATTGACCCCAATGACACGCAGCAGATACATCACTAGAAGTCCCAACATCTTGGATTTCTAAAGTCAAGTCCTTTTAAAATATTCTTCCACCTCCTTCCTGGCATTCCCCAGCTCCAAGCTCTTCCTTTTAACAGAAGCCCTTTGAGAGGCTCAAGCAGCTGCTCTGATCATAGAGGATCCCATTGAGATGAGGAGCAGCTGCAGGATCACCCCCTGGCTCACCCCGCACCTCTTCTTCTGAAACCCCCAGCCAGAACCACCCGGGTCCCCGGCAGCTCCAGAGCCGTTCGGAAAAGCCAGCGGAGTCAAACGAGGAAAGATGCGAAAAAACAAGGGATTTCCACACTGAGCTCCCAAAAGGTGGGAGCAAAAGCGTTAGATTATGAATCACCAGGAGACGGGTTCTCGGTTAAACCCTGCCAGTTTGCTACCACAGCTCCCACACAGGCAGGGAGCAAATTGAAGCTTAACGAAGAGCGATGAGGCAAAGAGCGATGGAAATTCCAACACTTCCAAAACTGTAGATGAAACGCCTATGATCAAGAGGAAAAATTCAAGCTTCCTAGAGCCTGAAGAGCGAGGCACGGAGCCAGGAAGAAATGAAGACCAGCAATTCTGGTTCGTGTCAGCGGTGCTCCAGCCGTTTTTTTTTTTGCCCTCAGAAAGCTGCACGGTTTTCACGGCGCTTTGGAGAGGTACAATATAGAGCTCGGACACGGAGAGACGACAGGCAGCCTGGCTCCCCCCCCCTTTCTTTTGAGATTTGCTCTATTTCCTTTGTAAGGTCTGAAGCTACTGAGTAATTGCCCTATTAAAAGCAACTTCACCTCGATTTCAGCGTGCTGCCGAGAGGGAAGCAGAGACTAGCACTCAAAGGGATTTATTTCATTAACTTGTGTCAAGTGTAAATTGAGCAAAAAGCTCTTTTTTTTTTTTTTTTTTTAATAGCTTCTCTGATCAATACCAACCCTGCCAGCGGCAGGAACGACTTGAAGTCTCAAGGAGTGAAACGCAGGATGCTTCGGGAAGGGCCATTAATTCTCACAGGAGGATGGGCTGCAGTTCTTTCCCCTGCAAAGGGGATTCAGGAACCAGATGCCACCAAGATCAGCTGGCCCAAAGCTTGACAAATAATTCTTTCTGGTCCAGAAGTCTGTTTAATCATACATTTACACCACCCCCCCAAAAAAAAAGTGTTGCATCGCTATTTTAGTACTTCTTGAGATAATAAAGAGTCGAGTAAGAATCCAACAGCCAGAAGCAGACCCACAAACAGCCAAAAGTAACATGTAGATCAAAAAAAGCCAAAAACTATTATTAGATCACCAAAAAGTTATATTTAAAATAAGCATTCCTGAAGCGGTCAGAAAAATCTCAATGATGCAATTAGGGACAAATTGCCATTAGTGCAAATCAAATTATTGCTTCTTTATCAAGCCACATCAGCTGCATAAAACTCACGTTTGGTGGGGTTTTGTTTTTGGGTTTTTTTTTTTTGGTTTTTTTTTTTTTTTGTGGTGAAACCACCTCCAAATCGGCAACTCATTGTCCCGGGAGACCGCAGGCGGCGACAGGTCCCGCCTGCCCAGGGAGGGACCCCGCGGGGCCGGGGATCAAAGCTCGCCCCTCGCCCGCCCGATCGCAGCCCACGGGCGGAGTTTTCAAGGTCTCGGCTCTTTCGGGGCCGCCTCCCCCGGTTTGGGGTTTTCCTTCGCTCACGGTCTTTCCTCCCCCCTCCCATCCCGGTTTTGTTCCCCCCCACACTCCACTGCCCTCCGTTCTCTTTCACTTCCACCCACGCAGCAGATTAGCAGAAGCCTCCCGAGCACAGGGTAGTTCTCCTTGACTCCGCTCCTATCCCCGCGGCCCCCGGTGGGACGGGAGGTCTCGGCGCTCCCAGCACCGGGACACACACACACACACCCCCCCCGTTGCAGTGGCCAAGCGCGACTCCCCCTCGGCCCTCCCTCTCAGCAGCTGGGGCCAAGAGTCGCTCCCCCGCGGGGGGCACACGCTGGGAGGCGGTTCGGAACCCCACCCCGGGCCCATCCGCCGCCCCCCGTGCCCCGCCAGGTGCGGGGGACACGCGTACTCCCTCGCCTCGGCCCCGCACACCGGAGGGGTGCCCGCCTCCTCCCGCCGTTACCTGCCCGGCCCCCCTCTCCGCGGCGCTGCTGGAGCTGGAAGGGGACGGTGGCGCGGAGCGGCTGGAGCCCCCCCGCCCCACCGCGGACGCTGCCCGCCCCCGCCATGCCCGGCCCGCCTGTACCGCACTGACCCCCCGCCGCCACCAGCGCCGCTTATCAGCACTCCGGGGGCGGAGCCAGGGGGAGGAGCTCAGCGACCATTGGCTATCCAGAGCCAACCGATCCGCCCCTCCTTAGCGGCAGCCAATGAGAGCTCTCTTTAAGCTCCTCCCCTCCATGCGCTGTAACTGTAGCCAATCAGAAAGGCGGCCAGCCTTAACAGGCATCATCCCCGGCGCTAGAGCCAATCAAAGAGGGAAGAGAGACTCAAGCCCCACCCTCTCTCCCGCCCCATAGCGGCGGCAGAGCCAATGGCAGCGGGGGGCGGGGCAGCGGGCAGGCGGTTTCTCTTTCACCTTGGGCGTGAGGCGGCCGCCCGCCCATCCCGTCCCGGGGCATGGCGGCGGAGGGGCCCGTTTGTGGGCCCGGCGAAGGGGCTCGGGGGCGGAACACGGCCTCAGGAATGGCCGAGCCAAAGCTCGGGATAGGGCCATAGGAAACGGCTCCGGCTGTAGGGTGCCAAGGCCTTGGGGAGGCAAGGATGGAGCCATATAGTGCTTTCCTCCAGCATCCACCATCTTCTGCTCCTCCAGCACTGAGGAACTGCATCCATTTCTGACCAAGTCACAGGATCCCAGGTTGGAAGGGACCCCGAGGACCACCTGGTCCAACCTTTCTTGGCAGAAGCACGGTCTAGACAAGGCGGCCCAGCTCCCTGCCCAGCTGAACCTTCCAAGCGTCCAAAGTTGGGGAATCCACCACTTCCCCAAGGAGATTATCCCACCACCCCTGGTCTTCTCCGTGGGACCCCTTGTGAAAAGGGAGTCTCCACCTTCTCTGTCGCCACCCTGAAAATACTGGAACGTGGTGATAAGGTCTCCCCTAAGCCTTCTCTTCTCAAGGCTCAACAAACGTCTCCCATGGAAACCTTATAATTATACCCTGGTGTTTGACTTCTTGAAAAGACATCACGAGATGCAGGATTTTTTCCCTGTTCTAGTCCCCTAAAACATATTTTTAGAGTAACTAGTCCTCAAATAAAGATGGTTATGTTTCCCCCTTTCCATTTCCATAGCAAACCTACAAGCAGACTCTACCCATGATGAGAGAGTTGGGCAGAGAGGAACCTGATGAACTTCAACAAAGGCAAGTGTAGGGTGCTGCACATGGGGAGAAATCACCCCCTGCACCAGCACAGGTTGGGGCTGACCTGCTGGAGAGCAGCTCTGAGGAGAAAGACCTAGGAGTCCTGGTGGACAATAGGATGACCATGAGCCAACAGTGTGCCCTTGTGGCCAAGAAGGCCAATGGTATCCTGGGGGGCATCAGGAAGAGTGTGACCAGCAGGTCGAGAGAGGTCATCCTCCCCCTCTGTCTGCCCTGGTGAGGCCCCATCTAGAGCACTGGGTCCAGTTCTGGGCTCCCCAGTTCAAGGAGGACAGGGAACTGCTGGAGAGGACCCAGCAGAGGGCTACAAAGATGATGAGGGGGCTGGAGCATCTCTTTTATGAGGAAAGGATGAGGGACTTGGGGCTTTTTAGTCTGGAGAAGAGAAGACTGAGGGGGGGATCTGATCAACGCCTATAAATACTTAACGGGAGGGTGTCAGGAGGATGGGGCCAGTCTTTTTTCAGTGGTGCCCAGGGACAGGACAAGAGGAAATGAGCACGAACTTGAACATAAGAAGTTCCAACTAAACATGAGGAGGAACTTCTTCACTTTGAGGGTGGCAGAGCCCTGGCAGAGGCTGCCCAGAGAAGTGGTGGAGTCTCCATCTCTGGAGACATTCCAAACCCACCTGGACACGTTCCTGCCCAACCTGCTCTGGGTGGACCTGCTCTGGCAGGGGGGTTGGACTAGATGATCTCCAGAGGTCCCTTCCAACCCCGTATCATTCTGTGATTCTGTGGGTCCAGGCCCATCTTCTGCTCCCAGCGGGACGTGGTGACGTGCGTTTAAGGAAAGGAAGGATCTGCCCAAGCGCAGAGGGTGGGGCTCATCTCTCTAACCCAGGAGCCCAGGAAGCTGTGGCACGGCAAGATAAGAAAAGAGGGAAAGGCAGGAGGTGGCAGAGCAGCCTGGGCTCAGTGCCAGCCCCTCTGGAGAGGCTGTGACAGCAGCAGACAGTTGGTCACCCACCCCTCCCCGGGTGGCTATCGCAGCAGAGCAGCGCTCCCCCATCTTCCTCCTGTATCGCTGCGTTCCGGGGCCGGCTGCTCCCATTTGCATGTAATCAGGCACCAGACGGGAAACGAGAGGGTGCCCTCTTCTCCCTTCTAGAAAAACCTTGGGAAGGGGGGGGGGGGGGGGGGGGGGGAAGAGGTGGCGGGGCATATTGCAATATTGCAGTTAGCAAGGAAAAGACAGAACGTCCCTCCTGATGGAAGCAAAGATGAGACAGGAACCCCCAGCTTTGGTTATTAGAGCTTAGTAAACAGACAAAATGCCACCCATGGAACTAATCATCACTATCTCTGCGAGCGAGGAGCGCTGCCAGATCTCCGATAAGGTGGAAAGGCAGTCGCACAAGGAGGCACAATGATCTCTCCTCAGGACTGTCTGAAGGGGCAGGGGAACATTCCAGAAGAGCAGCAGCGTTAGGAGGCATTTCTGAGAGTTAAGGGCATTCCCCGGGAGACACTTCAAGTATTTCTCTGGTCACTTATCTTACAACTTAAAAATGAAGTTTTTAACTAAGCAAGGGTCCTCGAGTGTGTGTTCTCCCAACAGTTCTCCCTACCCCAGCTCCCACCGCACAAACAAGGTAAGGCAGGACCCAGCCGATCTTTGAAACCTTTGAAACCTCCTCTGTAGACAGACAATTCTTCAAGTCAAACACACCCTACTGAAAATCTTCCCTCCCCAAAGTCCACAGTAGCTATTAGCAAAGAAAGAGGAAATTAAATGTAAGAAAAAGAAATGGAGAGGAAACTACCAAAGCACAGGTGCTCCAAAGAACATAGAACTGCAACGAAAAATAAAGGTTAAATAAAGGAGTTTTGACCATATCCTTTTTCCCACTGACGGACTGGTAGCTCAGCTTTTCTAGGAACCCTTTAGAGTCAGTTCTTTCAAGCTAGAAATTCAAATTCAACTTTCAGTTTCTCTCCCACACCGGCTTTTTAAGGCACTGCGATTTGAACCCAATACCCACAGCTGGAACAAACTCCAAATATTCACTCCTCTGAGCTGTTTTGTTTCAGCACAAAGGAGGTCCCACAGCTGCGCCTCCGATAGTTCTCACCGTATCTCATGCTATAAATACAGCAAGGAATACCGAGAAAAAAAATAATAATGAAGTGGTGTGGTACAACTAAACGAAGTGCCACCGCTTCTCAAGTCCAAGTTTTGCTGTCACCAAACGTTTCCCTCAAGGTTTAAAACCCCACATTTTGCTTTATTGTGTAGGAAGATGTAAGAAAGCACCAGCTGTCACCTATCAAATGGGCTACAGCCACTCTCGCCCAGATGAGCTGCGCATTATCAGCCAAGTTTGGTTCATCTGCAACAAGAACAGGCCTTTCCGTATCTTTCCCCAACAAAGACACACACCACAGAGCAAGAGTTATAAAATTCAAGTTCCTACATTCCTGCAGGCTACACTCGAGCCTACGCAATGCAGTCATCTCCCCGTAATTAAGTTTCCTAACGACGTGCTGCATAGTAGCAGAAGTAACACAATCTTTTACAACTGCTCAAGGGCTGCAGGTCAAGGATCCAACTTCTCATCGTACTCTGCCTGCTGGTTTCCATTGCTTCTGCCACAGCAGTTTCTGGAGCCTTCTCTCCTCGCACAGAAGAGCTGACCTACCACCCCACCAGCTCTTCTCAGCTTTCAGAGCCTCTGAAAGCCATAAAGCTTCAGAATTATCAAATTCATCTCATGGCTATGGAGCCACCTATTCAGTGTGTTCCAAAAAGTCACCTTTTAACACTCCAGCACCGTCCAGTTCCTCAGTATTTACAGGAGAATATTTTTGAGGCCCTCCCTTCCCCACAGACCCCTCTGAGTACACCCTATTACACCTCCCACCGTTCTTGAGCTTTATGTCAACGTCACTCAAGGAAGTGACAGGCAAATAGGAAACACGTAAGGCCCAACAGTCACCACCGCAGCCCTGTCATTCTGGTCCAGTGCTCAAGTCCTAAATGAGATTATATTTCTGGCTGTTTGCTACGGGTAGGAGGGAGACAGAGCTTAGATTTAAAGTCCTGATCAGCTGAGCATGAACGTGGAAGATCAAAGGGTCATTCAGCGCACAAGCTAAGCTTTCCCTTATTGTCCTTGAACAAAATTCCTCTCACTCTAAAGCGTGGAGTAAAATGCCTGCCTGTCTGCCTCCCACTCTATCCCCAAGAGAGATGGCTGCATTTCACTACTGGACAGTTTTCTGCACTCAAATGTTTTGAGATGAAAAGCTCTAAAGAGCAGCAAGATAAATAAAACTGCAGTTTATTAAAAGAGACTAACAGATTATTCACCAGACCAGCCAAGCTATTTCACAGTCTGGTCATGCTTGCAGTGAAAACAGTGGGAGTTTTGGGAACAGGGCACAAGCTCTGCTAAGAGTAAGGAGACATTATGAAATAGATCATTTTCACTAAGTCATGGAAAGGCAGGAAGCCTCTCCTAATAGTATGAATCATCAATATACCAGAAAGAAAGAGTGCACTTAAACCTAATCACCGATGTCCAGCGCTGCCAACGTTGTAATAAAGTGTGTAAATGAATCCAAGGAGAGCAAGTCACTCAAGTACCGACAAATCAGTACAAAACAGAGAAGGGACTCAAAACTACAGCTGTAATAAAGCACATCTCATACCTGCAACATCCTCCACTGCTGCTTGGGTTCCTTCCACCCACTGCAAGAGCCATCCGATCATCCCACTGCTGTGACCTTGCAGCTTCTCCTGCTGGAAAACAGACACAGTGGGGATCAAGTTTATTACCTGCTTTGGGATCCTCTCCTCGTACACTTGCAGAAGTTTGGGTACACGATTTCCAATTTTTTTTTACTATCACCATTAGTGCCAATGGCATCCAGGGCATTCCCCTGTTTTGTGCCAGGCCCTGCATCTACACAGGAGCTGACGTTTGACTGCTCAAAGTGATGCAGGACACACCTAGGGGACACCAGTGCTGGTAAATCCCACTTATCCTAAGAGAGGATCTTGTTTCTCCTCATACGGATTCAGGAATTAGCCAACACCAGAGACTTGGTGAGACTTCCCATAATAACATGGGCTGCATTAGATGTAAAACGTTCACAAAGAAGGAATGAGAGTTTGCTTCAGAGAATGTGTGTTAAAGGAAGCTTTATGTTTTTAGGACAGGGAAACCCACGGTCTCTCAGCTCGCACAGCAGAGTGGCAGCAACCGAAGCTCTAGGTGACCCATCAGTGGCAAAGCCCGGTGGCTCAGTCACACAGCACTACCCTTCTATCTCCTGAAACCAAATTAGATCAGAAAGTGTTAGAAAAGCAATACAGAAAAAAAATATATGTAAAGGGCTGTATTTGGCGCAAGAATATTACCCCCTCATGGATATAAGGCAGCCCCAAGACAAAGCGCCCCAAGAAGCGCTGCTGAACTTCTCCAGAACATGGAATTTATGAATTTGGAAGAACAGGTAAATAAAACTGCATGGTAACAACTGGTACAATGTAATTAGGAAAAAATGCAGACGCTGAAGAAAATAACCTACTTGGCTCACCTCAGAGCTCAGCAAGCCAGAAGTTCATATGGGAAGAAACCTTTTTTCTTTTTTTTTTTTTTTGCCATGAATAATTACAAAACCAGGAGTTTCAAAGGAAATCAGCAGTTCCAGCTGGCACATAAACCTTAACCCAGGAACGGCCATTTTGCAGCAGCGCAGTTCTAAGGGGACACAAACCCCCAGAAAGCAGTAACATTGCTCACCCCAATCTTTATTTATCTGACAAAGAGGTATAAAGGGCAGCGATCATATCACACAAGACAAACTGCTGTAAAAGCCACTGCTCTCATCTTGTGATATGCTTCCTCCAGATAGATCCTCCCATTCTCCATCCACTCTGCATTAGCAATTTGCACCCCGTTTGGTGTTTCTTTGGCTCCTTCAGTGCTAAGGCACAGAGCTAATCAGTCTCCTAGGAAACTAAGGGAAAGATAAACCTGCCTAAATGGAGAAGCAGCCAAATTGATGCATATTTTATATCAATCAGACCATCCCAGCGATGGTGTTTCTCAATGTATCATCTTGTTCTCAAAATCATTTTGCCCAGCTCTGGTTCTTACTTCCACCTTCTCTTGCTACAAACCCCTCTTACTCCTTGTCTTAAGGTTCCTTATTTTCCCAACCTTTGGCTGAGCCTCCAGTATACTCCACCCTTAAGTTTGGGGGTGACATTTGGTTTCTCTTGTACCTGCCTCCTCTATTTTCACTAAACAGTAGGTACATCCTAAATTATCTCTCTACCCCCACCACCTGAGACACAGAATATGGTGATTTGGGACCACTATTTAATTAGAAGAGCAAGCAAAGACAAATTCTGTCCCTACATATAACTTGTTGTTAAATATCTCCAAAGTTACCACAATCAAGATATTCATGTCAGCTGGAAACAGAGCAACAAAGTCTGTGGCTACTTGCCCACAGAACCACAGCCAGTTTTAAGAAAAAAGGAACTGCCCACAGGATAGGCTCCGAAACGCCAAACAGGATAAAGTTTCGCCTTGACTTCCCACATCACTGATATTTTTGGTGACAAACGTTTCTTAACACCTGTGAAAGTTTGTGTCATTGGGCTGAACAACATGAGCTGAGTTTTCCTTTAAGGAAGCAAGTGAGGGATTTGATTGATTAGGAAGCAAAGCATTAACAGCAGTGCCAGGCAGTTGGAGAGCACTGCCTAGACTGGAAGGAATGTATTAAAGGAGCAGATCACAAATCCAAAAGCAGACAAGAAAATCCAAAAAATAACCCATTTTTGGCAGGAACAGGATGAGGGTGGCATAAAAATATCTGGCCTATAAACAGGCTTTAGTCCTGCCAGGGCAAAATGTACTTTTATTGCAACTATTCAATAATTAGATTATACTATGAGACCCAAGGGAGGGAGGGAGGGGACCAGGAAGTGTGGCTATATTCAGCTGTAACTAAGTGAAAAACTTCTGCTTTCAGCAAAACTGAGACCAGATCTTTTTTTCCATTGCAATTTAAATAAAAAAAAAAAAAAGAAAGAAAAAGATGTAGGCCAAACTGGATTGACCTTGCTCCTGATGCCAGAAAACACAGGCTCCGCTCAGATGTCTGCATGCCAGAGCCCTGGGGAAAGAGCGAGTGCGTGGATTGTGTTCAAGTTTACTGAAACAGCCCTCTCCCTCTATCTCCAGCGGTGGTACACGGCCACGATCCTCCATACAGGGGTTTCTGTGACTATTTATACTACAAGTCAGTATCCATTCAAATCTAAACCAGCTTCAGACTTTAAAGAAATAAACACGACATCCCCCCCAACTGTTTGCTGAACCATCTGCAAACACATCCTCTCAGAACTACAGTCCTCCTGATGTGCAACAGCTGATGAATATTTTTTTTTAATGTGAAAGTAAAAAAATACTATGCCAATCTGCAAAGAAACCCCACAGCCCAGACAAGCTTCAGCACTATGATTCTCTGAATTAAATGCATTCATTACTGCTGGGTTTGCTTCTGAAGTGTCCCAAGGTCCCCTGGAGAGCTGGCCCCTTCAGCTGCAAACACAAGTCAAGGCTCAAAAATACACAGGACTGAGCTCGTCGTGTCCCAGGTCCCACGGATTTTCTACCACATTAAATTCTGTTCTTTGCACCTTCTACCATCTTCATACACATATATATCTGCATTTAATCTGTTTGCACGTCACCAACTATACTTTGACAAGAACCAAGTTCAAGCTCCTCAGCTAATGACAGTCAGAGGAATTTAGGCTCCAACACCCGCTCAGAATTGGGCCAACGTAGATCGGGTGGCTCAGGCCCTGTCCGAAAATACAGCCAGGAAACAGCAGGGAGCCCTCGGTTCTCCTGTAGTAAAAGTGCTCTTCTGAGAGACAGTGACCCACTCCCACTCTTTAAAACACACCAAATTGGATCAGGAATTCTTCAAGCTTTAGACACTTGGGTCAAGAGGTTCTCTGATGCTGCTCTATCTCCTGGACCTATTACTCCTAAAACACAAATGTTTAAAAATATTAAGCTGGAACCCAAACCAGAGGGAAGCCAGCTCTACTCACCTTCTAAAGACGTGAAAGTAAAAGGAGGAGTCATCCTGGATCTTCATATAACGGTGCTCTGGATATTTGCAGCATGTTATCATTATCCTAGACCTTCTGTAACTCTAGCCCGCAGAGCTGGACTGAGATGATACCTAAAAGCAAGTAAGATTTATTCAAGTAGAGCACTTGAGATACTTTTATGGTGTATTTTCATTATATAACGTTTCTCTCACTTGCTTTAAAACACACTTAAGTAGGTAAAGTAGCCCTGCAGGAATGCATTATAACGGCAAATAACACACAAAGCAATTAAAGCGAATGCTTTAACATTTATAAAGCACTTACCAACTGAAAAACATGAAGTACTTTACAAGCATTTATTCTGCTTCATAACCATTCTACATAAACGAGCCCACTTTATATTATCACTGACATAAGCAATGGTTATATTAAGGTCCCACAGGCAGCTCGCTCAACACCACGTCTCCAAAGCAAGTGGGAACCAAGGTTAAAGACTGAAGTTTTAAACCCAATTTCAACCTATCGATGCTTTTACCTGTTTATGGAGATTGGTCTGGTGAAAATTTCCTTTTCATTGTCTATATTTTCTAAGATTCAGCAAGAAATACTTGTTATTTAAATACGGCAGTGAGTGTACCTAAGGCTAAGTCCTGAAGATTTTTAGTGAGGCTAAAGGCCAGCAGAGATTTCAACAGATTCAGTGAGATCTTCAGGGCCAAGAGACTTCAGGTAGAATTTCTGACACCACTGGCAACTTGGCACCCACATATATTCAACAACCAAGGATCTAGAAACCAAAAATGACTTTTGTGTGATTTGACATGAAATTTCAAGTCATCACACACTTGTTAAACTTTCTTCTGGTGCAGCATCAGGAAATTCCTCACTTCCTACTTGGAAAATTCTGACAGAGTTAGGAGGCTGCAAGTCTGCCTGAAGAACCTTATTAAAGGGAGTTTAACCTCGGTGGAGATCCTTGTAAGCAGAAGCTACAGCAGTTTTGCACCCCGAAATCACTCCCTCTTCCCAATTCCGTTGTTTGCTCAGGATGAAGTGGTTTCAGGCACTGACATCTAGTGGCGATGCCAACATGGAGGACACCTGCCGGCAAATGCAGCCTCGAGTTTCAGGTCCCTTTTGTGTTTTTTCCCCAGAACAAACCAGCAGTTTCAGCTCCAACAAACACCAGGGCTGGAGCTTCTTCAGTCCCGACGGCTGGCACACGGCCAGGGGCCGTACACATCCTTCACACACAAAGCAACGAAAAAAAACAAACAGATTTTTACTTCTGACAGAAACCTAAGTTTGGGCTGGATTTTGAGCTGAAGTGTAGTAGAGCTAAGTTAAATCTTTGCAGTTTGTTCTGATGGCAGATACACATGTACAGAAAAGCTCTTGCAAGCTCTGCTGTGGTCACAACACGATGTGATTGATGCTCTTCTGAGAGCATGAGGCAGCTAAGGCCACCTTCCCTTGTCATTGTCCCCTTCCCCTACACACAGCGGATACTCTAATGTCCATTCAATGTTCAACCTGCACACAGGATGTATCCTCTCCTGATAATTAAACTGGTAATACAAACTCTAAGACAGGACGGGGAAGTGGATTCCTGGCTTCTGTTCAAGCACTGCCACCTCTAGGAAAGTTATTAAACACCACCCACTTCTGTTTGCTTTGTTTTTCCAGTAACATCCTGTTAGTGGTGATAAGTCCCGCTAACACGCATTAACATAAACAACTGATTTCAGACATAAGCTTCAGTAACATCTAGAAGCTCTAGTTAATATTTGATTTGTTTATCTGATACAATTAGGCAAGATAGCTCTCATAATGTGGTGGTTTTGAAAGAGGAATCCTTTCTCTATCATCAACAGGCAACTATTTCAGTGGGATGTGGTAATGGGCAACTTTTCACATGGTCATCGCATTCTTTAGTCTTTTTCATTCAAGCAAATCTGCAACTGAATTTAGATATTTGCAAGGTTGATGTTATGTTAGTACCAGCCTTTAAGCCATTTTCCTACCACAGGCAGATTCCATTTGATGCAAGAGATAAAAGATGAAGAAGCTGCAATCTACAAGCTCTTTGAAATCTTTTTTATTGCTTGTAACTGCCCCACATTTCTATCAGAGCCCTTCATCTGTTTGCAACATTAGACACATTCGCTCTTGTGAGGCCTGAGCTTTGTCTCACAGAAAATACAAGGAAGACAAGAAACTACAAAGTGTTCAGACTAACTCATCCCTTTCCATTAAGGAATAGTGCCCTGCTTTTCTTCGTTCCCACTCCTCTTGCCCTTTGAGGCGATGCTTTAGTTCATCCCAAATTTATCATAAATGAAACATTTCAACCCAGTCTAATAACTCGAGAGCATAACATTCATTAGCCTAGCACTAGATTTTGGCTCAACTGCAATTTGAAATCCTATGAAATTCCAAGCAGTCTTTCGTTTTTCTTATAAAGTTGGAAGAATTCATGCATTTGTGCAGCCACCTTTCAGTGGGTTTGCAAATTGGTTCACTGAAATAACCAGACTTACTAATGTTGTTCACGCACCCCTAGTTTTTCCTGGGCTTAACTCATACAATTTTTAGACCAAATACGTACACTCCCACTTCACATACCACACATACTGCTTCCCATTCCTCTCTGCTTGGGCAAAAGCAGAGGTATTTCATCCTGACTTCTTCAGAAAGTTTGCCTTTCAGCATTTCACAGGAGACTGGATGCACCTAGGAGCAATAACAATGTGGAATGAGAGAAATGGTCTTACTTGCATGACTAAGGATGACATGCACTCACGAGGATTATAGGATTAGGCCCTAAGAATTTCATAATCCTTAAAGATAACCATAGTTGGAAAGAAATCATGTGTTTGACTAAATACCCTTATTTTTCCCCAGATCTTTACATAAAGCAATATACTGCTGCTCACAGACAGGGTTATCATGTTAATGTCGATATGTTATGTTTAACCAGCTATTGGCCCAATCACAACCAGGGAAGCAGCTCCCGTGGAGCGTGTGGCCTGGGCAGGGGACCACACTGGGGTGAACTCGCCACCTTTCAGCTCCCGGCCCACCAGAGGCTTGAAGCAGCGAGAGCCACCTCAGGGGAACCACAAGATGCCCCTTCGGCTCAGGGCAGAAACACGACCAGCTCACATTCACCCATGAGAGAACCACACAGGCAAAGCGTCACCAGAAACAACCCCCCTTTCCAGAGCAGAAAGATTAATTAACGACCAAAGCCTTTCCGAACGAGAGCCCAAAGCCGCCCAGGCCTGCGAAGCCCGCCCAGGCCCGTTAGGCCCCTGCGACGGCCCGCCCCGGAGCCAGGCCCCGGGAAAGGCCTCTCCCTCCAGCAGGCCCGCAGGCAGGGCGGGCGGCGGCACCCCCCACAGCAGGAGGGGGGCCGCCAGCCAGAGGCGCAGCGCTCCCCGCCTCCGCCTCAAAAGCAACGGGGACTCACCGCCTTCCTCCACCCAATGGACCCGGCGACGCGCCTCTGCCCGGCCCCAAGATGGCCCCCGGCGGGAGGGCTCAGGCTGCCCGCACCCAACATGGCTCCCCGGGGAAAACACCCGCGCCGCTCCCCAGCAGCCCGCTGACTTCACACCCGGACCCAAGATGGCCGCCACTACCCCGGCCTTCAGCCCGAACTCAAGATGGCCGCCGGCAGCTTCACTGTCAGCGGCGCCGCCGGGATACCTGTCCGAATCCAAGATGGCAGCCCCCGCTGGCGTGAGGCTGGCTGGGGGGGTCACGTGACGAAGGGAGGGGGGGGTGTGGACCGTGTCCCGGCGGAAGCGTGAGGGACCGAGCAGGGAACAGGGACTGGCGGCGGCGGGAGCGGGCTGGCGCCGCCGGAGCAGACGTGCCGCAGGACGGGAGACACGGCCGTCACCACGGAGCCCGCCAGCGCTAACACGGCGGCCACCGCCGCTTCGCGGACTGGGGGCGCCGGGGACCAGCCAACCTCGCTGCCCCCGCCCCCACCGAGGATGCCGCGCAGGAAGGTGAGTGCGGCCGGGGAAGCGGGAAGGCGCCCGCCGGGGGGACTGACGAGCTCCGACAGCAGCTTTTTTCTCCCCTTCCCCACCCCCTCCACTACCTCTCCCGGGCACAAAACCGAGGGGAAAATAGCGGCCTTCAGCCCCCAGCTCCCGCCCCGCTCGCTCCCTGACTGGCTCCCGCTCGGGCACGCTGGGCGCTGATTGGCCGCCTTGCTCGTCACTCATCGCCCCCAACGGTTACCGTTTCCCCTCCCCCGCGCCCGCCGCGCGTTCCGCCTCTCGGCTCTTCCGATTGGGCAGGCCGTTGGAGAGCTGGTCGCGTATTGGCCGGGCTGCCTTGCCGGGCTGACAGTTGATTGGCTCCCGCGGCTGCCCATCTACGCCCCCAACGGTCACCTCCCCGCGCGTGCCTTGTTTCTCCCTCTTTCCCTTCCCCCCATCTCACCCCGCCCCCCCGGGTTGATGTTTCGGTGGGAGCGAGGCTTGCACCGATAGGCTGGCGGCTGCCGTCAATCATGCCCGGTGGCCACGCCTTTTTGCTCTCTAAGCTGTCATTGGCTGGCTCTCCCTTTCGGCCCCTCCCACCCGCGCTGTGATTGGCTGAGGCCGGCGGGTCTCCGCTGGGCGCAAAACAAAGCGGCGCGGGGGCTGCGCTCGCGCCCACCGCCCCCGCCCTTCGCCTCAGGCGGGCGCTCGCGCCGTCCCCTCAGGGCCGGCCGCCGGTCGGGGCTGCCTCTGCCCGCCCTCCGCCGGTCCGGCCGGCCGCACCGAGACCTACGGACGCTCCCACTCCCCGGCTGTCCGGTCAGGGCTGTGGGAAAAGAGTCTTTGGAGGCCTGGTGGCTGCCCGCCAACTCCTGAGGCCTGCTTCCCTCGGAGAGCCGCCGCTGCGCGGTGCAGGGGGCCGCTCGGGTGGGCCGAGACGAGGTGAATGCAGCCATGTTCGCAGCCTCTTTTGGCCCAGCCGGCTTCGCTGAGGGCCTTCGTTTTCCCGCGTTGCTTCCACCGGGGAGCCCTCACGCTGCCCTGAATTGCTGAGCGGGGAAGAGTCAGTTTGGCCGTTGCCGGAGCCCATCTGTTTGCTCCACCACCTGCTCCCGCGGGGCCTTGTGCTCTGCTGGGCTGTCTGGGCTGGTTTGAACAGGCAGATGGTGTGGGAGTGCTGTGGGCTTGGCAGGGTGAACCGAGAATGGGCAGCTCAGCATATGCTCTCCAGCTTTCAACCTTCATTTACCTTTTACTTTAAATAAAATTGGGTGCTGCTGTGACCTTTCTTAGTGGACTAGTTTGCAGAAACTTTATTGCTGAAGGCACTGTCTGACACTGCATATTTACTAAATTAAGATATTTTCTCCAGAGTAATACACTTGACACTTAGTAGTTTGCATATGTCATTGTGCCAGCTTGAAATTAACTATCTAGCATCAAATATTTTCTCTTTTATATATAGTATAAATACAATATGCAAGTTTTAAGTGCTTTTGTGCTAATGTCTGGGTCTGTGGTGTTGCAGAGGAATGCGGGCAGTAGCTCAGATGGAACAGAAGACTCCGATTTCTCTACCGATCCTGAGCATACAGACAGCTCTGAAAGCGATGGCACATCACGACGATCTGCCCGTGTCACCCGTTCCTCAGCCAGACTCAGTCAAAGCTCTCAAGGTAAATGCTTGATTTTTTTTTTTAAAGAAGGAAAAGAAGAACAATCTCTTAAGCAAGAAAAGGCTCAATGTACTCCATATTCCTGACATTTAGAACTTAAATGTTTATAACTAAATAAAAATATATAACTTTTTTCATTGGCTATTAACGTACCACAGCAAAAAGCAGTCTTTCTAAGTGCCTGTTGAACAAATGATGTAATATAATCCAAAGATTACACTGGTGGTGGAAGCCAAAGCTGGACTACCCTCTGTTCAAAAAGTAAAGCTGTTTACTTGTTAAAGGAAGTGGGACTCAAACCCCATGACTCTACTGCCAGCTTTACCTAGTTTTTCTGAGAACTTTAAAAATTTGTTTCCCATCATCTAAACAGTGATATTGGTACCGGAGCCAAGTTACAGAGAGAGTGTTTAGGGGTGAAAGCTGTTTTTATTTGCTTTGTTTGTTTGTTTGGGGTTTTCTGTACTGCAAGGCAAGATGTATTTTCATGACTTGCTGACGCTGACCCTGCTCTGCAATAAATGTAATCAACATATTGCCAGTTATTTTGAGTGCTTTTACTTTAGCATCCAGATTGTAAGAGGCAATATTGAATGTTTCCACCTCCTCATTTTTAGTGTTAGTGTAGTCATTTCTGGGCTGTTAGTCAATAGGCTGCCATCTGGCATCAAGGGGAGAAAACGGTAGTAGATGATAATTTGTTTCCATTGCTCAATGTATATGCTTTGATAAAGATTCTGGTTTGTGACAAATTTTATTTCAGGTAAGAAATACATGTGCACAATCACCTAGTAATTAGGTCTTTAAAACAAGAGGAAAAGTGATGTGGATGTGTGTGGGATGCCTGTGATGTTCCTAGGTTATGAAAGCATTATTTTCATGCAAAATAATTGTTTTATAGTCTCATGAGAAGTATAGGATTACAAAGCCACATACAGGGTTCCAAATAAAGCTTCACATCAGAAGCAATCTTGCTATTCCCAAAGGTTATCTAAACCCTCATAGTTCTTATCTAAACACTGACCGTTCTTATCTAAACTAACGGTTCTTTAGCTTTCCAAATGGGTGCTGGTTTATAATTACTAGTTAATTAAGTAATTAAGTCCAGAGAAAGGTGATCTAATTCCAGATTCCTCAGTGTTGGTGAAAGTGCCAAGAGATTTAAGCTCGGAAGAGCAGAGCATATCTTTGTGCTGACATGCAGTGGTGAGTGGTAGGACAGAACCCTGTGTTGATACCCAGCTGTCAATCGTAATCATAGACTCCCACGTTGGAGAGACCTCAAGGATCATCTGGTCCAACCTCTCTATCAGATGTTGGCATCACAGACTTCAGAGCACATGTGAGGCGAGTCTCTGACTTCCAGTGGTTCTTGTGGGTGTAATTATGGTGTTTCTGTGGAATTAGATTCCAGTCCGGTTCGTAATCCACCATCGTTTGGAGCAGAAGAGCCGGTCTATTCTACGCGGAGGGTAACCCGCAGCCAACAGCAACCCGCTCCCGTGACGCCAAAGAAATACCCGCTCCGGCAGACTCGCTCCTCTGGGTCAGAGACCGAGCAAGTGGTTGACTTTTCTGACAGAGGTATGTGAGAATGCGGTGAGGTGTTGAAAGTTTTCAAAATGCTGTTGGAAAGAGTATGTGACTCCATTCTCTGAGGGCACAGTATGATATCCTGAGGATAGAGGGTTTGAGACAGCTGTCCGGAGTCGCTTTACGTATTTTTTTGAAAGCTTTCTTTCAGGCAAATTTGTAACATCTTGATCCTTATTCAGACACTAAAAATGCAGCGGATCACGATGAGTCTCCACCTCGTACCCCCACCGGGAATGCCCCTTCCTCAGAGTCTGATATTGATATCTCCAGTCCAAATGTATCCCATGATGAGAGCATTGCCAAGGACATGTCCATGAAGGATTCTGGAAGTGACCTGTCTCACCGCCCTAAGCGCCGCCGCTTCCATGAAAGCTACAATTTCAACATGAAATGTCCCACTCCTGGTTGTAACTCTTTAGGTAATTTCAGCTCCAGGATTAATCTGTTGGTTTTTGCATTCCTGCTGTGATATTCAAAGTCCCGCTCAGTTGAGTTATACGTCCCAATAATAAGCACTTAATTAGAACCAGAAGTATTACTGAGAATTGGGTATAGAAAAGGGATATGAAGCATATCTGCAGGTGTATTCCTCCTGGAGGTGTTTCTGGCTCAGGAGTGTTTGGGGGATGACAGGATAAAGCACAGGTGAGGAGTATGAGCACAGGTGTGGGAGGAAGATGCAGAGTCTTGCAGGAAGGGCACTGGTCTCTGCCAGAAGCAGGTTTTCAGAAACAAATTATTGCAGACCTCTAACATACCTGGCTGCTTGCATGGAGTGCAGCTTTTGAGTTAGCGTGAAACAGATTTTCCTCCTTTGTTCTTAAAGCATGTGCCGTGAAGTGTGCTCCTTCTCTTACACTGAGCATGCTCCTTGAGAAGCTCCTATGAGCTATCTGCCCATCTAGGATACTTTTTAAACCTCTTTATTGATTGTATGTTAAAAGCGTGGTTTTTTCTGATCCTTTGCAGGACACCTAACTGGAAAACACGAGCGACACTTCTCCATATCGGGATGCCCACTGTATCATAATCTTTCAGCAGATGAGTGCAAGGTAAATGAGTCTTCTGTTTTATCTTCAACCATTATTTATGGGGTTTTTTTGGGAACAAAGTGCCAGGACCTGTCACTTGTGAACAGAAAATAAGAGTGATGATGTTTCAGCTGATGTCTTTAGCTGTAAAACATTTGTATGTCACATCATCTGTGAATTACAGTTCTGAAAATTCACCTAAAGGAGAAATGGAAAAGATGAAGGCTTGGATAGTAGTTTACTGCAGCACTGACAGATGAGTTTTGGCTTCCAGGTTCGAGCCCAGAGCCGGGATAAGCAGATTGAGGAGAGAATGCTGGCCCATCGGCAGGATGACAACAACAGGCATGCCACCAGACACCAGGTAGGCCACCTGCACGTAACGGAGTAGATGCTCAGGTAAAAGTGGAAAAAACCTCAGCTTGTGGTTTCCAGAGACCATGATTTTAACTTGATCTCCTTTCGTCACTTCTTGGGTAAACTACTGTGCTGGCAGTCTTTATTTGCCATCTCCAATTTGTTTCAGCAAATGCAATTCATTGTATCCCTTAAATGAGAGACACGGGAGCAGGCAGGGAGGTGGCACCTCAAAGGAGGCCGGAGCTGTTCTCAGGATGTTCTTCTCTGTGTGCTTTGATGTGTGGGACAAGAGAATTCCTGCACAACTGTAAACTACAATTTTACTCTGACTAAAGAGAAAAGAATAAAACCAGGGGAATTGCATTTTTCAGTTCATGAGTCTTGGACTTGAGTCAGGATGACTTAATGAGTCAGCTCGGAGCTTTTCCCCATGATGAAGCAGTGCATGAGGAGTGCGGCCTGTCCTGTGGCACTGAGGGGCATTGGCAAAGGCAAGCTGTGGTAGGAAGGAACTTTTCCTGGTTTCCATACCTATGTTGTACCTCCAGCACCCTCTTATTAGCACAGGATTTGGTTCAGAGACAACAAACCTCATCAAATGAAAGCCAGGACAGAGGTCTTTTAGCGTGAGAAGATGAAGAAAGATGTTTGAAGTGGGTGAAGTTTAGTAAAGGTTTCCACCTCTGGTTTCTTTCAGGCACCAACAGAGAGACAGCTGCGATACAAAGAGAAAGTAGCTGAGCTCAGGAAGAAGAGGAACTCGGGCCTGAGCAAGGAGCAAAAAGAAAAATATATGGTAAAAGCAGTAACTTCATTCTTTCATTCCCTTCTGTCTGAATGAGAACACTATGAGGGTGTTTGGCTTCCCAGTCATCCTGCAACATTCTCAGCTAAAAAATGGCAAGATCCAGCAGCTTAGGAGCAGCCTGGCAGCAAAACCTCCTCTATTATTTTATTGTTCCAGGAGCACAGACAAACCTATGGCAATACCAGGGAACCTCTGCTCGAAAACCTGACGAGTGAGTATGACCTCGAGCTTTTCCGAAGAGCGCAAGCACGAGCATCTGAGGACCTGGTGAGACTTCTAAATCATCAAATGACTTTGTTAGAAATGTGAATGCTGTTTGGGTTTTTTTTTTGTACTTGTGCAGACAGAGTCAGAGTTTGTAAGAAGAGCAGCTACAGCCCAGCCGAGTCAACAAAGTGACACTAGGGACAAATAATGTTTAAGTGCTGGTCACACGGAGGGTTTGCTGAAAGTGCAGGTGGAGCAAAGCATTTGCAGTCCCAAATGCTGCAGTGCCTTCGAGGGGAATGATTGATACCAGTCCCGTTTAATAGGTGTTTGTTTTCAGTGAAAGAATGGACTTTAGCAGCTTCATCTGCTGAAGGAATGGCTCAGGAGAGATAACAAAAGACAAAAGTCACATTGGCAGTAGCCAGTGACTGGAGAGGAGTTCAAAACCTCCTATTGCCGAGCCTTTTGTACATGCTTTCCAAAGGCACCCTCCATCTCCAAAGATGAACCAAAAGATCCTTTGATGTTTACCAGTGACAATTGCAGCTGGGAAATGTAAGGCAGAGCATTAGGCTGTACCCTCTTCCTACATTTTAGGAAATAAGCAAGGAGCTTACATTGCTTTCATGATAGAAGGAGTGTGATCCTAGTGTTAGCATGCTGCTAAGTGCTGATTCACAGAACATATCCTGAAGAAAGGAACAATCAGGAGCTGTCCTGCTTGTGCATGGGGCTCAGGCTGAGTTTGATTGAGGAGGGGTCATCAAACATGGTCACACTGAAAGATGAATTTAGAGGACTTGAAGTAAATGATTTCCTTGAGGGAAATCAATAGGACCCTCTTCCTCTCTACCTACTCTTCAGGTTTTTTTTTTTTTTTTTCAAATAATCATCCATTTTGTTTTCATTCATAGGAGAAGTTGCGGCTCCAGGGCCAGATCACAGAAGGCAGCAACATGATTAAAACAATCGCTTTTGGTCGTTATGAGCTGGATACCTGGTATCATTCTCCCTACCCAGAGGAATACGCTCGTCTGGGACGTCTCTACATGTGCGAGTTCTGTCTCAAATACATGAAGAGCCAGACAATACTGCGCCGACACATGGTAAGGGCAGAGCTGATTGAGCTTTAAATCTGATTTCAGCACGTAAACACTTTAAAACATTACTATTAGCTGAATTGCTCGCTTTAGGAGGTGATAAAACTGCATGTTTCTTGGTATATCCAGTAGCTGTTGTAACCTTTTCCCAGAATCACAGAATGATACGGGGTTAGAAGGGACCTCTGGAGATCATCTAGTCCAAACCCTTGCCAAAGCAGGTCCACCCAGAGCAGGTTGCACAGGAATGTGTCCAGGCAGGGTTTGAATGTCTCCAGAGAAGGAGACTCCACCACCTCTCTGGGCAGCCTGTTCCAGGGCTCTGCCACCCTCACAGGAAAGAAGTTCCTCCTCATGTTTAGATGGAACTTCTTATGTTCAAGTTTGTGCCTGTTCCCTCTAGTCCTGTCCCTGGGCACCACTGAAAAAAGACTGGCCCCATCCTCCTGACACCCACCCTTTAAGTATTTATAGGCGTTGATCAGATCCCCCCTCAGCCTTTTCTTCTCCAGACTAAAAAGCCCCAAGTCCCTCAGCCTTTCCTCATAAAAGAGATGCTCCAGGCCCCTCATCATCTTTGTAGCCCTCTG